>NW_017728909.1:67756250-67827749 GCF_001723895.1 Crocodylus porosus
GGCCCCCAGCCCTACTGCCCCTTGCTACCCAGCCCAGGATCTGTGGCTGCCAGAAGCTACACTGGCTCTGAGTAGCTGCTGGAGCCCGGGATGCTCTAAGCAGAGCTTGCAGCCCAGGATCCAGCTGGCAGCAGCTCCCCATAGCCAGGGCTGGCTGCAGCTGGGAGGCTCCAAACAGCTGTGCCAGGCTCCCGCACCAGCTCTGTACCGACATGAGCAGGCACTCCTCAGAGCAGGTGGTGGGGCCAGGGCCTGAGGCAGCGCAGCCCTGGTCTCTCCCCTGCTCCTGGCATGGAAGTGATGAGCCCGGAGCAGCTGTTCGTAGCTAGTCCAGGCTCTGGACAGCTGCAGCAGTGGGCTGGCTACAAACAGGTGCACTGGGCTCATCACCTCCATGCCAGGAGCAGGGGAGAGACCAGGGCTGCGCTACCTCAGGCAGCACCCCCACCACCCACTCCGAGGCGACCCTGCTCATGCCAGTGTGGAGCTAGTGCTGGAGCCCAGCACAGCTGTTTGGAGCCTCCTGGCTGCAGCCAGCCCCAGCTCTAGGGAGCTTCTGCTAGCTGGATCCCTGGCTGCTCCCAACAGGCAGCTGGGATGCTGCAAGCCCTGCTCAGAGCAGCCGGGGCTCCATCACTGGCAGCAGCTTCCTGGAACAAGCAAAATGGCCTCACATGCCACACTCGGCACGCATGCCAGTGTGCTCTACCCACTCTTCTGCCCCTCCCTGAAGACTTGCCAGCTGCCTTTCCACCATGTTTCATGGTGTGTGGGGCAGGGATGCCACCATGAATGGAAACTGACCTTTTGGGTGGGAGCAGAGAGATGTGCAGAGCCAGCAGGATATTGCCAAGGGCCGTAAGTGCAGTGGGAGAGAGACCACTGCAGGAGGATGGGCCATACCAAGACCAGAAAAAGAAAAGCTGAAGTGGCCACAGTAGGCTGCAGGAGAACCAGCGTGTGCACTCACACTAGTGTGGGCATGCTTTATGGCAGCATGCCAATGCCAGTTCGCTGGCCAGGCCTCAGAGAGGGAAATAAAAACCCCACTGGAATAGTCAGAGAGGACCAGAAGTGGATTCTCCAGAAAACCAAGAGTATCTAGGATTGATCAGCAGCCCTAACAAAGGCAAGTGGTGGCAGCCCCAGTATGGGGCATGCCCAGACAACACTGCCTTGGCAAAGCCTGAACTCTTACCTGGGGTGAGACTGTGAACCCCAGACACAGCCAGGGTGAAGTGGAACAGCAGCAAGCCTGGGGAGAGAAAGAAAGGAGAAGCCATCAGATACTGTGACTCAAAACTGGGAGAAAATGGAGAGCGCCTAGGAGCAAGGCAACTAGGGACTAATAGAAATACAAGTCAGGTGGATGTGAGGTGCAAAGCCAGACAGTATGCACCTGAACTGGACTGTGAACCTATAAAGGCTAAAACCCTTACTGTAGCAAGCAGACTTTGTCTCAACCACAATCAAGAAACAACATCTTTGGTTGGCACAAGGAGGGGTGTAGGGATGGCAAAGCCCTGATACAGGGGGCCAGGAAAGAGTGCTGAAGGAGGGAATCAGGGAAGACAGGACTTAAAAACATCCTTCCAACAATAACCAATACCAACAAGACGTGGCAGGTGAGAATTTCTAGGGACCTTTCGAGGTATCTGCCCAGATGACAAGCTGTCAACCTGAAAAGAGACAGCAGCACCCGAAAGGCCAGAAAGAGTGAAGCACACTAGCAAAGGACACGGGAAGCTACAGTGTGTTTCACAGTGTGCTGGAAAATCTGTGTATTCTTCTGTAATGTAATCTGATTTATGTAATATATGTAGACAAAATAATTGTATGTATGTGTATTTATGTAATGTATGTACATTTAAAATTATAAATATAAATTTATAATTTATGTACAATTATTTATTTATATAAATAAAATATATAAATGTATGTAGTATGTGTTCCTGAATAAAGTGTATATTATAACGTGCAATATGTGCTGTGCTTCCCTGCACAGTGAATGGAATGCATACTGTGAGAGAAAGCACAGATTTCTTTTCTGGAGGAAAAGAATCAAAATAAACAAAAACAAAAACAGGATTTTGGGGATGGAATAAATTGGAAGGAATGAATGAATATAATAATAAAATAAAAAGGTATAGAAAGCAAAATGTATTGAGGTATCCCACTTGTTACGAAAAGGCTAGCAAGTAGGAAATGATAGCCTTTGTTGTCTGACACTGCTGAGCTGCTGGAAGACACAGCTCAGTAACTGACCACAAGGCACATAGCAGCTCAGTTCAAACAATGCTGCTTTTTATGCTGTTTTTCCATTCCTCCCCCAGTGCACCATGATTGGAAGGGACCTCAGGGAAGGATCACAGTCACTGGCCAGCTATACAGTCAATATCAGATCAGTCCTTCCCTCTTCTTCCCCCTCCCACTCCTTACTTTGTTTCCCTGCAAGCCCAACTTCAAAACTTAAAATGTTTCAAAACTTTCAAAACATTTCAACTGCCCTCATTTCATTTTGAGGCTGTTTCAAAGCCTTTCATTTCATTTCAATTTCGCTGTTTCAAGCTCTAGAAGAGTCGAAACAGCGTCAAAATGAAACAGGCAGCGAAGTTTCTCACAGCCCTTCTGTCAAGCTAAACTTTAGTCAGCAAAAAAGAAAAAACAAAAAAAGATTCAAGCCCTGTTTGCAATCCAACACGTTTGCAGGCTAAAATTATCCGCATAGAGTTCTACACTGAAAATGAAACTTGGTTCATGGTGAAACCCATTTCTGTTTATAATTAGTATAAGATGGAGAAGACAGACAAAAATGACATCTTCTTACTGACTACAAAAGAAGTGTATCTTAAAGAGGAGCATAGGAAGGAAAGAGTTTTTATGTGGTCAAAACATTGCATTAGGACAACTCTTGTTGCTGTATTTGACAATCCACCATTTCCTGAGCATGCTTAGAAATAATGAAGTTCTCTTTTACCTGCATTGGAAAATCTGAGAAAAGCAGCAGCAGTCTTTTTTTGAAATGTTTAGCGATTCATTCAGTTCCTGTATTATTTTGAAGCATCATATTTTTTTATGAATAAACAGCAGCTCATGGTCTTTAGTATCACTGTTAAGAACATTCACCCATTTATAATAAGCAATGATGCCACATGAAATATGTTTCCCAGAGGAGAACAGATTACTGGTTCCAGTGGTCTCACCAGCATCTTATCAATACAAATTTGCTGGTTATTAGTTACCTCTCAGGCAATTCAGTTTTTCTTATCAGCTTTCAAAGAATCCACCATCATGATTGTCATATTTATCCATCATGTTTTACACTGATTCCAGTGTTTCAACAAGGGCTGCTAATCTGCATGAAGGCTGATCACTATTTGGTCTTTTCATAATGCTTTTACAAACCTGTGTGTTTAGGTTCCAATGTACTGCTTTATAACAGATGATAACTCTAGTGAAATGTAATATTCCCCAAAATGTAATAGATTTCATAGACATTAGGGCTGAAAGGGGCCTCAGATGATCATTGAGCTCAGCCCCCTGTGCCGGGGGCAGGAAGTCAGCAGGGCTCATAGGATCCCAGCAAGATAAACATCCAAATTTCTCTTCAAAGTAGGTGCTTGAACCACCTCCAGGGGCAGTGTATTCCAGACCTTGGGAGGTTGGACTGTAAAGAAGTTCTTATATCCAGCCTAAAATCATCCTGAAGGAGTGTGACCATTTGACCTTGTCATCCCATGGGATGCTCTGGTGAACAGATATTCCCCCATATCCTGGTGAGCACCCCTGATGACTACTTCTCCAACAACATTTTCCTGACCTCTGATCATGAGCTTGGCTCACATTGAAAACTAATATTCATCTTGTGGTCAATCATGACCCCCAAGTCCTTTTCATCTGTAGTGCTAGCCAGCATAGCACAACTGAGCCTATAAGCATGCTTTTATTCCCAATGTGGAGAACCTTGTATTTTTTGGTTTTAAACACCATCAGGTTCTCCCCATTTCCTGAACCTGTCAAGGTCAGCCTGGATCGACTTGCTATCCTCAGGTGTGGATGCTTTACCCCAGAATTTGGTGTTGTTGGCACACTTGGCCAGTCCACTTCTGATACCAACGTCCACATCATTAATGAAGATGTCGAATAGTGTTGGCCCAAGGACAGAGCCTTGAAGGACTCCACTGGTCACAGGGCACCACGATGATTGACTTCCGTCAACCACCACCCTCTGGGTCCAACCATGGAGCCAGTTCCCCAGCCAGCAGATTGTGGTGAAGCTGAGGCTGCAGTTGGCCAGTTTTGCCAAGATGTGATCATGGGATACCAGATCAAAGGCTTTTTTAAAGTCAAGATATATGACATCAATCTCCTCTCCCTTGTGCAGGTGATAGGTCACCTGGTCATAAAAGGAAATAAGATTGATCAAGCAAGACCACCCACAACAAACCCATGCTGGCTATCCTCAGAATGCTGCCATTGGCCAGTCTGTTAAGAATGGCCTCTTTGATAATCATTTCTAAGACCTTCCCCAAAATAGAGGTCAGGCTGATGGGCCTGTAGTTTGCTGGATCCACTTTCCTCTCCTTCTTGAAGACAGGCACCACATTGGCCTTCTTCCAGTCTTTGGGCACTACACCAGAGCACCATGAGTTCGCAAAGATCCATGCCAGTGGCTGAGCTATGATGCTTGCCAGCTCCTTGAGTACCCTGGGGTGTAAACTGTCAGGCCCGGCTGACTTGAAGGTACCCAGCCTCTCAAGGTTTTCCTTCACAAGGTCAGCACTGATGTAGGGTAAGGAATCACCCTCACCCAGGAATTCCTGTCCTTTAATGGGCAGGGGCACCCCTTGGGACTGGTGAAAAACCAATGCAAAGTACCCATGTAGCAAGTTGGCTTTTTCCTGGACATCAGTTGTCAGTTGTCCTATCTGATTTAGCAGGGGTCCAATGTTGCCCTTGCTTTTCCTCTGGCTCCCCACATATCTAAAAAAAGGACTTTTTATTGTCCTTGATACTTGTAGCTAGTTGGTGTTCTGTCGCAGCCTTGGCTTTCCTTGTTTGCTCCCTGCAGATCTGGACCAATGCAGAATATTCCTCCTTGGAGGTGGATCCAGTCCTCCATCCTTTGTAGGTCTTTCTCTTTAGATGCAGGAGGTCTACGACTTCCCTGCAGAGCCAAGGGGGCTGCTGTGCCCTTTTGCTGCCTTTCCTCCAAGATAGAAAAGACTTAGCTTGTGCATCCAAGATCACTCCCTTGAGGAGCAACCGCTCACCCTGAACTTCCCTTCCCTTGGGGTCGTGATCCCTTAGGGCCTCACCAACAAGCCTCCTGAGCTTGTCAAAGTTGGTTTTCCTGAAGTTGAGGAGTTCTGTATTGCTGACTGACTTGCCAGCTTTACGTCAGATGGTGAAGGTGATCAGCTCATGGTCACTGTCACCCAGCTTCCCTTCGATCATTAGGTCACTGATTAGGTCATCCCCTGTAGCCAGTACCAGGTCAAGTAGTGCTATACCTGTTGTTGGCCTGTCAACTTCCTGCTTCTGGTAGAGCTCATCCACACATGAAAGAAAGCTTTGTGACCACTCTGATTTGGCCAAGCGCTCTTCCCATGAGATGTCTGGGTAGTTGAGGTCTCCCATGACAATCATGCAATGGGAGCATGAAACTTCAGTCAATTCCCTGGCGAACTCCTGGTCAAGCTCTTGAACCTGGGTAGGAGGTCTGTAATAGACTCCTACCATTGTGTCCCCTGTGCCATGTTCCCCATGGATTTTAACCCAGAGGGTCTCCGATTATCCACCCGGGGCGACATAGAGAGCTACACCCCTGCCCCTTTTGTATACTCAATCTCTTCTGTACAGTGTATAGCCATCTATATCTGTGGTCCAGGCATGGGTGGCATCCAACCAGGTCTCCGTTATCCCTATGATGTCATAGTTATTTGTATTAAGCCAATATTTTGGCTTTATAGAATTTACATTCAACTCTAAGTGATAAACACTAGGTATCGGTGCTTTTCTATCAAAACATAGGTTGGATTCAGGACAGATTTCCTTGTCTGTCCAGTTTCTGCCTACATAAATGGTCAAATCAAAAATGGCTATTCAGTATGCTGTTAAGATTAGAATGACTACTCTTCATCCAATGGACTTAGTTTTAGCAAGTTGTTACATGTGTTACGTGGCCTAATCTACTCTCATAGAAACCAATGTTAAAATTCAGGCAAACCCTAAATCTAATAGCTTCATTAGCAGGGATCCTGGTTTTCTCTGCAAAAATATCCCCAATTTTTGGATTAAAAAAATTAACCCAAAAGTCACATTTTTCTGTGATTAAAATGAAATGCCACCAATATTATTTATATATTTATAGATATAGATCTATACATACACACACACACACACATATATATATATATACCACACACACACACAAGTTCTGTTAAAAAAGTATCAAGACTAAACTTGTATTTGTGGCACAAAGTACTGGGTGGGGGATGTGGCTTTGCTGAACATGTCTCAACATGTTGGGACTCCTCTGGATATGTTGGCAGCACATGGTGCTTTCCCACTTTTCTGTGACCAGCCATTGAAGTAAGATCGTTTGTGTCTCGCGCCCCCTTTCATTATGTCAGAGTGTCCAGAACAATGCATGTGCATTAAATTTTGCATGAAAATCAGGAAAATGGTAAGTGAAACAGCTGAATGATTTAAAACAAGTGATGACACTATAAGCCATGCCAGAGTTTTTGAATGGTATCATCGTTTTAAAGAAGGACAATCATCAGTCGAAAGTGATGAGCATTCCAGATGCCCTTCAAAATCACAAAATGATGAAAATGTAGCAGCAGTTTGGTTTGAAATGATAGGTGATTGACTATCCAAGAGATAGCAGAAGAAATTGGAATTTCTGTTGGTTCATGTCATTCAATTATAACTAGCAATTTGGGAATGAAATGACCAGAAAAACTACCAGAGAAATGGGTGTCCAACTCTTGGATGCTTCACTATGACAACCCACTTGCCCACTTAGCACAGCTTGTGAAGCAATTTTTAGCCAAGTTTTAGCCAAACAGTGCATCCCACACATGCCACAGCCACCATATTCAGCTGATATGGCCCCATGCAACTTCTTTCTCTTCATTCAAGTAAAGAAAACCTTGAGAAGAAGAAGATTTTGTGATGTGAAAACCATAAAACAAAATGTGACTGAGCAGCTTCTAGCAATTTCACAAATTGCTCATCAGCGGTGCTTCCAACAATGGCAAAAACATTGGGAGAAGTGTGTAGCTGGAGAAGGAGCATACTTCAAAGGAGATTAAGCTGAAACTCTTGTATGTAATTTTTTTTGTTTCCTACAGCATCAGTCTCAATACATCTTGAACAGCCCTCATGTGGGGTGGGGGGGAAGAGAGAGAGAGAGAGGCTTTATTTTAATCATGGAAAAATGTGGATTTTGGGTTCCTTTTTTAATCCAAAAATTGTCACCCTTCTCCCTCTCAAGCTGTGGTCCCCTCTCTGGGACCTTTGGCTACTCCTTAGGCCCTGGCCCCACCCTCAGGCCCCTCAGAATCCCAATCCTCTTGCTCTGGGCATCCCTCGCAGTGGGCCCCTGGCCCTTTTGACCCCCCACCCCTTGGGTCCTAGCCCCAGCATAGACCAGTTTGAGGGCCCATCCAGTCAGGTCTGAGCAGCCTGCCTTCTCTCCCTTGCAACTCCACTGGATCAAGTGAGCCTCAGACCTCTCAACAATCTCCTAGGTCTGGGCTTTCCTCAGCCAGGACTGTGTAGGGGCTGGAGATTATCAGGTGCCTCCTACCCATCTTTCACCAGGGAGGTTCATGATCCTGGCATTTCCTGGGGATGCTGCACCACCAACAGCCCCACTAGGCCTCCCTATCCTGGCAGGGTGCAGTTTTAGGTCATGCCCATGACCTGGGGCCTCCTCCATCCCCATAGCCCCAGCTCATCCCTCCAAGTTGTTCCTGGCCCAAGTTGCCAGCAGAGAGATGTTCTTCCCCTGCTGCCTGGTACCACACTGCTCCTAACAGCACAGAGAGCTGAGCATTAAATGGCCACCCTCATCAGGCACCTGCTATTTCCCTGACCTAACCCTTAAAGTGGCAGGCACCAGCAGTACCCTGCCACAAGGGGGATGGGACCACTGGCCTCCTTGGCCAATCAGCAGCAAAGGGTGGAGCCACTGGACCCCTTGGCCAATCAGCAGCAAGGGGCAGAGCCACCATAAAAAGACCGCCTCCCACCCTGGCTCATAAACCTACTCCTCCTGGCTGTGCACCATCCTACGTCTAGACACAGCCAATAAAATTGTGAAGAAAAATGACTGACATATATTTCCACCAATGAACTGAAAAATAAGACATTTTGCAATCTGTTCCTCATATAGAAATGGACAGGGAGCAAATGGTTTCAAAACAGGACGGTCTATAATAAACCAGCACCAATGGCCACCCCACTCTTACTATTTATTTTGATGCCTTATACTGCTTTTGTGGCAAACCAGACCCCACATCTCTGTACTAGATGTTATATTCTAAACAACAGTTGAATGATTTCAGCTGCATAAAAACAGGTTTTAATATACCAATTCTAAAATCTGGAGAATCCAAATAATAATGGTGTAGAGAATAAGTGCCCAAATAAAACAAACATATTTAAACATAAAACAACAAAAACAATGTTTTGTTTTGTTTTTTTACTGCCAACTGCAAAACTGTTACACCTGACAAACAAGAGTTGGGATTTCATGCCTCTCCACACTGAGAATATATTTCCTGCAGCGTTATGAATTCAGTAAAAATGCTGTATACCTAAGGTCGATGAACATTTTGTTGTCTTCATTTTTAAAAAATATCCTGGGACATCTTTACATGTGCTCCGGGGGTGGGTGGTGAGGCACTTTAATTAAAGTAACTCCCAGAGCCATTCTAATTAAAGCACCTATGGTCTCTCATGCATTCAGCGCCCTGCACTTCAAAATGGCAGTTGGGGCACTTTAACTAATGCTTGTTCCAAAAGCTTTAGTTAAAGCACCACTGTCACCATTTTGAAACACAGGGACAGTTAATACATGAAACATGGAGGCTGCTTGAGCACACTAATTAGCATGCTCCAGTAGACTCTTTTAATCAAGTCTGCTCCAACACACTGTAATTGCAGCCTGGAAACCCACTTACCAAATTTGAGGATAGCCTTTGGTTACTCCAGCCATATCTTCCTCCTTGCATAGCAATATCATTTATGCTGAACAATAAGTTCTGTTTTTAACAGAAAACAAACTTTCCTTTAAAATTTGATTTCCCTCTGGATCTTTGACAGAATTTCTCCCCTCCCCGAGGCTGAATGGGGAAAGGGAATGCCCTTTGGTCATATCACCTTCTTCACCCCACCGTGCATACACATTGACCAAAGTAGAAACTTTAACAAAGAAAATATATTGCTGTAAAATTCTTAAACCAAGTTCTATGGTTATTTAGCCAGGTTGTAATTCTCTATTAAATTCTATCAGTTTTGAGAGTAGTTTCTATAGAATCCTATTGGTTGCGTCCCTATTAAATGTTCCATGTTTTTTTTTTTTTAAACTGAGGTTCCCTTGTACATTGATATGTTCTTTTATTTATGCAAGAGTCTACTTAAGTTCCAGTTTTAACAGCATGGAGTTACCTAGTCCCAGTAGGAAATCTAAATGGAGGGATACCTTACCAACATGATGCTTCAGCCCTATTGTGTGATTGAATGCTACTGATTTTTAAGTAAGAAGACATAGTAGAGGCTACATGAGATAGCAGAACAAGCCCAACTTACCTTTGGCTTAGTTCTCTGTGAATATGAAGCAGAGAGGTAAAATTGCTGATGAATTTGTAAAATTATATTAATCAACCCTGTCTTCTGTGTGAGATTTTATGCAAATCTCTACCAGTTGCCAGATCACATTTAAAGAAGTGCTTCCTGCACCCAAAGAAGTAATTTTCTCACAGTAAAATCAATTAGACTGTCTCCCCCAAGGGAAGGGATGAGAGTTCTCTCACTTGAATCATTTCCAATTAGATGCTAGAAAGCAGTAAAGATCAGAAATACATTAGGGAACAATCTCACATTGGCAGAAGGCAAACAAAATGACCTAAGAATCCTTTTGCATTTCTAATTTCATGGTTCCATGAAAAGTCAAACCTTTCCTGACTTAGACTAGGAAGATTTCCAACCTTTTGATCTACTACCCACAGTTCTCTACCTGCTCGGTCAAGTACCTACATTTTGCTTTCTTTGGTCAAAATTAACTCTTCTTTTCAGAAAATTCTTCCAACATTTATGGGAAGCTTCAATACTTACAACCTTTGAAGTGTGTATTACTTACTTGTGAACTTAGCTTTCTAGGCAGGAGCTAACTTCTTCCAAAGAAAGCTCAATAAAGTCTGTAGTTTATTTCCCCGTTCTTGGAGGCTAACTCACTATGGAATGCTGCATAATTAGTGCCCAGTTCCTAATCACTTATTGGTTACGCCATATCCATTTTTTATTCTTATAAGGTTTAGAGTAAGCAACCCACTCTGGAACCTTCTCCAAAGTTTCCCTAGGGTTTTGTTGTTGCTTGTTTGGTTTTTGTTCTGTTGGGGGGAGGTTTTTGGTTTGTTTGGGTTTTGTGGCTGGTGGTGGCTGCATTTACTTGAGATGCTTAACGAGCAGTAGCCTAATAGCAGGCTAATAATTACCTATTACCTAATAGCAGATAATATTAGGCTGCTGCACAGTAAGTGTCACAAAAAAACCCTGCTCACTGGTGCTACTGTGCAGTAACTGTAGTTACTGCACATTTAGTTACTACTTCATTAAGCAAGTACTTAAACTAAATGCGCACTAACTGCTGTACATTAATGAATGTGTGGAAGCATCCACTGAGATCTTTATTTAGTTAGCAGTTCATTTTGATATGATCTTTGATTTCAATGGACAGATGATAGCTTAATACCAAAGTACAGAGATTTTATGAGTAAAAGCACAGTAGGCATTTCTAGGTTCTGCCACAAAGGAATTTAAATTGAAGAAAGAGAAAAAAAGCAACTGAAAAAAAGAGCTGTGAAAGAGCCTTTACAGAAATTGGTTCTGCAGAATCAGATGATAATAAGAATAAGAATTGTATCCAACCTTGTAAAGAATATACAGATAACTGAGATTTCTTCATGACTATGGCCCAGCAAGAATATAATTAACAGAATGGACCTGGTTCAGATGATTTAAATCTTCTGCTAAGTATCCCATTCTATCTCAGAAAGTGTTCTTAATACAGGAGGCCTAAATACTTTTTGTATGGTTGAGAGAGAAAAGGAACAAAAACTACAGAAGTACAGAGGAGTCATTTAAGAACTTTAATTGTAATATAGTAGAGAGTTGTTCTATAATATTTTTTAGATGTATGTATGATTTAGTGTATACATTCACTGATACATTGTGACATTTAGGAACAAAAGAAAGGGTTAACTTATTCTCTAAGCTGTCTGAATATATCAATTGAGTTATTTTTAACAATTGCCAAGAGATACAGGACATGTAAAAACAGTGTAATTACAGGTTGATTGAAAAGGACCGTTTTAAAAAATCTGCTGCCTGGTGCAACGAGAGAACTGAAATGCTGGACGCTGATGGGAAGAGAAACAAGCAATGCTTGCAGAAAGGACCTGTGTACAAGCGTTATATTTTCCATTCTAACTGGAACCTACCTACTATATTCTAGCTGACAAATAAATATTGGCCTGCTATGAAAAAGCTGTCCTACTTTGCTGCAAATCTTACACTGACTGCATAACTTCCAAGAGGCCTAAGTCTACAGCCGAGGTTTCAGTTCTTCAGACTCTTTATAAGCTGGTGACCCAATGTTGGAGAAGTAGTCATAGGCCCCTCTCCCTTGCAAAAAGCAGAGACCTAGTCCTAGGACAATATGGATACACTCCGAGAAGGACTGTATAAAAGTCAGAGCATAACATGTTGTATGAAACAATGAGAATGTCACAGTATTATCCAGGTCTTATTTATTATTATTCTACTTTAGAAAATACCGCTGAAGCGTCTATAAATTATGATGTAATAGCCCTACTTTGCATCGTCCATCTGATACCTAACATGCTTTAATCAACTACAGCAGTGTACTTTTTTTGGAAAATCCTTTAACCCCAGTAATAAGAGAAAATATTAGTATGAAATTACATTCACGCTGCAGTATTTGAAGCACTATAGCTATATCAGAAATCATGCAAAATCCATCAGTCAAGCTTGTGATTGTCATAAATTTCACAAAGTCATTGGGAAGAAATCTGAGATTGTTTTGGACTCTAAAGTCCTTTCTCTAGTCAGTATCCAGCTGTGTTGTGCAAATGCCTTTTTTTTAAACTAAGCACTTACGCACAGCAAGACAACTAGCCCACAGGGGATTTAATAATCCAAAATGGCCTAACATTTCCTGAGACTATACACTATGAGTATTTAAAATAATTATTCTTTCCACCCTATGATTTTTTTCTACATATTCTACATTGTTAAAAACATTTCCAACAGACAGCTGAGTAGTTAATGACCAATTTTATTTCAATCACCAGGCAAACAAATCAGAATTTATGAACAATCCTTCATTCATCCTGTGTTGGGTGTATTATTTCTTATGAGAAATAGTTGTCCAAGTTAACATTGCACTATGCAGTAAAACTTTGTCTACTTTGTTTTTTCTTGTTCCATGATGTTTTCGATTCTTAAAAATAATATTCATGTTGTGTAGATCACATTATTTTTCAGAGATGTCAATTTTAAAAGGGGGAAAATGGCAAAAAATACTTGTAATAATGAAATTTTATTAATGTTTGAATATCATTAGTTGAGTTTTAAAATAATCCAGCAATAGTAACATGAAATTTAGAAATAGCATAAGTCTCTTTCATGACTTACCTCCCAAAATTGAAACCAATGGAATTTTCTGACAGCTGTGGATGAAACATCATGCCCTGGATACATTATTTCCTTAAAATAAAATCTTTAAAATGATCTCAATTTAGCCTTGATTTTTATTTTTTTAATGGTCTCAAAACTCTTAAAATTTGAAGTGCAATTCTATCCTTATTTTTTTAAATCTCACTATCCTATTGTGTGGACAGCTTGGGAAGTGAACAAACAAAAAATCAACGCTGAGATAAATCTGTGAAAAAGGTGGTGGTGTCTGCTTCTGCAGTATACTCAGAAGAATGAAAAGCTTACCTAGGAGAAAATCCTATTTTTGGAACATAAGAAAGATTTTTTCTTATGTTAGCATAAGAATAAGGAAATAAGCAAAAGAAAAGTCTTCTGCGTTTCAAGCTTAATTAAAAATATAAAGCATGGAAAACATTCTATTTTTATAAGAGAAAAAATGTAAATCAGCCCAGAGAAGCTTAGACCACAGAAGACTTGATTTTTTACCCAGCATCCCTCTGGCATTCATGAAATTTTGTAAATGCAGAAATCCAAATTGATTTTATATTAAATATGTTTTGTAGGAAATGAAATCAAGCAATCCTACTACATGTTGGTAACACCACAAATTGTGTCTTTGAGTGTGTATACCCAAATTTGTAGCTGTACTACTCAACGGTTTATATTTACATAACTGGGTACCCACCAGTGAAGGCTAAATGTCAAAATGGAAATAAAGACATTTAGATGCCTGTTTTCAGGAGATTTTTTTAAATGTAAAAGTTCATAGAGGATTATCCAAGAAAGATAAAAAAATAGAAAAAAAAAGCATGATAGTCTGACCAGTTCCACCTAACATATCACAATAACTTGCTCCCTCCCTCTTGGCCCAAAGCTGCTTCTCTTTGTCTGCCTACTGAAAACCTTTGCAATATATCTTAATGGAAGAGAACATCTCTGCTAGTGTTCTCTGAAAGATCTTGGATTAAGGCTCAGCCTTGACCCTTTCTTGAAGCTTTCTTGGTAGGGTCAAGAATTACTTAGGGCCAGTTTCACCATAATTGGTATTTTTCCTGGAATAATGTGATTCTATAATAATCTCAGCTTTCTTTGTTCTATCTAGCCATTCTGTTTGAAGAAACTAGGAAAGTGTAAATTCTAAAAGTTCAAAAAACTAAAAGCTAATAAAAGTCCCCAAAGCTGTTATTTATTAAAAAATGCAAGACTCTGGAGAGCTGACTCATGGCATTTGAATGAGTGTAGTTGGCAATATTGTAACAAGAGTTACAAGACATTTTATTACAGTAAGACAGTTCCTTAGAAACAAGACAATGGTGATAAAATAAGACACAGGCTATGTAACAGACCTCACCTGACTATGAAAAGGCCATATTGTTCTCCTTTTGGACTAATGTAGGCTTCTCTAGCAAGTGTTTATATCCTTAGGGGCTAGTTGGTACCTAACCCCAATTCTAAATATATAGTAGGGGAATTAGATGACTTTTTACATCCAAGATTAAACTTGTAAAGCCAGACATATGAAGCCACTCAGGGAATATACTTCTGTGGCTGCTCTTGAGATCTCAGTCTCTGGTGTACTTGGTAACAACTGCTGAGAGTGTCCTGAGAATGGATTAATTGGCGTATTTCTGGGTATGACACATGCAAGCCACCAGGGATACCTGGAGAGAAAAGAAAGGCAGAAAAGTGTTAGGGGTAGATTGTGGTGCTGCCCAAACCACACTCTTATACCCACCAGCCCCATCAGTGCTTTGTCAGCCTATCTGCATTGGCCTACACTGCATCCAAAGATATGAAGTCAATCAAAATTCCATTCTAAGCCTTTTTAATTTGCTAAATGAAAAGCTCTCGATCATAGCAAAGAGGAGCCAGGCACTCTCAGTGCCTATATATACCACCACTACACTCAGAAGGTGCACTGGATTTCAGAAGGTCATAACTCAGGTTCTGCACGGTTCACAGTTTCCTATTTAAGGGCCTTCCTGAGACATTCTAAATGACAGATTTACTCAGAAAAATTGGAAGGATTTGTATTAAATAGAAAAATTAATAATACTTAAAAAGCTTTCCACTTGCCCTTGGATCCATGAATAGCAGAAATGTCAAACTCAGGAATGTAGGGAGAGATACAAATGTAAATCAATAGATGACTGACTTAATGAACATGAAGTTTGGCTTTGTGGCCTGTCATCCAAAAATGCAGTACATGTGGCAGCATTTGGTAGCATGACCCAAATGCTGAGAGTTTTTGACCTCCTAAAGATGAGATGCAGTGAATGAATCTCCATTTCTTAGCTGGCACACTACAACAAAGCTCAAGCTGGCACACTACAACAAAGCTCAAGTATGATACCGTGAAGCATGGAGCAGATCAAGGAGGGGACAAGCAGCACAGTGGCAGATAGGACAGAAAGTAGAGCAGCAGATTGGGCAGGGGAAGGGGATTGGAGTGTTATGTGGGGAGGATGCAGCACTGATTAGTGGCATGCCTACCAGAAAGGCTGGCCCCCACTTCACTAAGTCTTTCATCCAAACAAGGGGGCTCCAGAAACCTCCCTAGAACTGTCCAAGTTCCTATTAGACACACTCCTGCAAGTCAGGAGGGTGTTAGGGGATAAGGATGAAAAAGGGTGGGAGAACATAAAATGAATGTGATGTTTAGTATTAGTGAAGCTACTTGGATAGATATTTGGGCCCATCCACATGAGCGTGCACGTGCATGTTGCAGCATCTCAAAGCCTTTTGAAATGCTGCAAGAGGTACATGCGGGAATGGGAAAGCATTCCCCATGCTGCAAATTTGCAGCATGGGGGTAAAATTAGACCTCTGGATGTCCAGCAGTTAAAAAAAAAAAATGCGGTGGAAAAAAAGTGTTGCAGGGCACAGACCCAGAGTGTGCCCTGAGGCATCCAGAGGGTCTGTATGCCACAGAAATGCTCTGGTAACCTGCCAGAGCATCTCTGTGGTTGGCCCTTTCCTGGGTGCTGAAGCATGCTGCCTGCAGCGACTGGGACCTGGGCTCTGTGCCAGGTAAGTAGGGGGTGGGGGGAGCTGGAGGAGCAAGGGGGACTAGTCCGCCGGCTGCCCCCCTGCATGGGTCCAGCCCCCCTTGCTTGCCCTCCTGCTTGGCTACAGCCCCCCACTCGGTCCATGCCCAGATCCAGCCCCCCTGCTTGGCCCACAGCCAGGTGCAGCCCCCTGCTCATCTCCCTCCTTGGCCTTCTCACAAGACCCCAGACAAGTGACTATCCAACCTCCTCTTGATCATCCAACCTCCTTGCTCAGTTCCAGCCCCTACTCGGCCCACGGCTGGCTGTGGCCTGCTTGTTTGCCCCCTCACAGGGGCAGCCCCCCCTCATGCTCCCTACCCAGCTGCATGTTCCCCACCCAGCTGCAGCCTCCTCACTCACCCCCGCCCTGATTCAACCCCCCTCTCAGCTTACCAGCAACAGCAGCCATGCTTTCAGCCTCACAACACAGCCCCCCTGCATGGCGGGGGGGGCAGCATGGCTCAGCCCCAGCTGCCAGTATCCATGTGGCCTCTGCCACAGCACACTGCTTGCAAGGACCACTGACCACACTGGCCCAGGTCCTGCATGCACAGAAGTGGCCCAGGTGGACAGCACAGGGCTCATGCACTCAGGACCTGGGCCGGTGTGGCTGGCGGTCCCCATGAGTGATGCACAGTCCCGCATAACAGCCTGGAGCTGCCAGAAAGCACACAGCCCTGTGCCACATTGAGCTGAACTGCAGCAGTGCACTGTGGCAGAGGTCACATGGATACCTGGTGGGTGGGGCTGAGCCACGCTGCCCCCTGCTGTGCAGGGTGGCTGTGCCACAAGGTCAAGAGTGTGGCTGCTGTTGCTGGTAAGATGCCTAGGGGGTTGGACCTGGGTGGGCAGCGAGCAAGGAGGCTGCAGCTGGGTGGGGAGCACATGGTGGGGGCTGCAGCCAGGCAGGGAGGTGAGCAAGGGGCTGCACCCGGACATGGGCCAAGTGGGGGGGCTGGAGCTGGGTGAGGAGTCTGCAGCTGAACTGGGAGGTGAGCAGGGGGCTGCACCCAGCGGCAGGCTGAGTGGAGGGACTGGAACCAGGCACAGGCTGAGTTGGGGGGCTGAAGCCGAGCAGGGAGGTGAGCTGGGGGCTGTAGCCAAGTAGGGAGGTGAGCGGGGAGGGCTGCACCTGGCTGCAAGATGAGCAGAGGAGGCTGGTGCCATGTGGGGCGGCAGCTGGCAGACCCACCCCTTCTGAGCTGCCCCCCCATTATTCCCTGCACACTCAGTAGTCCCCCTGCTCCTCCAGATCCCCCCAGCACCTACTTACCTGGCTCAGAGTCCAGGTCCCAGTTGCTGTGACCCCTGTGGGGAGCATGTGGTCCCTGTGGGGGGAGTCAGGCCATGAGGTGTGCGGGGGGGCTGTGCCCCGAGGGGGACAGCGGACCCACCCTTTCTGAGCAGCTCCCTCCACACCCACACTCCTCCAACAATCCACCCACAAGCTCCACACCCTCAAGCCACCCCCAAAAACCCCTCACCCACATTCCTGGCCTTGTGGGGCAAGAGTGAGGGGAATGGGTCAGGTGGGAAGCTATGGGTTGAGAGTGAGCGGCAAGGGCAGGGGCAGGACAGTGACATATCAGTGCTGCATATTTTGCATATTTTGGTGAGTGAAGGGGTTACAGCAGCTCTGATTTTTCAATGACAGAGAAGCCCAAAGCCAATGCCAAACTGTATAGATAATTAAAATTTATTTTACTATGATGATGGAGGCACTGGTAGGCTTCCAAGTTTTGCTTTACAACTGTAAATATATCAATAAAACATTGCCCAACTGATACCTCTCTCTCTCTCTCATTCTATATATATCTGTATCTATCTATATATGAATATGAGAGAAAGATCTATTTTTTTTTTTGTTTTAATTGTGGAGGAACATGGATTTTGGTGTATGTCAAAGAGTGGATTTGGAATTTTTTTTCAAAGATTTTGCAGGTTTTAAATAGGGAACACCAGAATTCCTGCTAGGGAGGCAAGTGGCAGGACCCAAGCAGAAGAGTTTGCTCAGGGCTGGCACCTGGGACTCAGCTGGAGGTGGCTGACCTCCTCTTCCTCCTGTGCAGCATCTCAAAGGGGTTTGAGACTGCAAGATGCACATGCACAGTCATCTGGATGCACCCTATAGGTATTGGATAGGTAATATAGGTAGAGCTAGTTGGATAATAATATCTAATATAGGCAAAATTGACAAAGTAAAATCAGGATCAGGCCAATAAAATTTCACCAGTGTCACCTAGGATCATAAGAAATGGTATAGGGAGAGAGTCTGTTATGTTACTCAAGCCCACAAAGGTTCTGAAACACACTGGTTATTCAAAAAAAATCAGCAGCACTAAGACAACTTCCCAGAAAGCTAGCAACATTTCTATTTGAGTACAGTACACAGGGGAACTACCACTAACTATGTCCCAATGCATTGGGCTAACATGGTTAAGATGCACTTGTTTCTATAAATGGCAATACATAAGGGGTAATATTTGAACACATCTGCATGAAGCACTTTGGTTTACCGAATATGGCAGTGGGCTGGGGCTCAACAAACCTGAGTTCTTTTCCTGGCCATGTCTTCCTAGATGACCTTGCTCTTTATTCATCCTCATAACTCCTCACATCTGGAACATTGGCAAGGGGCGAAAAAACGTCAGAACTGCACAGATTCCCAATATGATTAGAAATCTAATTGACTAAACAAAGCATAATATATACTAACAAATCATATTAAAAAGATGTGGGTTAACTAGATTAACTTGATGATTTTATATTATCAGGTTGATTAAGCCATGTCAAGTAAAATAACAATAAATTTCAGGTTTACATAATAACTTGGGAAAGGAACAGTCTTGTTTAGCTAATGGCTCCTGAAGTCGAGCATCATCAAAATGCCATCTGAGATATTTATTTTCTAGCCAAATAACAGATATAGAGAAGGTCACATATTTCAAAAATTGATGCTGATATTAAAACTATACTTCTGATGTTAACTAAAGCGGCCTCCCAACAAAGTTTGTGGTTCTAAAATAGATTTACTTAAAATACTCCTGTTCAATTGAACCTGCCATGATGCTGGAAAAATCTTCTTTAGAAGATTTTTAGTAGGGAGGGAAAGATTGCAGCAAGATCTGGACAGGTTACAGGAGTGGGCTAACATAAACAGGATGCGTTTCAATACTGACAAGTGCAGGGTGCTGCACTTAGGCAGTAGAAACCAGCAGCACACTTATAGAATAGGAAACTCCCTTCTTGAGAGCAGGGAGGCAGAAAGGGATCTTGCAGTCATTGTTGACTCCAAGATGAACAATGGGCCAACAATGCGAGGTCACGGTTGGCAGGGCTAACCGGACCTTGTCATGCACCCACAGGTGCACCTCAAGTAGAGCCAGGGAGGTGATCCTCCCCTTCTATGCGATGGTGGCCAGGCCACAGCTGGAGTACTGTGTCCAGTTCTGTACGCCCCATGTCAGGAGGGATGTGGACAACATTGAAAGGGTCCAGAGGAGGGCCACCCTCATGATCAGGGGACTACAGGGCAGACCCTACAATGAAAGACTGCGGGACCTAAACCTGTTCAGCCTTCACAAGAGAAGGCTGAGCTCACTAGTGGGGACCAGAAGGGTTTGGGGGAGACACTGTTTCCCCTAGCACCCCCTGGCATGACAAGGAACAATAGACACAAATTATTAGAGAGTAGGTTTAGATTAGACATCCGCAAGAACTACTTCACAGTTAGGGCGGCTAGGAGCTGGAACCAACTTCAAAGGGAAGTGGTGCTGGCTCCTACCCTGGGGATCTTTAAGAGGAGGCTTGATGCCTACCTGGCTGGACTCACTTGAGTCCAGTTTTTCTCCCGCCCAGGCGGGGGGTCGGACTTGAAGATCTACAAGGTCCCTTCCGACCCTACTTCTATGATTCTTTCCTACATTCCGCCCTCCAAAACCTAGGTGCTTATGCAGGAAAATATGGTATTTGGGGATAGGTGCAAGTAGGGGAAATTGTATAAATCTCCACCATCCTAAGAAAGGCTCTGATTTGTTTTACAAAAAAAAAAAAGTTAGTGAAAAGTTGGAACTTAACTTATGTCCCTATGATTACATCTACAGAAGAGCTTGATTCAAAATGCACCTGAAACCAACAGTAGTGTCCCCAGTGGTCACAGGTATTTTCATTAAAAAAAACAGCCACATGCATGCTGATGTTTTATCAGCTAGCTTTGTGGTTAGAACAATAGTACTAAGGCCTCTGGCAGGTTGTGAAATTTTGGGATCAGGGATCAGATCCCAGTCACATAATTACTATTTGTTAATGTAGCAGGGAGCCCAGGATCATGATCCCAGGCAGGTTCAGTTCATCATAATCCTGGGCTCTTCCTGCACCAGAAAGTTGAAAGCTAGGTGCCTGCAGCCCAACATCAACCGTCATACCCGGGATGTCAGAAAATTGTATGTGCAGCTGGACTGAACATGTGTTTTTTAAAGGTCATGGATCATGGGCACCCTGGAAGCAGGGAACCTCTCCCCATCCATAGGGTCTGGGATGTCTGGGATGTGTCCCTAGAAGCTGCAGGACAAGGCCGTAAGCCTGCTAGGTCACGGGAAGCCCTGAGGCTCCCCACGATCTGACGTCCTGGCTAAGCTGATGAGTGTCAAAGATCAAAGTCTTTGATTTCAGATGCCGATGGCAAAAAAGGTCAGAGGCTAACACAACAAACTCTGTGGTTGTAATTTATCCCTCTGTATTAATAGTGTTGCATATACACACCCCTATCTGTGCCTCGTTTCAAATCGCTTGAGCTTTTCATACAAGAAAGAGAGAAACTGACCTTGACGGCCCAGCACGAAAGATAAAGTACCTATAGTAACGAGATTAGCTGACTTTAGTAAAGTTGTAAAATTAAATATACTATGTGCGCCATCCTGTGACCAAACAGAACCTGTACCACCCAAGTAAAAATAACCCCCCTTTTTTATGAAACCTGAGCAAACAAAGAAAGCACAAGTGCCAACTCATTAATTATTTATGATTGGCGTATAGTAATTGATCACCTGTGTCAAATATAACTTTGAAAGAACTTCCACCCAAAGCAGAGAGCAGAGAACTGTGTATACACTCAAGAAGAACAAATCGTGCATCTCTCCGCCTACGTTATCTTTCTGGCATATCTCGTCTTATCGGTCCATTTATCTCTCTATCTTTGGCGTTATCTTTCTTATCAACAGCTCTTAGTAATCTGCAGACTGCAACGGCTTATATGAATCACTCGGAAGCAACTGTCTTACCCACCCTGTAAATGCTGGGTAACATGATATCTGCATGCTGTAAATAAAAAAAAATCAACTCCACTGCCTACGCTCTAGCCATCAGAAGCGTAAGTAAAATGAATCTTTTGTGAAACCATCACGCTGTGTTTAAATCATACTGACTCCTGCTCACCGTTATCACCCACCTGCCCAGTCATAAATCCCCTTCCTCGCACCAAGCCGGTCATGCCGACCCAGGCTCGCAGGTCAAGGGTGCATGAGCATTATGGGGCGCGACAACGAGCTTCTCTCAACTCAACACTCTGAAAACAATGGGGTGCAGCCCCTCACAGGAGCCTTCCATTACAGAGGTGCTGTCAGTCAAACTCTACCATTTAGTTGGCATCAGCTGCTACACATTCAATTTAAGGTGTGATGGAAACCAATCACAAAAAATATTACACATCTTTTGTGGGAAAATTTTGTGGCTAGTTTCTTGTTTTCTCATTCCATTATTGCCTATACTTGTAGCCAGGTTACTATTTAAGACACAATTAACAGGTTAGGCCTACTTTAAGAGTAACAATTGCCAGGGCCTAAGTGGGAAACCTGGGTTATAAACCCTCCTTTAGCCTGAAGGGCTTCCAAGTCACATCTACCAACTTCCTAGAGACTGCCCAACCTATGAGGTTATAGGCTATTAGAATCATAGTCATCTGTGCTACTAAAGCTTACTTACATCTCCACAGTTCAGGGGAAATAGAATCACTACCTGTGACTAAAGGCCAAAAATCCAATTTACATGGCTGAAAGCTGCCATTTAGATAGATAAAGGCAAACAAGATTCTGCTCAGAGATCCCCTGTTTTTTTTTCCACCAGGTTTATCAGTTCCTTCCAGCCATCTACAGGGCTCAATAGTCTTTCAGTCCTTAATAGCTATGTAACTCTCTCTGTTATTACCCAGGGCATTCTTCTCTTTCTAGGAACTCTTGGTGCCTACCAGTCTTAACATCTGAGAGGTTTGTCCAATAATGTCCTGGCTGCTGCAGGTATTTTCCCCTGAGCTGGAGGCTTTTCACTTTTTCCTGGAAGCTACTGAAAATCATAAACATATCTTTTTCGTTTCCCCATAACTGAACTCAGGCTGCATTTACATCTCACAGCATCTCTCTTTATTACGTCACATGTTCATTTGTCACACGGGATAGAAATGTGCTGCCAGCCAGGTTCTCTTCTGCAGCTTCCTTTAGCTTAGTTAGTGAAAAGAAGATCTAGCATCTCTGAAAAATCAGGTATATCTAGACAAGTCTTCTCTATCCCTCACTTTTCTTGCTTATCAAGCAGTTGGTAATTAGTGTTCATTATGTGATCAGCATAAAACAACATCAACAATTCCAAAAAAAAAGTGTCTGATCAGAAAAACTCTTTCATGAATTGCCAAAGTCTTTTTCTTCTCTACAAGAATAACTATTGTCTCATTATAATTGAATGTTTCTTGACACGTCTGTCTCCAAATCAGCTATTTAGAAAGCCTTTGCAAAACTTTCCTCACTAAAATGTTGTGATTTTAAAATGATTAATTTACAAGTTAAGTGATTTTAAAATGTGATTTTAAAATGATTAATTTACAAGTGAAAGCTGAACTGACATAGCAAATATTAAAGTGCAGCAAGTGGATCTACATAGGAGTTTATACTAACAAGTATAGCAGAGTGGTTAGTGAGCTCTTAGAGGCCTCACACCTATCAGTTGATTGACTTTTGATTTCTATATGTATCACAAAGCAGTAAATGATTTTTCCACCCTATGAAAATGTTTGTTGTTTCAAATAATTTCCCATTCCTCATTAGAATGGAACTAAAATCTTTTTTATTGTATTTTTTCTATGAAAAAGAGATCCATTCCAAAATAATCTATGGCCTGGTCTTTTCTTCAAGCAACAATGTAACCAACAAGTATGTACAGAACCCCAGATCAGCATTTTCAAATCAAGATAACATTTATTAGTCAACTGGAATATAGTATCATAGGATCCTTAGTTTAGGATGGTAAAGCAAAGCATTTAGAAATGTCTATGTCATCTCACCATGCCCAGTATTTAATCTAACTTTTTCCCAGGGTTTTTCCTAATATGGAAATTATTCCTGTCAAGTCTACTCAGTAACAATACAAAGCAAAACTTAAAACACACATATCTTTCATTATAATAAAACATAAATGTACACATTCTCCAAGGAAGGGATGAAGGACAGCTATTTGCAGGAAAATAAAATAGTTTCATAGTCTCTTGCTTGGGTACAATGTTACATTGAAGATTTTTTTTCACATTCATTTTAGCAATCCATATTTCTCTCCATCCTAAGGCCCTACAATGAGAGTTTTTCTTTCATATGGAAAACAAATGGTATTTTCATCGTAATGACCATACATTTTTTACTGGTTCACCAATGATTGACATAATTTCATAAATGTATTGTTATGCTTTATAAAAGAAGCTCTATAATATAAAGACATTTTTTTTCCAATTAGTTCCAGGTTACCATGGCTGAAATGTCTTGGAATGGAGTCCTCTGAAGGCATTGTGTTTCACTCCAAAATAGTTCACTCTATTTTGAAACCTAAATAAAATATATATCTCCTAAATAAATCTTCAACACCCCTATGGCAAGAGGGAGTTTATTTTCAGTTCATTCAGAGAATCCATCTTTCTTTTATACTCCAGCTATTACACAGGGTTTTTGTGGGGGGTTTTTTGTTTTTTGTTAGGGTTTTTTTGTTGTTGTTTATCTGGTTTGTAGTCACTCACCAAGTTACTAACTTTGTTAGAATTAGAGACCTACCCAAATGGTGATTGCACTGATTTCACAGAAATCACAAAATTGAGTGATCTCTGCAAAACCTGTAGGGGAAAAAAAAATTACTAAAAATAAAATGCCAACTCCCGAGTGGGAGCCACCAGTCCTCCCAAACCCTGAGGCCCACTGGGGCCAAGAGGGGTGGGGGGGCTTGCAGCATACAGCTGCCACTTCCCCCCAACCTCTGTATTGACTGGCTGAGAGGGCTGCCTGTCATGCAGCCCCACGCCTCCCTAACAACCAGCAATGTGAGGTGGAGTGACATGGTGGACATCGCTCTTCACCAGTCAGCAGTGGTCAGGGTGCCCCAGACAATCAGAGGTGTGGGGCAGGGAGGCACCATGAAAAGCCCGCAAAAATGGCAGCCGCCCCTTCAATCTGTCTATGAAATCAATGAGCCACCCCCTTGAGTTGGGCAGACCTCTGGTTATAATTCTAAATTTGTCACGAAAGCAATGGTTGAAGCTGCTAGAGTTCCTAGCCTGATTTTCAGCAGAAAAAAAAGCCTCATATGAGACCACTGTCTACAACTGCTTACATAAGGAAAAAGGAAAAAGAAACTAATGATTCTAGTATGTTTGCATACTTCTTGTAACTACATCTATTTGATCATCAAATATATTAATCATTATTTTTAATGTCCAATTATTCATTATTTTTAACTTCATTGGGGACCAATGATACAGAGCTTGTATAAAACAAATCAAAATTGGTAAGTTTTACACTGACTAATTTCCCAAACTGTCACAACATGAAAGTACATGCACTTCTGAAACCATGTCTTTCAAGCCTCATGTTTCTGTGCCAGAAGAATCTCTTTATATACCAGATGCATTCAGTCTCCAGCATCCTTGTTTTCATCCTTGTATCACAATCCAAATTGATTTTGTGTGTGGGGGTGTAAATCAATCATCTGTCTGTCCATATATATGTATATATATGATCAATTTAGACAGTGATACAGGAATGAAAACAAGGATGCTGGAGACTCGTTTCTGGAAATATGTATATATGTTGCTTTACTTATTCTTTCCTTCTGCTTTAGGGCTAGTCCTCTATGATAGAGTGGGCAGCCCTCCCTAAGCTCCTTTATTCAATCCCCACCGCCATTGCCAAGAAGGGACATCTGCTAGGTCCTGAGCACAGGAGAAATTCCAGAGTAACAGTAGACAACATGAGAAGCTGGAGAAATATGTTGCTGTATCTGGGGCAGCCATGAAAATCACAGAAATGGAGGAGCTTTTCACATCATCAGTCAGCTGGCTGCAAGTTCCTTGTTATTCTGAGCTGTAGTTAATTCATAAGAATTGGCATTACAATGTATTCAAATCCCCCCACCCCCAGTAAAAGATGTGCATGCAGTGGGGCTTCATCAAGCCATTTATGATGCTTTCTTCTTTTGTGGAGAAAATGAAAATGGGTGCCTACAAGTGGGGTGAGATCTCCTCTAAATTATGCAACCCTGTAGTTCATGCATCAGCAGGAATCTGTCAACAAAAAACTCTATTTTCTCAAAAAACTCATGTTCCTGTTCAGATTTCCCCACCACTTTGGTTGGTTCTGCATCCTTTTCACATTCTGCTTTATTTGAGGTGTCCTCATGCAGAAGTATGCTCCAACAACAATCATCCAGAAGCAAGTGCCTTTCTAAAACTGTTGAGATATGACAACAAAAAGGAATAGAATTCAGTAGAAATGTTCCAGGGAGAACAAAGCAGGTTGTAAGGATATCTGCTATTTATTGAAAATCGTAGCAGGAATCCAGGCAGGAGAAAATTCTGGATGGAAGCTCTTCAGTGAAGACAAGAGAGGAAAGCTTTTGGAATAATGCAGACTCTTTATACTAGAAAGTTTATTGTTCAATGTTAGACTAAAAAACTGTTTTTGTCCTTTCTTGCTGTTATAAAATACAGGCAGACGCTGACAAGGAGGAAGGGATTATTTCTAAAAAACGATGGGAGTTTTTTTTCCCATCCTCCTGCAGAGTGAAGGATATGAGTCAAAACATAGGAAGCGCTCAGAGCATGTTCTAAGGTCATGGCCTTACTTTCTGAGAATGGTCTGACATGGTACACAAAGAACAAAGACTGGAGATAGAAAGTCACTGGTCTATATAAATGCTCCTTCACAGACAAAAGCATGAAACAAAACACATGGAATTTGAATCCCTGTGGTGAAAGATGTGTATATTGTGGCTGTACTTTCATGTTGTGACAGTTTGGGAAATTGGTCTATGTCAAATTTACACTTTCTGATTGATTTTATGAACTCGCTATCATTGTGCCTCAATTTGTATTGAATCAACCATTAGCATGTTACAGATCACACATTCCATCTGGAACCCACCATATGACAATCCAAAAGCTGTTAACACTGAACAGTTGTGCCCTAGTAATACAACGGACGTACTAAAGAGATGGCCAAACAACAGACCACCTGCTAAAGAACTTCTATTATCAGAGGGGCAGTGTAAGGTAGACCAGAACAGCCATACAATATTGTACTAGAAAGATATGAAAGAACAATGCATCTTTTTGGCAGCTCTCCCACAACTTGGAACAAGAAGCTAAGAGTGAGTAGGAAGAGAAAAGAGAAGGCTTTGGGGACCTTGAAGAGAGTAGTCCAAAGTCAAAAGGCTGTCAGAGAAAAGAGGTCATGAATGGAAGTGTTGCCGGCACAAGGTGCCCGAGGGAGGCAACAGTTTGGGTTCGTTGCCGGTGTGCGTCGTGCCAAATAAACACACTGGGGGGAGAAGTAGACAGAGTTTATTTGAGCTCAAGTAAAAGGCGCAGGGAGACTGTATGGTCTCAAATCCCATGCCCCTAGCCCTGCAACAGTGTATATTTATACCCTAGTCATTTTCAGTATTTTTCCACTAGCTGGCCCCCCTCCTCCTCCCCTTTCCCTCCTCCCTTCTCTCTCTGAGCGGTGCCCTTGCATTCCACAGATAACAGTTTCAGCTTGCCTGTTTTCCAGAAGGACAGGAGATTACAGGAGCCAAAGAAAGGGTTACAAAGGTTGGGCAAGGGGGGGGCCCTGGCTCACCTGGGCCTAGAGCAGAGGGGCTTCATCGACACTCGTGGTCTTCCATCCCTCTGAGTTACCTAGGGTTATGCCCAGTGATACCAACAGAAGGGATGCGTGCACAGGATTTGATATTTTCTTGTAGATGTGTATGTCTATGCTTAGAAGTCCTTTGCAGAAGTTTTTATTGTTTGCTTGTGTTGTCACACAGTTCCAAAGGAGAAACAATAAATGCAAGGGTCTACAGCTTTGGTAGAACTAAGACTGCACAATAGCTACTGAGGAGGCTAAGGAAAACTGGCACTAGTTTTAGGGGTTGGGCAATTGGATGAGCAGATTTCTACTGCCAGTAAGAGTACCGATACAGTGATTTTGCATTGGAATTTGTGCTTTATGGATAGAGGGACAGTGCCTATGTTCTGGCCAGACCCAGCAAGCCAACAGAATATGACAGTGAAAATTTGGCCTGGAGAAGCATTCCCTGAGTGTTCATCAGCAGAGTTCATCTGGGGTTGTAACATGTTGCCCAAAGCTAGAATTTTCTCCAAAATGATACTAGCAAATGTGAACAGTCTCTGTAATTTATACAAAAGGTGCCTATATCTGAATGAAAATGTAGCTCTAATGCATGGTCTAATGCTGTTAGAATACATAATTCTTTTCAGCTTGAAGAAGAGAAGAAACATTATTTTGATAGCGTATGATAAAAATGTTTCACATTATATGATAAAAATGTGAAACATTTTTATGCCTAAAAAGTGTTAACGTTATAATGCTACTTGTTCAGATTATCTGTGTAAAGGGTTACCAGCCTACTGAAAATGTCCAACAAGTAGTACTTTGTTGTAATTATACTAAAAGAGGAATCTCTCCATATCTAAAAATGTATAATATGGGCCTAAATTATGGGCTTCTCTAACTGAGTTAGCACAAGAAAAAAAGGGATGCCCCAAAGGGCAAATAAGTTTTTTCCTGGGGTATGGGTGTACAGGAGCAATCTCTAAGTGAGCATACAGTTCCACTCCACCGTTCCCACAGCACATTGATGTAAAGCTTGGTCTTCACTTCAGTTTCTTTACCAAGTATACCTCCACCAGACCCGAAGTTCTGTCCTCAGAACAAGCAGTTTGCTTTTTTTGTTTCCACCTCAATTTTGAAAAAAGCCTTTCAAATTCAGATGCAAGCATCTAGAAGATACCAAATTTCAGAAACAATAAGAGTACCTGATAAAATATACATAGCCCCAGTTCCACACTTGGTCCAGGTAGCAGCTGCAGAGATACTTACAGCTCTCCGAGTCTCAGTTACTAAGTCAAAAAGGAATTTGGAGTAGGATGGAAGGATTTACTTCTACAACTAGCATAAGTAGAACTGAGGCCTTTTGAACCTCCACCCTATTGCATCCCACCAACACTCCAGGACAGAATTATGACATGACATGTAACTGGTGGGGGTGGGTGGGGGCTACTGGTGCATGAGCCTTGGGCACTGACCGAAAGAGGATGGCAAAATGGAGAACTCTGGGGACTCTGAACTGTTTTACTGTGACACCACTGTTGCTCATTACTATCAGCTGTAGCAACTGGCAGCACATGGGAAGAGGATGGGGGTTGGGGCTGGGGTCACCTGGGCTTGAGGCTTCAGCCATGGGGAACAGGAGCAGATGTCACCTGGGGTGGGGCAGCTAGGAGCTCCTGGGGGCACTGAGGGAGGTATTCACATGGTCAGCAGCCAAGGGGTTAATGCAGCTTCTCTCCTGCAGCCACTCACAGCCTTTGTTGCTGCCAAATTCATGGCTGTCCATTGCCACTAGTGATAGCAATTGGCAGCACTGGGGATGAACAGCAGTGGCAAGTGCAGTCGGAGGCTGCAAGAGGACACTTGTACCCAACAAATACTACAGTAACCCCCTGACTGCTGGCTGCACCAATACCACCCCCATACCAGCAGTCTCCCATGGTTGGGGTATGAAGCAGACAAGAAAGCTGGGGCTCCTGGGACACAACTATGAGGCTCCCCAAAATACAAACTTTGCCAGTTTTGCCTCTGCTGACATGGCTGCTTCTTCAGGTAATTGTGTGTGTGACTGGAGATAGCTGAATTGCCTGCACCAACTTTCTACTAATGACAAGCTCTCTAGCACAAAAGAAAATTCTTCATTAGCTCCCTCTGTCTGTTTTGTGCCACTCAGAAAGGGTTGAAGGAACAAACTGCAGATAAACTGTTGTAAATTATACAGCTTCTGTATAATATGTTCCCTGCTGAGTGAGGGATGTGTGCAATATGTAAAGGATGAATAAGGGAAGGAAAGTTCTCATCAGTCAAAGCAAATCCAATGTTTCCATTAACTAGCCACTAGCCAGTTAGTAAAAAGTGGGCACATCTACACATTCAAATGCTTCTGGATAGGTTTACTCCAGAGTAACTTACTCCAAAGTAAACAGCCTGGGCATCTGTCTACATGTATGGGCATTCAGAAGCAGATTTGCCAGTCCTGGCAATAGTTTACTCCCATCCCCTCTGGCCCTGCACTGGCCCTTTCAGCAGCCAGGGGGAACATGAGGTTCTGGCTGCAGCTTCCATGGCTGGGGGCCATCTTTAAAAGCTAGCCCCACTCCCTGCTCCCTGGCCACCTGCCTTCTTAGCCCAAAGCAGCCTCAGCACTGTGCCAGCATGTTGCAGCTCTGTTGTCAGAGCCTGTGACTACCATGTGATGGCTGCTCTACCCCCAGGCTCCAGGAGCAATGTCCAGCATCCCAGACTCCTGCTTGCCACCCTGGTTGCCCTGCTTTGCTGCTGTGGTGACCACCATCTGGCCCAGGTCAGTCTCCACCCTGGCAGCAACCCCCTTCCCTACAGTGCGGCCACCTAGCCAGGCTCACTGCAGTGTCTCAGGCCCTCTGGCACCACATTGCTGTTGCCCAGACTCCACTAGGGATGACACACACCTGGATGCCACAACTGGTGCCATCCATGCCCTCCTGAGGCTGTTGGCTGTATGTCATCCAAAGCACCTGGAATGATGAACACTCATTGGAGTCATTCCAGATGACCTGGGCCACCTTTCAGGACCTCCTTGAGCACCTCCACCCACACCTGGAGTGGAAGGCTACCACCATGTAGCTGCCCCTCCCCATGGACACCCAGCTGGCCATCACCCTGCTCAAGCAGAACACACCTGCCAGCCTCCACTACATCAGCCACCCCTTTGGAGTGGGCAAGACAACCACTAAGGAGGCCATCCTGGAGGTGTCCTGTGCCTTCTAGGATGTGCTAAGGCACACCATGCTCCAGGTGCATGACCCCCTGAAAGTGGTGGTGGGGTTCTGCACCCTGGACTCCTCCCAGTGCATTGGAGCCCTAAACAGACCCCACATCCCCATCATTTGCACACAGTACAGCAACCACCCCTACTACAGCCAGGGGGACTTTCACTCAATCATGCTGCAGGCCATCACAGAACATTGCAACAGGGTGCCTATAAACTCTGTTACTTTGGGGGAGAGAGAGCCATGGCCACAAAACAGCAGGGGCAGAATGGTGATGAACCAACAGAAGCAAACCAAGCCGGCTGAGGGAAAACACCCACCTGAATTGGATGAAGACAAGCAGCGTGGAGGCAGAGGATGATGCCAATAAAAGCTGAAGCAGGGGAAGAGAAAGTTGCCCCAGGACGACAACAACACAGAGAGGAAGTCACCAGAAGAGGTCCAGGATGACAGAATGCTCAGAGGGAACTGAGACTATAACTGACCAACACAGCTCGGAGAGAACCACAGGTTAGAACGGGGAGGGTACTTATCGCAGCGCTCAATGAAGACAAGCAGGGCCTAGGGAAAGAGGTTAGAGCCACCTGGAAAAAAAAAAGACAGAGGACTATAAACGAGTAAGTTTAGCAATGCTCATGGGCCATCCCAAAGGCTGTGAAGATTACCATGGGCCTGGGATCCGTGACCGTTCTGTTTCTCAGGTTGTGACAGGGAAACCAATAAAGCACACGGCTATTTAAATTCACCACTTGAATGCACTTGGTACCTACCACTCAGAAATAATCTTTCAAATTTCTGCAATCAAAGATGTGGCAGGAGAGTCCCCAGCCAAGACAGGAGAAGAGACCATAACCCATTAACAAACACCATGGTGTTTTCACCAATGTAAGCACCAGCTGGGCAGGTCTGCGGCTTCTGCAACTCCACACTGCCAGCCCTGGTGGAAAGTAGGCACTTTGCACCAGGGGTGCCAGGTCTCCAGCTGAGTTCAGTGGTGGTCCCACCGCTCCTCATCAGGGACCCTGCCTGGATCATGCAGCACCACAGTGGCCAGCTGAACCCCCACCAGGCACACTTAAATCAGTGCCTGAGTCAGACCCATCCACGGTGGAATGCACCTTCAGCTGGTGGAAGCTGGTGCAACCTCACTGCCCACTTCAGGGTCACCAAAGCCAACATCGTCCAGGTCATCATTGCCACCCATGTCCTGTATAACATCCACAAGGCCTGGGGGGAGTTCTTCTTTGAGGCCTGGGTGGAGGAGGCACAGTGGGAAGAGGATGCCTGGCACTGGATGCACCAGCTACAGTGGTAGCAACAGCAGTGGGCCCCACCCTCACCAAGGCTGGGGCAAAGCACATACCCAGCAGTGGAAGCCAAGGCATGGGGTGCAAGAAGGGCCCACATGTGATGCTGGCCATGCTGCAGGCAGCACATGCTCCAGGGCTACATGGAGCCAAGGAGAGTGGCAGAGCAGAGCCCAGGAAGGGAACCTGGGGTGGGAGATAGGACAGGGACATCTGGCCATGGAGGCACCGCTGCACCTCAACCCAGGCCCACTGGGGGGGCCTGCTGCTGGGCACTGGAAAGTGGCCAGGGGCTGGGCAGCAGGTGGCATAAAGGCTAACCCCAGCGCCAGAACGGCGTCCAGAACCCAGAAGTCTCCCTCTCTGGCCCCTATTGTCTAGGCCACTCATCTTGAAGGCCAGAAGCCTGTCCCAGAACTCACACTCACACACAATGTCCTCTGTCCGCCGTACCTAGGAGTCTTCCAGCTGTTCCTTGGCCAACATGACCAGGCAGTCCAACAGCTGGACCCCATCCTGGGTCCTCTGCTGCCAGAGCCAGCACATACACGTGGCCGAGGCCGAGGCCAGCGGTGACCCTGAAGGTTCATCCTGACTGGAAACTGGTATCTCTCCCTGGCATGCAGCTGCAGGACCTACTGAACCAAGAGAAAGAAGCTTTGTAAGAGTTTGCAACATTTCTGAGATAGCATGCTCTATACCAGGGGGCTGTGAACTGCCCAGCCTCATATCAGGGGTCATGAGTGCATGGGTGGCCATGGACCATAGTAAGTTAGCTAGGCAGGCTCTGACACAGGCAGCCACAAGCCAAACCCCACATCCCAGCTCACTCCATAGGGACAAATGGGCTGCTGGGTTATGGCCACAGTAAGCTTGCCTTCCCTACCCCCTTCCAGGCTGAGACAGGACTGGCTCTAGGAAGGTGCTCCAGAACCACTCTCCCCCTCTCCTCCTCCAGGCCAGCCTGTCTTCAGTGCTGCCACCAAGCCCACGCCACCCAAGCTCAGGATGCAAGGGGCTCCCAGTCAATTGGGACGTGAAGCTAGTGGCACCCCTGCTCTCCCACCGGAAGGCTTCTTTGGAGAGGTGCCCTGGGCCAGCCCCACCCTGCACCAGACTTGGGCCCCAAGCCTGCCCCTACTGAGAATGTCCAGGACATGACAAGAGGATCTGTTTGTGCAGACTGGGGGGCACCTGACCCATTACACCCTGCTGCTGCTTCTCAACATGGGCACACCCGAAAACCTGGCATGGGACTCTGAGCTTTGATGGTGCGGTGGGCAAGCCTGTGCTACTCTGCAACCTTTGCCACCACCTGGAGGGCTCTATGGTTGTACTACACATTGCTGCCCCTGACAGCCAAGGATGACATTACTGCCTGCTTCAACATATTCCTCAGCATGTAAGATTCGTACCTGCCTAGTTGAGTGGGCACAGACTGCTCAATAAAGTTTTGCACTCTCTCCTGCTTCCCTGTGTGTTGTTGGGGGGTGGGAAACCTGGGGGCTAGGGGAGCACAGATGGGCTGGGCAGGGAGCAGGAGTAGAGGCAGGGGCAGGGGTGGGGAAGGTCCTTCCTCCAGTGCAGGGCTTACCTTGTGGGTGTGGCAGGCATATTCAGTGGCCCAAGCCTGTCCCCACTGGCAGCAAGGATGTGCAGCTTCCGGCAGTGTCCTGAGATGCAGAGGTGTGGCTCCTGGCTGCTCAGGCAGAACTCCCTCTGGGAAGGACCTGGAGTTGCTGAAGGCCGGTGGTACCATGGCTGGCCTGGGCTTCTGGGTGGGGCTGTGCCCACGAATCTGGCAGGGCAGGAGCTGGCCTAGGCTGCTGGAGCTGCAGGATGAGGCCAGCAGCAGGGACCATAGCAGGATAGGTTTCTGGTGCCCTGAGGGTACTTGGTGCCCTGCCTCATGGCTGCAGCAGAGGCTCAGGCAGGCTGTCCATGCTGGAATAGATGCATAGCTCTTACCAGGGTTCCAAGGAGAAAGGATGTCATCCAGCTGCTGCATAAAGGGCATGGACTTGCAGCCAGCCCCCAACCAGTCGTTGTGGTTGGTGGTCAGTCACAGTGACCTACTGTGCCCACAAGGCCTTGATCTTTATGCAGCACTGGTGCACCAACCAATTGTGCCTGCCCTCCTACATGGGGCCTGACATATGCGCTTTGGAATGCCTGCTCTGGACAAACTTCCTGAGGAGCTTGGCCTGACCCCACAGTGCCACATGGCCCGTGATCTCCTGCATCTAGTTCTGCCTCCTGGGACTGGGAGGCAACATGTGCTATCAGGGAGGATGCCAGTGTGGCTCTGCACAACAGTCCAGGTGCTGCCAGGCCTGGGTAGGTGCCTGCACTGCCCAGTGCAGAGGCACAGCACAGGATGGGCAGGTGCATGGTGCTGTGCCAGGGACCAAAGGCAAGTCTGGCCAGGCTGCTGCTGCAGCTGACTGGGGGCCAGAGGCTGGCTGCAAATGGCCCGGGGTGCTGTCAGGTCTGGCAGCTGCCTGCAGCACACAGCACAGTACAATGACATGGAACCGTGAGGTAGTAAGCGACTGCCATTAGAGATGTTGATAACTGTGGGGTGGGGAGGCAGTGACAAAATATAAAAGAATACTGATGCAAGTCAGCCTCACCTTTGACTATCTTATTTTTTATCTGGGTTTAAATCCAACTGGGAGAAAGGCTGAACTAGTGTTTAAGGCAGGAGTCAAAAAGATAATGGGATTGTGAATTCCTGATCCTACTGAAGTCAATAGCAAAATTCCCATACAGTTAACAGAGGCAGGATTTCAGCCTGGTTTCTACTTCTAATATTCCCTCAGAACCTGTTTGCCTTTAAAAATGGTTTAGATACCTCCATTGTTACGGGCCTTACCACATAGGTGTTTGCACATCACTTGGAGAACACTCTATTTTTTATTTTATTGTAACCACATCTATTGTACTATATACACAAGGTACATATATTTTGCCTGAAGCTCTAAAGATAAATACGGAGATAAAACCATAACAGAAGATCCTGAGAGCAATATTAGTTAAGAAGAGTGTTTGCAGTGAAGAATTTAAATTAATATAAGCAAGTTGAAGCAACTGTTATAAACAGACGGCTAAACCAGTTGCAACTCCACTAATCCATCTGTAGTTTTGAAGGGTGAACAGCACTCTTGTCAGCATAGTCTAGACTATGTTAAACATTAAAAAAAAGAAAAACACATTAATTTGTTTCACCCTTGCATGTAAGCTTATTCAGACAGCCAAAATATGCAGCTTTTTTCATGACAGTAAAGGCTTCAAGTCTGAGTACCACTGTTAATAAAGTTAATATAGAGTCGTTAAGCAGATTACCATATGCTTCATGTATATATACCGTTCTTTTTTCTGTCTCAGCCTCTTTGTTAGTATTAAATATTGAAGGTCACTCTAAATGTTCAGGTAAAGGCATAATAGGATCTAATGTGTGATCCATACAATCCCGCCTCCTGCGCTGCCACTTGTGCATGGCAGAAGGTCAAGCATCAGATCCTATCGTGCTTTATTGCTGGTGCATGGGGAGTCTGGAATCACAATCCCAGGCTCCCCCTGTGCCAACTTTCACTGCTGCAAGCCCCACAGCTGAAAGGGCTCGCACCAAGGGCAGCATGGGGAACGCTACTGGTGCCAGTGTCAGCCTTGTCAGCTTCAGAGCTCGCAGCAGGTGATACACCACTGTGGCTGGGAGCCCCTCAGTTGATGAGGCTCCCACCCACAGGGGCATACCTGGACCACACCAAAATTTTATTACAGATTTTTGTGGAATAATTTTATGGCTTATTGCTTGTTTTATCACACTATTAATTGACTGACTCTGTGGCTGGGTCACAACTGAAGGTGCAATTAACTGGTTAATCAGGACTTAATTGTAATGTGTAAAGGAGGCCTTAGGGCCAGATTGGTGGTGGGGAGTTCAAGGTTTTATGTGCTCAGAGTTGGGATCAGACAGAATTTAAGCATCTCAGTCCAAAACTGCAATCTTGAAAATTCCCATTCAGCTGCTGCCTATCCATCAAGGCACCACGGGCACCTCTTTGACCTTAAGGTTCTGCTCACACCTAGAAGCACTTTAGTCTTGAAAGCACCGAGTAACTTGGCACTCACCTCAATCCTAAATCCAATTAGGATCCAGAAGCTAGGCTTTCCTTTGCCCGAATCCTTTTATCCTGCAGATATCTGCAACCACACCAGGCTTCTCACAAAAATGCAGTGATTGCTATGTTCTTTTAAAACACAGCTGCTGACCCAACCACTTTTCTACATATCTTAATGGGTACAGCTCTCATCCAGAATATGGGAAACCTAGATTTTATTCTCTCATCATGCTGTGTTCAAGGTCTTGTCTCCCACCTCCTTAGACAGTGCCCTAGTCTCCTGGTAACAAGCTATTTTGGAATATAGGATGACTCTCCATCCCTCCTTCTACTGGTTTCTACTGTGAAAGAAACAAATAAGAATCCCTATAGCTGGAAGACAAGAAAAAGGGAGAATGGCACTGGGACCTAATGGTGAAGGCACTCACTTGGGTTCCACACCCTCCTCTAAGGGCTGTTCATCCATTTTATATTGTATGACTTGACATTGCTCAATGTTAGACTGCCTTTCTGGGGCTCCTCACTTTGCCCATAATCTGCATCAAGAGCCTAGGCACCTAACTTGGATTTTTTTGGATTCCAGTCCAGGGAGGAGGAACCTAAAGATTAGGCACTATAATACTTATGCCCTATGCTTTCCTTCACACCATAATATTGTATGTCCTTCTTAAGGACTTGTAGTAATTTCAATATTAAATAATATTTAGTGTGGCTATCTTTTTCACCTTAAAACTGCTTAAATATTAAAGGCCCTTTAATGCAGCATATTACTTAAACATGTATGCAACTGGGCCATCATTTTACCTAATGTAAAATCTAATAATTTTCCTTTAGGCATGGGTAACTGTGGGCCTAAGTTTGCATGTGTAATGAGGCCAAGTCAGACTCCTTGACCCTGCCAGTCCCAATTTATCCCCTGAGGCTGCAGGGAAACAGGCACTCCCTTCAGCAAGCCAGGATCAGTGTTTTGGGTCTAGCTGGTCCTAATGGGACAATCAGGGCAGTCAGTCTCCTGAGGCCAAGGGCAACCGGTTCCACCTTTTCCAGTTTTTAAAAGCTAGGTCCAGCCTGCAGTACCCTGTCTAAGAAAATATTTTAGGTACTTGGTTTCTGATCATCCTGTGCTTTTCTACTTCTCCTGTTAGATCCCTGACCCTGACTTAGCTCTGGTTCTTGATTACAGTTTAGACTCCTGCTATGTATGTCCCTACTGAAGCTCTGAACTTTGACATATTTTGATTCCAGTTCTTGCTCTGGCGTACCCTGACTTGGCTCTGGCTCCTGATTCATGTTCTGACTCTTCACTTACACTGACCTTGGTCCTGGCTTCTGGTTCACCCTCACCTGTATTTCTAATTTATGGCTCCTGGACCCTGGATACTGGCTGCATATCAGGTGACCTTCCCCTGCTGCCCATGCCCTAATTCCTAATGGTATGCTTATAAACCATGCATGTACACCTTAGGGGGTTTTGCAAGTACATAAGCAATTAGACACTTAGGTGAGCAGATGTGCCTAAAAATGCACATTTTCTTGACATGAAACTTTGGATCCTATGGAAATGAGTAGTATCCATCCCCCTGAGTTCAGAGAAGCTAGAATTTCACTCTTAGTTCTTATATATAAAAATTAGGGGTGTGGGTCTACATTGGAAGAGTGAAAAAAAAGTTTACACTGAATTTATATTACGGACTGTATTTTTAATCTAAAATTCCAATTTTCAATAGGATGTTGTAGTATAATTTTATTATACATACAAAAAAGAAGGCCTCTAAAAAAATCTAAGAGAGGCAACTTTAAAGGAGTCATTTCCGAGACTGCAAGAATAAAGTAATATATGGTTCAGTGAGTAGTTATTTTGAACTCAATTGAATCATATCAGTCACCTGCTTAAACATTTTCAGGACTTGGCCTTGGAAGACTACATAGTTTTAGGCAACAAGCATGCAAATGTTCAAGGGGGAGGAAGGGGAAGAAAAGTTAAATGAAACCAAAACATATTACCTTTTTTATTAAGACTAACATTGCCCTCTTCTGGTTTGAATGTCCAAATGCAATGCTTACACCAAAACACCACTATATTTTTATTATTAAAAAGTTTACATAGCCTGTATTACAGGGCAACATTAAGATCTAAATACACAAGAATTGCATATGTTGAAATTTATTGGAAAAAAACCTCTTTATTATAAACTCCACTTAGCCAAAATGATCACAGAAAGAGAGAGTACAAGTATGAATTAACCATTACTAGCACAGTAACATTTAAAGTCTCTTATTTCCTGTTGTTCATCATTTTCACACTGTCTTGGTAAGCTTTCTTGATCAAAATAAAATGTAGGAAATTGTCCATTAAATAGATAGTTGAATATTTTGTGAAAATAAAAAAATAAAACAAATATAATCCTTAAGCAGATTTGATTTTAAGCACAAGAGAGGAAAAAAAATCCCTAAAAGAGACTTAGAGCTTTACACAAATCCATTAAAGTGAAAGTGCTCTGAATCTGGCCATTAATTAGGCAGTGGGTGCATCTACATGAGAGATTTACTGCAGTTGCCTAATTAGTTCAGCAGTAAATGTCTCAACATCTACATGTGCAGCCCTATTAGGCTACAGGAGAAAAATAAACTCCACAGCAGGTTAGTACTTATAAATACAAGTACTATCCTGTTGTGGAGTTTTTTCATGTGCAGCAACGCATGTGTAAATGCTGACCTGGCTGTCTGGGGCACAATGGTGCTTCAGTGCAGGGGCTGCTGGTCAGCTAGCCCCACACTGGAGCACCCTCATGCCCCAGCCAGCTCTTCCACAGCATGTTGAGTTGGGTCAGAGCAGCCCAGGATTGGCAGGCTGGCCCTCCCTGCCCCCTGCAAGCTGGGTCTGCTCCAACCCAGCTCAATGTGTTGCAGTCCCAGGGGTATGTATAAACGTGGTCCCCAGGAGCAATAACCTCTGGTGAAACATGCACTGGAGTTTATTGCTCCATATTAATACACACATGTAAATGCACCCAGTGTATAGAAAATATAGCCAGTGTTCTCAGCATAAATGGTTAATAACAAGTCAGAAGAATATACTTTTATTCCTGAAACTACAAAAAGATTTGAAGTAATTGGTGATAGTTTGGTCATTCATAAAAAGATCTTCCATAGTTTCTAAATATGCTCAGCAACATATACGATACAAGCTGTTTTACCTTATAGCCTGGAGACAGCATTTGTACTTGAATTTTTTCTGTATATTAAAACTGAATCAGTTGTCTCTTCCAGTAAGTTCTCATTTCAGATATGTGAATCAACAAAGACATAGCTGTGCACTTTTAGATACAGCAGGAAACAAATTAATAAAATGGCCTCAACTCATCTTAATTCAACTTTAGAAATATTAAAATCATGTATATAAATTATTAAAATCATAATAGGCACATTCAGTCCCCTAGGACCTGACTCCTACCAAACACAATTTTAAATCAGGACTAATTCTATTTAAGTCAATGAAGTTTGTTTGGGTATATCATTAGAATAAATTGGATGAAAAAAATCAGTTCTTAAACTGTAAATTAGAACTATACAGAGGACAGAACTTACATTCCACGCAGAAGTGGGTTTCAAACCTTGGCTTCTTTGTAAATTGGAAGGGCACCCCAACATTTCCAACTTCTCCAAGGAAAAATAATTTTAAAAAATCATCAAAATGTTTCAATTTTATATTATATTGTAGGAGAAGATACAGTTTGGAATGTGCATTTAAAAAAAAAAAAGACTCAAGTGTTCAGTCTGAATGCTAACAAAATGGGATGTTTCAAATTGAGAATTTTTTTAAGTGCTCTCCAAAAATATTTTTGGAAAAAACTTCATTGTGAAAACTTGTGAAACTTCATTCCACAGAACTTTTTGGACTTTAGAACCAATGGAAACTAGTTCCAGCAACCTTTTTCTGACCAGCTGTACTCTAAAACTTAACTTGTGATTTGAGGTGTTTTAATCTGGATATGACAGACACTCAGATACTATAGTGCTGGGCAAAATTTTTGAGCCTTTACAGAACCGAAGTCTTTTCTCAACCTCAGATATTGCTTGGAACACAGTTCTGAAGCTTGTCTCTATAAATTATTGACAATAGTCAAAACACCTCTTGTATTATAGGAAAACCTCTCTCTGAAGTATGAGACAGAATTGGAAACAGATGCACAGAAAGAGAAGACAAAATAATGAAAGGATAAAAAATGGAGGAACAGAAAGTAGGAGATAGAACTAGGAAACCGAAAAGAAAGTTCAAACCCCATACACAACTCCATTACATATTAGTAATTTTTGGTTCAGCCTGCTTTGCTTCGGGCTTTGTCACAGGTTACCTTAAAACTGACATAAGGCACTTAAAATGAGAGCATTCACCTGTTAAGGAGTGTTAAACCACCATAAATACCCCTAAGCTTTTTAAAGATCAGCTAGTCACAAGGAGGTTTATTTTGGAAACATTTTGCCCATGCCATTCCAGGGTTTTGTTTGAATGGTCAAGGCAGTAAAATATTTTTTACCAGGATGCACAGCTCCCAGCCACACTACCATGTCCCACCCCACAAGATTCTGGTGGTCTCCCTCTCCAGTCCCCCGTCCCCACCTTCCCACTGAAAGCAACTGCTCTCAGGGCTTAATTGCAGAGAAGTCATGGAACCAGAAAAGCCTGCATCCTAAGCCCCAGTGGCCCTACTCTTAGGACAGAGCTGTCACCTCAGTTTCAGCAAGGCCAGAGAGCCCCAGGGAAGCTGCTTCAGAGCTACAAGACTCCTTCCCTTCTTCCCACCTGGCTACTGTCACCATTCCCCTGATCACTAGATCCTTTAGTGGCAAGGTCCAAAACAACATGAAGCCTTCACCTATGACTGCTCTAAAACTGCCCTAACTTTATGACATCACAACTTTCCACAGATTTTTGGCATTATACAGGTAACCTGTAAACAAAACCCTAAGAGCAACAGTCTACACTAAGGACCCTGGCAATCTTCAAAAAGTGTCTTGATGCCCATCTTCCTGGGGTCATCTACCCCCAGCAGTCTTTCCTGCCCAAGTACAAATCATCGGGTTCAGTCCCCCTGCAAAGTCGCTTCCAGCCCCTAACATCTATGAAACTATGTCCAACTTCAAAGCAGCCAGGAACCACATGCCTGATGGGCCACACCAGAACTCGAAGAGTAGCTGCTATTTTTTGTGCCCCCATCCTGCCTCCCCAAGGTTGGCATCTGGGATTGGTGCTCTGGTTGCCTCCCCTTCAATATGCTACTGCTTTGTAGCCCAGCGGTTAGGACTCTCAGATGGAAGGGGGAAGGTGACGAGACCTTTTATATATTTTACATTCCACCATCCCAAAAAAGTTCAGGGCCCAGAGCTCTGGATTTCTACTTCCCAGGCCTTAATCACCAGTTAAATTTCATATTCCAAAGCACGGAGGCCCCTGAGCTTTTCAACAAAACAGTAAGATGTATTTAACATAATAAAACAATACGTTTAAGTCTTGGGCACTCAGAATCGTGTTGACTCATAATTTCCACAACAATTCAAGCTGACGCAGATACTCATTATGGAAAGTTTGTGTCCCAATACTTATAAACAACTAATGACAAAGTCATATGGTAGGAAAATGTCAACTAATCTTAATAATAAACAGTGTTGCCAACTCTGTCAATATATGTAATATAATGCAATTCAGCTGTAATATATGGTGCAAAGAGGATAAACACTATGTCTTGGGAGGCCTTATATAACCCACCCATAACTTCGCCACCTAAGAATACTACAGCTTTCCAAACTCCCATTGATAACATTTTCATACAAAACCATGCTTTATGTACACCCAGTCAAAATGCATTACATATATATTTCCATCCTTTCTTGCTTTCATTTTAGCTTGGACTGGTTGGCTAAAGGGTTTCAACAGCAGCTCAAGTCTGCTCAAGCCTCAATATCCCTGATTAGGGTGAACACAGCTCTGTGGTGAGAGGTTGATTTATGCATTCCTGAAATTAGCATGGTGCAGAGTTGCTGAAAATGCATGTGGGTCTCGTTATCTCTTTGTTCAGCCACTGCCTTGGCAAGCCAAAATGGGGGTGAATGCTACAAAGCCAGGACTCTAAAATTTAGAGTGAAAAGGCAGCTGAGATTAATGTTGTTTTAGGACAGAGACTTTGCTCCCAGTAAAAGGTGACACAGGAGATTTTGAATGCCTCCTTGCAGATGCAGGGTTTCTGCAACATCTCCCAACTTCCACAGGAGTGGAAGCTGCTGGGAGCCTACTAAGAGCATTCACCACCTTGGAAAAATAAGGCCCACATTTTCTGCCACTATAATCAGAATTTAAATTTGTCCCATTGTTATTTTTTTCTCAAATTACATGAAGAAATATGGCCAAAGTGAGTTTTAACTGTTTAATCTGTGCTTGGTCATATTACCCAAACTGATGTTTTTATTCTTGATTCTTGCTTTTCATACAAAAAAAATATATATACAGTGAAGATGAAGCCCTGCAAATTCTTATTCACATGAGCAACTCTTCATTATATAAGGCATTGAAGTCAATAGTATTACTCACGAGACAATGCTTATAAACTTGGACCCCCAGAAAGAGAGTGAAATAATTTGAGCTGAGCCAATTAGGTATACACCTTATAGTAATTTTCTCTAGCCCACGTTTCCCAGTTTATTTGGGAGAATGTCAAGTGGAACTTTATCAAAAGCCTTCCTAAGTCCATTCTGGTAGACATTCTTAGGGCATCAAAAATGACTGGAGAGAATAGTGATGGGGGTTTCTTATCCATTAGTGCAGCAGCTAGAGCACTCACCCAGGAGCACTTTCTCAACAGCCAGAGGGAATCTGAATACAGGTTTCCCCCAATTTATGCTGTGCATGCATTCCCAGAGAATAGCGCATAAATTGAAATCACATAAAGTGAACCCGCTTTACAATGTAACAAATAGGGATAGGTTCCCATGGCGGTGAGGAAAGGAGGGAGGGAGGGAGGGAGGCTGGGACCAGGGAAGGGGCAGGGGGAGGGATGCTGGTCCCAGGGCTGCACAAGGCAGCAAAGCAGAGGGGAAAGAGTGGCACTCACCCCAGCCCCAGCTGCAGTGGTCCTGGTAGCAGCCAGTGCCGGCTGCCTGCAGCCGCTGGGCTGCATTGTGCTCTGCCTGTCCCCACTCACCTCTGCTCCTGGTGCAGGCAGCTGATATTGACTGCTCCTAGGGCCACTGCAGCTGGGGCTGGGTTGAGTGCTGCACCCCATGCCACCCAGGGCTCCACTTGTCCACTCTCATCTCAGTTCATGCTGGAGCAGCTGACACCAGCTGGCTGCACCATGGCACAGCGCAGTCCAGGAGCTCGGGTGACCCCAGGCACAGGGGGACAGGTAGAGCACAGTGCAGGCAGCTAGCACCGACCACTCTCAGGGCCGCTGCAGCTGGGGCTGGGGTGAGTGGGGCTACAGCTCTTTCCCTTCCCCGCACAGACTTACCTGCTTGGGTGGGGAAGCATCTATGCTGATCACAGAAGAGTAAATTTACCTCTCATATAACAAGTTATGGGTCTAAACATGCTCATTGCATAAGAATGAATTCACATATAAAGAGTCCACATAAATTGAAGGAAACTTGTATACATCTCCTGGAGACAGCCGTAACCACCAAGCTGGACTGGATGCAATGGGATGGGATGGCCTCAGCCCCTTTTGTAGAAGCTGCTCCTCTTTGTAGGAATAATTAAATTTTCATTGGGTCACAGAGAGGAGCAGACTGAACCTGGGTTTAGGCCACTGTAGTCTGCCTCTTTAAAGGGGATCAGTCATCCCTGATCAGAAAGCTCAGATATGGGGCATTTGGGTATGAAGGGAGTCCCCTACTGTAATAAAAATTTTAAAAAAAGATGGAAGCAAGCTGTGAAAAGAACAGTCTGCTGCCAAGAGAAGCCAGACTGCTATTGTGGGTCCAGAGTAAAAAGGTCTCCCCACTAGTATGTGGGATAAGGCAGGGGGATTTTGGTTTGGGTGTTCACTTAAAATACTGAACTTGGTTTAGAGGGCTAGTTAAGGAGCTCTTCAAGGAACAGATTCCTCTGCAATGCCAGCAGCTTAAGCAACCCACCTACAGGCACTCACTTAAGAGAGGGAAGATCTGGGTTCCATTCCACTGAATACTTGTACTTAAATAACTCTCAGAGTAAGACTGGAACGCAGATCTCCTGTAACCCCATTGAGCACCCTAAGTGCAAGGCTATAGAGTCACGCTCATTTTTTGCTTCTCTTTCCAACCCAAATAAATGACCATTGTGAGGAAACATGTATTTCTTGCTCAAACAACACAAAAACAACTCTGTTTTGGCAAGTTTAGAGAAAATAAGTTCTGTGTTGAAACCAAGTAGAGGATATTTCACTTCCAGAAGGAGGTATTTTTCTAGAAGTCTGAGAAGAGGAATGCAAGAGGTTACAGCAGAATCCATTTTAAAGCTTAAAACTGCAGCATTTCCCTTTACAATTAACCCTTTTTAAAACACTTTGAAAATGTCACCACTAGAAGCTAAATATTATCATCATCTGTTATTACTGCAAATGCCATAATACACATGGACAGAAAATGTATTAAATAAAATGTAATAAATTGTTTTGCAGAGAATCATTTGACAAATGTAGCCTTCTTTCTTACATCTATGAAAATAAAAACAGTCTTTAAATTAACAAACAGGCTTTCCCCCTGAACAATTAAGTCCAGAACACTAACCAAATCTGCACTGGAAGATTTTGCATGTTTTAAGTAAAGCATAAATATTTGCATATCTAAATTTAAACAAAGAGGGTGGTATACATGCATGTTTTGGGGCATGATTTGAGGAAATATTTTATCAATAGAAACCTTTTCCAACAGCTGTCTGCTTCTAAGACCAGATATAAATTGTCCCTTATCTGAACACATATGGATCCATAATGAGCCAGTCTTCCCCCCCTACTGATTCTGTATCTGTGTTTTTATTAGTAGTAGTAAGTTAAGGCTGTGAGTGGGACTTCATATTAGAGTAACAGGATGTTTCATTGGGAAAGCAGAATGGTTCCTTATTAGCTGTTGCTGTGGCCTCTTTAACATATTGGGTTCTGATAGTTTCCATTTTCACCTCCAGCTGTACTTCTCGGGTGATTCCGGTTTCTCTTTCATAATTTTTCATGACAGAAAGGCAACATAATGGGAGAAATAAAAATCACACATCATCACTTAATAAATTCTGGGTTGAACAGAGAAAGAAATAGCAAGTGTCAATTACCCTTACTGAAAGTAACTCTCTCACGCATTAAACAAGTGTAATACAAATAAAATACATTTTTAAACAGTACCTTGCTACAAATATCTTCAGAAAAAAATCATTTTAAGAGGGAAACTTTTATAAGCATGTGCAATTAAGACCAGCTCTTATTCCACTTATTATACATCTAAGTAGCACTTAGACATCCTAAATGAAATCCTATTCCACCCTGCTTGAGTTCCTGTAAAAGAGCTAACACAAAAGGTGGGTGGGTCCTCGTCTTCCTCCTCTCTTCTTTTTGTGACTTAATTGTTAAGTCACAAAAGACTTAAGGTTAAGCTGAAGGCAAGTTACAGAAGTAGATGTGTCAATAGTTTTTCAGGCACTCAAGTAGAATGGAATAGGGTCTCACTTGAAATCTTGGAGGCCTAAGTGCCCTTTCAAGTAGGAACAGACATAAGTAACATTTATGCAGCTGCACTCTGAAGTGCTTAAAAAACAGAACACTTCAACCGTGAACAGATATAAAGCTCCTTGCCATGCACCCCAGCTGGAGCACTTCAAAATGCACATAACAGTATGCTCTTCACCACAGGAGTGAACTGTCAGTGAGTGCTCCCATGTGCACTCTTCTTCCTATCTCCCCGAGCATGCCCCTCTACCCCCAGGAACTAGAAGCCTGGAGGTCGGGTGTCCTTCAGTGCCTCTCCATGCTCTAGTGGCAGGGGAAGCATTCTGGGAGATCAGAGGTGAGCATACAGGGAGCCCACTAACAGTTAGTTTCTCTCACTGCCAGTGGGTTCTCTTCTATGCACCATCTAGTCTCCTGTGGCTGCCGTGTCTTGTGGCTCTGCTCCCCCAACACACACTTTCCTGACTCAGGTCAAAAGAATCCCTTTGTCCCAGTGTCCACATAAGTGTAAAGCTGTCTAGATACTTCAGAGGCCTTGATGCATTTGGGATGAGTTAGGGGTAACATTTGGTTTAAGGTTTCTGTAAGCAGGTGTTAGGAACCCTAGTAGCCTGGGCCAATTGCCTAGGCAGCCCCATCTGCCTTGAGTCTCTGGTTGACAAGCTCTGTCCTAAGTAATTAACTGGCTGGTTTCCTGATTGGCTGCGGGAGCACCATCTACCTATCTAGTCCTAGCAGATTCCAGGCCAGCCAACACTTCTAATTCCAGTCTACTTTGGTAATAGTCCTAGTTCCTGTTCTCAGACTTCTGCCTGTGGTTTGTCCTTTGGACCTGGTAACTTGGCATCTGATTCCCAGCCCCTGACCCTGACCCTGACCTGTGTTTTGGAATCTTACCCTGGATTTCCCTCCAGACCTGGTAATTTGGCTCCCAAACCCTGACTCAGCCCCTAGCCTCTGCATTCCCTCAGTGGTCTTGCAATTGGGCCACACTACCTACAACCTAATCCCTTATAGTGGGCCACTCACCTGGCTGCCAGTTAGCTCTGGGATCAGGGTTTCCAAGGCAATTTATTTTACATGGGGCAACATTGTCCTGACAACAAAAAGAATGAGTAAGCAGTCAAACAAACCCAAAATCTTCTGTTTGCCTTCAGACCATGAGATGAACAGCCCAGACTCTGTGCTTTTCCTTCAGCCACAGCCTCTTCTCTTCCCCTGCAATCTGCTCCTGGTGCTTTTAACCTTCTTCGTATCCACCCTCATTTGCAAGTAAGTCATCAGCAGGGATCCTGGTTTTCCCTGATAAAAAAAAATTTAAAAAAATCACAAATTCTCTGATAAAAAAATCCAAAATCCATGCTAAAAATTAAGGCCTCCCCACGCCCCCCCCCACATCCCTGCTAATGCCTCTCACTCCCCCCACAGCCTCCCCAGTCTTGCTCGTGTCCCTTACTCCCCCACAACAGCCCACTATCCCCACACATGCAGTCACAGGCATACACACACACAGACACACACACACGCACACACATAGACATAAACATAGACCCCAGCAGGTTGATGTGGGGGAGGGGGGAGAAGGAAGTGGTTGGGAGGGCAGATTGAGAATGGGGGAGGAGTGCATCTCTGTGCCTGCCACTCAGCTGGGTGGGGGAAAGCTTGCACAGGGCAATCGCCACCACATCACCACCACTGGGGGGTAAGTTGGCTGGGGGCTAAGGGAGTGAGGATGTGTTGGGAAAGACATGGAGTGCCTGCCAGCTGGTGGGCACTCCTGGTGCAGCTTTCCCCAACACCTTCCCCTCCCTCAGCCTGAGTGGGCAAACAGGCCGGGGTGGGGAGTGAAACACAGTGTGACCCAGCGCATGGCAGCAGAGGAACAAGGGGCATTACTGGCCCCACACAACACACCATGCTACCCCCCACCCCGGCTTACTCTGCACCCGCTCTGAGGAGCAGGGCCGGGGGTGTGAGGGCAGCAGTGTCCCTCTGCAGTCCTCACACATGCTGCCTGGCTGTGGGGAATGCACACAGCAGCCACCACCACCACTGCACCGCTGCCACCGTACCTTGCGCTGCTTGCCCATGGCCCATCGCCAGCAGCCAGGAAAGCTACAAGGGATGCGGTGGTGCAGTGGTGGTCACGTGTGATCCCCTGCTCCCTCTCAGCCAGGTAGGCATGTGCAGCTTGCAGAGGGGCACTGCTGCCCTCATGCCCCTGACCCTGCTCTGGGCAAGCAGTGCGGGGCATGGTGGTGGTGGTGCAGTGGTGTTGGCACGCAATGGCTGCCGCCACCACCACCACCACCACCACCACCACCACACTGCTGCCGGCAGCTGCCCTCACACCACCACCACCACACCACTGCACCCTATGTCCTGTGTGGCTTTTCCACAAGCAAGCAGCAGCATGAGGTGCAGCACCAGCAGTGCAGCGGTGGTGTCTGCTGCCACAGGTGAGCTCCCTCTCTCCCCTGAGCCGGGCAGCACATGTGTGGCCCACAGAGGAGCACTGCTGCCCTCACACCCCTAGCCCTGCTCCTGGGAGCGGGCACAGAATGAGCTGAGGTGGGGGGCTGGCAGTGCCTCTCACTCCTCTGCCACCATGCCCTGGGGCACACTCTGTTCCCCCCCTCTCCCACCTGCCCACCACCTGCCCAGGCTGAGGCCTTTGCCATGCTTCTAAAGCTCCATATGGTAACAGAAAAGCAGCTAAACAGGACATGTGGATACACAAGGAACTGTAGTTACAACCTGCACTGAGTAGCTCCGGGTATATGGATGCAGTCCACTGAATCATAGCAACTGTGGAATAGGCAGTCCCTTGGGTGACTAAGTTATTCCTCCCTTGGATTGCATTGCTTACCAGCATAGCCAGAGGAAGGGGTTAAAAATAATGCCCTAACTATTACCTGCTTCACAACATTCTAGTCAGTTTACTGCAACCAACTCATTCCATTATAGTGGCCAAAACAATCAGAAAAGTAAATTAGTTTTTTGAACCCAGCATTATGGACCACACAGACACTATGGATGGTGGCATCTAAGACCTAATATAGCACTAACTGGCAGAGATTTGTCCAGACACAGAATCTATTTTACAATACTATGGGAAACTCACCTTGCAGAGGAAGGGCAGCTCAAAAAGTCTGGGATCATCTATACCTTCTTTAGTACAGATCACTCAAAAAGAGATTGTTGAGAGGCTGGAGTCTTACTATTGTCAATATACTGGATTGTCCATTTATGGGACTAAAAACTCACTGAAAGAACATCAAATTCCCACTTCATGAGAAGCACTAAAATACCATCAGCAGCATCTACATTCCACCTACAACAAGCCAAATCGAGATCAAAGATATTCTCTATGAGCACCTAGATTATTCTATCTGCCATGGAAGGACAAGTTTATTATTCTGGATGATTCAATGCCCATATTGGATTCGATAATTTAATTTGGCAAACTATTATTAGCAAACATCATATCAGAACTGCAATAGAAATGGTCTATTATGCTCAGGACAAACATCATGTTTTAGTTTCCAAAAAATAATAAAATTTCTTGCGTTCCTATACTTAAAACATCGACATTTGATTGATTACATCATTGTCTGGCAAAGAAACAATGACGACAAGATTACCAAGTCCAAGAAAGGAGCTGAGCTTTGGACAGACCATCATTTTTTCCATGCAAAGTTCATGCTAAGGCATTTTCAAGACCTCTAAGAAAAAGCTAGGTGTCAACAAACAGATGATGTTGATACTAAAAAACAAGAGAAATGCAAATCAGTAGAATCCAGCTGAATATCACTATTACAATCTCCAGTGACATTGAAATGGACTGGAAGCATTGAAGGAAACTTTGAACAAATATGCTTTGAACCTCAAGACTGGTTTAATGAGAATGCTGAGGGTATAAAGAGATTGCTTGATGAGTAACATTGCCTCTGTTTACTTTGGGTGACTGATAAAAATTCATCATCTAAGAAAACAGCTTTTTGTAAGGCACACAACTCTCTTCCAATTAAATCAAAAGCTATATATGATACCTGGTAGATCAGGAAAGTAAATAAATTAATCCTACTCTAACCATAACAACATGGTAACAAGAATCATGCTCAACTGCCAAAGAGCCAAGAAATATTTGTCAAACAGTCAATTTGATTTTGGAAAAGAGAGAGCAACAAAAGAAGCTTTGCTACATAGGAAACACAAGAGAAACAGAAAATAGAACACTGGCCTCTATTTTGTCTTTGTTAACCCTAATAAAGGCATTTGAGACAGAGTAGAAAAGACTTATGGAGCTTCTTTCCAAGTTGGCTCTCTTTATAAATTCATTTTAATGGTTAGACAATTTCACAGTGGACAGAATTATGAAAGATGAAAATATCCCCTATCTATTTTTGGTAAAACAATTATAAGAAGAAAGTAAAACATGGTACTTCTGCACCATTTGATGGTTTGTGCCAGGATATAAGTTGCTTTTTCATGACTGGGGATATTCAGACCAGATTCAGCTATATAACATCAGACAGCTGTAAGAGACAAGTGCTTGAGGAACTTTTCCATGAAGTTCTGTTTTCTAGTAACTTAGACACATTAGTTGACCATTTCCAGAAAGATATACAAGTCATCCTTTGCAATGTCATGCCCACATTTTCAAGCGACCAAAAGACAGCTTACATATCACAGGAAGGCATGTATTCTCTGCTGTAGACTAAATCACATACCTGGTTTCATGCAAAGTTCATACTTATGATGAGGTTATCGAAAGAATTAATAAAACCAGTGCAACATTTGGAAGATTATGCAAATATCTTTAGAATAGGAGAGGCATAATTTTTTAGGCAAAACAAAGTCTACAAAGTGGAAGTTCTGACTTCCTTTCCTGGTCTTGGTGCATCACTGAGAAACAATAGATTTCATGTTAAGAAGCTGAAATATTTCCATCTAAGTTTCCTGAGAAAGTTAATGAAAAGAAAATAAAGATACCATTCTAAATACTGAAGTCACCCTGTGAGTAAACATGCCAAATATAGATACTGTGATTATGAAGGCATAGCTAAGATGTTCTGGTCACAAAATCAGAATATTAATAATAAGCTCCTTAAAGCATTTGTTTGCAGAGATCCGTGCTCTGCTAAATATTCATATAGTGGGTAAGCTAAAAGATGAAGACTGTTTAAAACCAAATCAGAATCAATCAATATTTATATGTAAATTTGGAAAAAGAAGCCCATGAATGCAAGACATGATCAACATGACCTAGGATGATACAAATAGTTTTCAGAGCCCAACACATTAAGGCTAGGGACAGACATTACACATAAACCAGTTTAAGTGATCAGAAACTGGTTTAAACCTGTAACAGAACATAAGTTCAGTGTACATGAACCAGTTTCAAAATGTCCAAAACCTGTTTAAGATAAATCTGGTTGAATATAGTACAGGCAGTCCTTGCATTTATGACAAAATCAGTTCCTAAAAACCGTGTCTTAAGCCAAAACGTTATAACTCAGAACTGATTTTCCTCATAGGAAACAATGTTATAAACGGGAGATTAGTTTCTGAACCAATGCCTGATACCCCATGTTCAATAAAAATAACCCAGAATGTTGTACTCAATCAATTATAGATGAGTAATATAGTTACATTAATGCATTTATACTGTAAATAGTAATCACATAGATTTGGAAGAACTTCTCTGAGGTGACTTTGCTGGACTTTTTGAAGGGCTCTTGGTTGGACTTTTTGAAGGGTTCTTGGCTGAAGTCTTCTCAGGAGTCTTGGCTGCAGGATTTTCTGGAGTCTTGTCTCCTTTCTTAAAGAACATGTCCAAGGAAGTTTGGACAGATGTTCTCCAGGGAGATGGGTGACACAGCAAATTTGTTCGCTGACATGGTATGGTGTGGCATCAGATCAAGCACTATAAAGCTGAAACTGACACCAGAAAGTTGGAACAGGGCATCAATTTATAAATGTTTTAGGTTTGAAAAGTTGTAACTCAAAACGTCGAGGACTGCCTACATCAGGTTTAACTGATTTGGGTCGAACTGGTTTAGTGCAACATCTGTCCCTGACTCCCTTCTGGTTTAACCAGAGTCCCCCAGCATCCTAGATGCTTTGCAGCCTTCCTCCTTGCCAGCCCCAGCTGCACCTCTAAAACATACTTGCAGCCAGGCAGGGAGGGAGTTAATTCACCCCTCTATCCTCTCTCTTGCCCTGGGGACCACTAGGGCTTTGCCTCAGCCTCTGCAGCTTGCCTTGAGAGAGAAGAAAAGAAGTGGTATGTTCCATTGTGTTGTAGAGATGTCATGTTTTGAACAGAGTTGGTCATTTAAGGAAGTTACAAGGTTGAAGACACCATGCTATGGTTCTGATAACCTCACTAGAATATATTCCCTGATAAATAGGTAACAGATATCACACCTTTTTTTCCTCTGCCATTCCCTTTTATTTCAGCAGGAATCTGACTCAGAGAAAAAAGCTGTGTGTCTGATTCTGCTCTCACATCAATATTTCTTCAGTGACTTCAAAGCTATACATTGATGTGAATAAGAATATAAACAAATGTATGCTTTTTTCCCCCAGTGCTTAATATTCTAATAACTGTAAATTCTGGGAAGCGATTTTTTTTTTAGTAAAACTAGAAACAGATTCTTTTCCCAGCATATGAAATACTAACTGTCAAGTGCAACTTAATATAATGCAGCATTCTGTTTTACAAAGGGAACACATCCTCTGAGAAAGATGACAGCTCTGCTGCGTCTTGGCATCAGAGACATTCGTCTGAAGTGAAAATGGTCAGGAGCAGAAGCGGAGCTAGTTCTACACTCTCAAAAGAGAAGGCATTTTTCCAAAAGAGGCACCTTTAACAAGGGTCAGTAGCTGGATGTTGGGTCCAGCCCCCAGCATTGTAACAGCTTCCTTGGCAGTGAAAAGCTTCTAAATAGACAATTTAGCCGGCAGACCTCAGAGAGTAGCTGCCAAAAAATGTAAGTCTAATTTACAAAAATTAACTGGGAGGACTACTGAGGCCTACAGAGGAAAGGCTGCTGCTACTCATGATGTTAAAATTGGAGAGGAGGATTTTTCTGATATGTCAGTTCATCAGGAACTACAAGAACATGCTGTCATGGAGCCCATGGTGGGAGGAGTAACAGCATCCTTCCTATGATGAGTGGCAATCAAAAGCTAGTCGCCAAGAGCAGACTATAGCTAGGAGGATCCCATTGTATCAGACTGTGTCAGGACATGTTCTGCCATTGTTCAGAATGCAGAGCAGCCATTGCAGCAACACTCGCAGAAACCTGCTGTTACTGCTGCTGTCATTTCTTTTGTGTTCTTAGTTTGGTCTCTCGAAGTAACACATCTCTTATGTCAAGCAATCCTGCTGCTAACTGGTGACATACCTATAGTTCTACAGTTCATCTACCCACAAGAAGTGCCAGAGAGCAGGGCACTCAAAAACATCATAATGTCAGTTTGGGTCAAGTATAGTTCCCTGGATCTAATGACTGGAACTGGGAGTGGAAACCTTCCCACATTCACTTGAAAATTTGGCTTGCAATATTTCTAATCACTATGTTATGTTCAATTTTTATGTGCTTCAACAGGGGGGAAAATGAACAAATTATTTTGCTGGAAAGCATCATTTTGGAACTGTACAATCATTTAAAATGCAATTAAAATGCTCTGAAAAGACTTTCCCTGACACCACACAGCTTCACCTTTCAGTTCACTCCAGGAAAAATGAATTCCATGCCGGGGTCCCATGTGTACTGATTACTCTTCTGTCTCTCCAGATACTTCAAAAATCTCTAATTGCTTATTTTTCTTTTTCAGCCATCTAAAAATGTGTGACTTTCCTGCAAGAGTTGTTAAATGAAAATAGTCAGTAGTAGTACCCAATGTGCAAAAACAACCTCAATACATTTATCTTTCTTCATTACTTTGTGTTAAATACTGAATTTTGAAGTCAAAGTTTATCGGCAGATTTCTGCTCCAGTCCGGGGATAAAGATTGCTTTGAAGTCACTGCTGATTGTTGTAATCTTCAGCTCAAAAGCAGAGTGAAAATCTCACCGAGCCTAGAAACAACAAAGTCAGTTCAAGTAGGAGGGTAGGTGCTTGGAGCACAAGTGCTTCTCGATTCTTGCTGAAGCAAATCAATTATTGCATAGATCCTTTTTAAAGGACTATTCCATGGGTGAATAGTCTGGTAAATCCAAATGTTCTTCACCCGTGTAACAGAGCCCAGGGCCAGATAAAGGCAGTCCAGCCAGGGAGCACTGTAGGGTGCAAGATGCAGAAGCTGCCAATTGCCAGGGCAGCAGGGCAAAGTGAGGCATTCAGCAGACACCTGCAAGCACCTTAAGGCTTTGGGTGCCCTGCCAGGCAGACTACTGAGGCCCAGCCGGGGGCCTGAAGCCCAGCTGAGTGCCAGGGACCCTAGTGGTGGTTCAGTGGAACCAGAGCTACACAAAGGTCCACGGGCAGCTTCCCCATTCATTTATAGCTCATCAAGGAATGGGAAGAGAGACAGGAGGGAAGCTAAGGGACAGAGTGGGGTATGGTTGTGGAGCCACTAGGGGGGCATCATGGCCACTGCTGGGACCCTGATGTGTTACAACCTGGAAATAGCCATCCACGGTCCTCTGTGATGAGTTTACTATGTACTATACAGATAAAAATGCTTATATCCTGCATTATTTGTGGATCATCAATTTAGCTACAGAGCCTAAATTTGGGGCTGGGGAAGTTCATTCTGATCTGGTTTATATGGTTCAATTGTTGTCACTCACTGATGCAGAGTGATGTGGGTGGCCAATTTGAAACCAGACCCATGTCTATCCTGGCTTGCAAAAACCAGCTGTGGAAAATTGAGGCCACTGCTGCCTGAGGTTGTCAATGCCTTATTTTAGAAGAATACAGTGCCAGACAGCTGTAAGTCTGTAATTATCTTGCCCCTACTCAGAAACATGTCTATTGACAATGGCTCCATAGCCAGCTACCACCCTATTTATTGCCAATATCCCCTTTTTAGGGAAGATCAATTAATGGGTAGTTGCCTCACAGCCCCAGGCACATCTGGATACTATTGGATTCCTCGACTCCCATCAGTCTTTCTTTCATTCTAAATGTGACAGAGATTGAGCTTGCCACTTTGGTCAATGACCTTTGCCTAGAGATTGATGGGGAGTTGTCCAAGTGCCACTCTGTTCCCCTTTCCTCTGCCCAGCTCTGCTTTCTGTCCTCTTTTCTTTGTTCCTTGCCCAAACTGCTGCTGTGCTTTCTGCTCGCTGCCCTATCTACCCAGCATTGCCTGTCCCCTCCTCAATCCACTGAGTGCCACATACAGAGGCTGTGCATGCCATATAGACTGACCACCCCTGTATTGTATAATATGAAACCCAACATGAAGCACTTTGACCTTATCAAACAAAAACACTGCAACCTGGTCACTTTAATATTTCCTAAATGAAATTCTAACGTCTCAGCTTTTCATGGATTTCACATCAATGGAAATGTCAGATTGTCAGGATGTCTTGTAGAACAGAAATTCAGATTCAGCTAGTTCTGCTTGCTAGAAACAACCAAAATGATCCATTTGCAGGCAGTTTTGCAATTATGAAATACAAGGTTTTTAAAACTTGTTGCTTTTTACTTTTGTATTTCCTAAGGTAGGTTTTCAAATAAACTTTATCTATTTATTATACAACTTAATCCATTTCAGAAGTACCAAGTCATAGAATTGGCTGCATTTTGCTTCTGAATTTGTTCTTATTTGAAAGTATTAGCACAATCTTTGCATCACATTAGTGATGGACCACAGCTACGTCTGCCAGAGGTTACTGTATTTTTGCAAATACATATTTGGTGCATTTATTCCGTCTTAAAAAGGTCCCTCCCCTAGGCTTTAAGAAACAATTTACCAAACCACATTATATGATCCATCAGTCAAGTCTGCTATCCTGTCACTGGCAGTCAGAGAAAGTCTAGTGAATCCTGTAATTCCCATACTTAACTGTGCAGTGATATACAAGAGGATGGGAGAAAAACCTTTCCCTGATGTATATGGTGATTAGCTTTCTCCTTAGATTATTAGATTCCCCCTTCTCCTTAAACTACTATATTTTAATTATAGATAAAATGAATTTTACTTAACTGCTACCACTAGCATATTACATCATACAAGAATAAAACTTTTGGCAGAAGTTTTATTGTGCTTTAGCATACTATACCAGACAGTTAATTAGATATTAACCAATGACTAATAGGTATCACAATAATGTGACTATATCTTGTGGAAACCACGTTTTACTTGGCAGCAATATACTTATATGAATTATGTGTTTTCCCAAGTTGGGACCATTTTCCGTTTTTCCCCAATACATTTTTTCTCCAGTCATGTATAGTACTTGGGAGTGGTGAAGCATTGTATATTGACAGCTTCCAGGGAATACATTTAGGCTAAGTACAGACATTCAAGAATCCCAAGGTAGAAGCTCTCTAACTTTCAAGCTTTATTCTTAAGTGCCCAAGGTGAAGTCAGGAATGAGCAAAACCTACATTAACCCTTGGGGAGAGGAAGGGGTAGGAGGAGGAGGGTTGGGGCTCAGAGTGTGCCTGCATGGGCCAAGACAGAAAGGTGGGGAGGGGACTCTTGTACACCTCCCACCATGCCCCATGGGCTCCCCAGGCTTCTGAAGACTCACAAGCAGAGAAGAAGGGGTGAACCACCCCTGATTGGCTGTTGGGGAAATCTCAGCCACTGACTTTGACCTGATGTGGCAGTGGCTCATGGCATGTGGATGCCTGTATCCCGTGCCCCCTCCACCGATGTTGGTAGCCCCAGACTCAGACCTTGACAGGCTGTCTGCCAGGGCATATAAAGACCCAGCCAAGTAGCTCCTCACCCATTTGGATCAGGAGCCATCCCCAGATGACTATGGCTGGAGGGCTTTGAATGCCCCAACCCTGGCACAGACCATGGGTCTCCAAGTCCCAGGCTCCTATGGCCCTGCATCACAGGCACCACTGCCCACAACCCAGACTGACTAGGAACCTGTAACAGGAAGGTATTGACCCTGTTATGGAGCCACCTGAGAGAAACTACTCGTTCATTTAGAACCTGTGTTTTGGCACAGGAGCCTAGCTACAGACTTGTTAATTGCCTACTAAGGACTTCCCCTCATGGCAGTGAACCACCAGGAAGATGTTAATTGCTTGTTACAGACATCATATTAAGAAGTGATAGTCTGAGTGAAGACCTCCCTCAGAAGGGTAACTGGAGCCGAGGCGTGTAATGAGTCAAAGCAACAAACAGTTTCCCTGTGCAGAGGTGCAGGCTGGAAGAGGGGAGAGAGGAGAAGTCTCTTCTCAGGGTGGGGAACAGGGGTGGTGCAGGAATGCTGTGAATGTTGCGGCAGATTGAGGTGGTGGCTGGCCGGCAAAGTAAGAGACTTTTTCTTTGATGTTGTAGGAAAGGGGCAGGCCACAGATGCAATGCCTGAGTAATTGCCTCCCACTTGACAACTTAACCCAGCCTGGGTGAGGTAAGGCAAGAATAAAAATAGCCAACAGCTGTACATGGCAGTGAACCAGCAGATAGCTGTGGTTTGCCCGCCCAGGTGGAAGTGGGGTACACAGTTGCAGTGCAGAGTGGACCAGATCTCATCCAATAGGACTTGGGTTGGATGAACTGACTTCTGTTCGCCCTACAGGAACCTGAGCACATGGCAGCCCCGAGCGGCTGTAGTTGAGTGGGACACAATGTGTTGTAGTCCTTATTAAAATCAGTAAGCCTCCCCCCGTTCAGTGTTACCTTATTAACTCCCCTCAAGTCATGGCAGATGAGACAGACATCGGGATGGGGGAGCAGGACTTAACATTTTGTTTTGTGCTCGATTCAAGAATTCCACTCACAAAGTTTTGGTGCATTGACTGGGAAGCCTGAAAGTAGAATGGAAGCCATGAATATGGATCTGCAGCCACCAGCAGACTGGCAACAAACACATACTCTGACAGTCTGAATACTACAGGGGCAGTAGGCCCAAATGGAAGAGCTCATGTGGGTGTGGGTGCGGGATCAAGAGGCAGAGGCCAGGATCATGTTACTGTCTCATCAGCAGAAGCTTAGCAAGAAACTTGAGGCCCGGCCTATAGCTATTCATACAAGGGTGGAGGGGACCAGACTGCCGAAAATGGCCATGTCTGATGACGTAGAGGCTTTGCTAGAAGGTTTCAAGAGAGTGGCGATAGCTGCAGGATGGAACAGGAAAGATTGGGCAATACAATTAGGTCCCTTACTGAGCAGACCCACACAGGCGGCATACCAAGCGCTATCCCAGGAAGAGACCAGGTGCTATGGGAAAGTTAAGAAAGCCATCCTATATAACTTAGAAATTTCTCCTGAAATGTACAGACAGAAATTTAGGGCAAGGAAAAAAATGGAAGAATCATGGCCTAGGGTATTAGCTCAGATTTTAAGGGATGCAGCTATCCATTGGATCCAGCCTTATGGCAAAAGAGCAGAAAAGGTAGTTGACATAGTAGTTCTGGAACAGTTTGTGAGGGACCTGGAGAAAAATATCCAGAAGTGCGTGAAATGACATCAGTCTCACTCGCTAGCAGAGACCTTAAGAGTGGTGAAAGATTTTACCAACGCTGTTTGATCATGAACCAGCAAGAAGGGAAAGGACAGGGAACACAGGGCCCCAACCCAGGCTGAAGCCCAGGCTAAAGGGTGATGTAATGAGGGAGGCAGACTGAGTGCTAGGAATACCAGAAGCTGGGATGCCAGGGAAGTGGTGCGATTCAGGTGTGGCGAGAGAGGGCACATAGCCAGATACTGCAACAAAAGGGAAAGAAATGAAGGGGCCCATGAGCCCCCTCGTGAGGAGCAGATGGATTGCAGTTTCAGGAGGCACAAGGGGCCATGGCATAAGGCCAAGCCTATTGTGTAAGAGAAGATAGAGGATCTTGTGGTGCTCATGGTGGTCGATACAGGGTGCACTCAGATGATGTTAAGGGTCGATTTAGTAACCCCAAAAATGGGGGAGACGATGACCCCAGTAAATATGGTCTGTATTCATGGGGCCTCTTACACTTATCAGAGAAAGAGAATGAAGTTAACAATTCTGAACCAAACTGAAGAGATTGAAGTGGGCCTGGCTGAATCCTTCCTGTGACCTATGCTGTTGGGAACTGACTGACCACATTTAAAACAAGTTGTCACAAAGGTAATGGGGGAACTAAGTGCCCGAGATGGTGTTAAGCAGGGTGCAGAAGTCTTGGCCTGGGCCAGGGATGTAGCCCCAGAAATGACCGGGGCTGACAAAGTAGAAATAGACTTAGAAGAAATAATCAGAGAAGGCCACTTTTAAGAGCACTGAGATTGGGAGCCATTGTTTCATAGCATCTATGAAGAAAACCTAGCCCGAAGGGAGGAAAAGGTGCTTGGACCTGAATTGGTGGAGGTACTACCTCGGTTTGAGGTAGGGAACAGAATCCGGTATCGGATAGATAAAGGCAAGGGAGGAGAAATGGCACAGATTCTGGTTCCAAGACACTATTGATCACAGTTGTTGGAAATAGCCCATGCGTTGCCCATGGGAGGCCATTTGGGCCATGATAAGGCAGAGGCACAGTTGAAACAAAGATTTTTTTGACCAGGGATTTATAAGTTAGTCAAGAGATACTGCAAAGAATGCCCAGAGTGTCAGATGGTATTGATTTGTAAACCAGCATGAGTCCCCTTGTTGCCGATGCCCTGGGAAGAAGGACCCTTTGAGGGGATTGCCTTGGATATTGCAGGCCCCTTTCCTAAGAGCGCAGCAAGGTAGCAGTATGTCCTGATTATGATAGATTACATGACACATTTCCCAGAAGTGATACCATTATGGAATGATACAGCACCAAAGGTAGCAGGGGAATTGATAAAGCGAGTATTAAGGGGAGGGATGCCTCGTGAAATTTTGACCGAACATGGCAAGACATTTGTGTCGGGGATACTAAGGGGAGTGTGTAAGACACTCAGAATAAAGCAGCTTAGAACATCAGTCTATCATCCCCAGATGGATGGATTAGCAGAGAGGTTTAACAGAACCATGAAGGCCATGCTCTGGGCATGTATCCAGGGAAATCTGTGGAAGTGGGAGTCGATGTTACCCCTGTTATTGTTTGCAGTTAGAGAAGACCCACAGGCCTCAATGGGGTGTACCCCATTTGAGAAGGTCTATGGACATAAGCCGTGAGGGGTACTGGATATTATTTGTGAGAGCTGGTCCAAGGGGCATCCCAAAAGAAGAGGAACAACCCAGTTCACGTGCGATTTCCAAAAACATTAAGAGAGTGTTCGGGAGGTGGCCCAAGAGAATTTGGGATTGAGTCAACAAAGGCAAAAACTAAACCAGAATACTCATGCTCAGGAGAAGAATCTGCAAGTAGGAGATTGGGTTCTAGTATTGTTGCCTGACAACAACCATAAATTCTGTCCCAGTGGCAGGGACCATTCCAGGTAACTAGGCGGTTGGGACCTGTGAATTATGAGGTCCAAAGGGCCGAACCAGTGAGGAGGAGGCAGAACTATCACATTAATTTATTAAAGAAATGGAATGGTACAGAGGCCTGGTTAATGAAGGAAGATGTAGGAGATTTGATGAAGTAGGGGACCCCAGAATATCAAAGTGGGAGCCAGGGGAACCCCAGATAGGGGATAGATTGTCAGCAGGGCAGAAAGATGAGCTAATGCGACTGATCGGGCAATTCCCCAATGTATTTCAGGCCAGGCTGGGGAGAGCCAAGGGGGTAATACACGGGATTAGGACCCCCAAATGGTGCATGATCAGGAACCACAGGAGGAGACTACCCCAACATTTGAGAGAAGCTGTGAGACAAGGAATCATACAAATGCTAGAGGTGGGAATTATAGAGGAGTCCTGAAGCCCATAGTGAACTCCATTTGTGATAGTTCTGAAAGCAGACAGCACCATACGAGTCTGTGTGGATTTTAGAGAGATTAATGACATGGTGGCCTTCAACATCTTCCCCATCCCCCAGATAAAAGAGATGTTGGAAAAGATCGTGCAGGCCAGGTATATATCAACCCTGGACTTAACAAAGAGTTTCTGGCAAATACCCATGAATAAGCAAGATTAAGAAAAGACCGCTTTTGAGACACCTTGGGGTCTATTTGAGTTTAGATGTATGCCATTTGGCCTGCATGGGGTGGCTGCCTTGTTCCAACATTTAGTGGATAAGATGTTGGCCCCTCATCAAAATTACGCTTCGGCGTACATTGGCGACATTATAATATTTCCACAAACCTGGGAACAACATTGTCAACATTTACAGGCACTCTTGCATGAACTAAGAAAGGCAGGGCTGATGGCAAGCCCTAAGAAGTGTAGCTTGGGGCAGAACGAGATCAAATACCTAGGTTTTCAGATAGGACAGGGTGAGATAAAACCCTTACCTGATAAAGTGGAAGCCATAAAAGCCTACAGGTTATCCAGGACCTTAAAACAACTTAGGTCATTCTTAGGGTTCACAAATTACTATAGAAGGTTTATTCAACATTTTTCAAAAATTGGGCCCCCCAGATAGACATGATGAAGGGGAAACCCCAGCTGTTAAATTGATTTAAACCCATAGGGAGAGACTTTGAGAGGACCAAACAAGCGCTCTTCAGTACACCTGTCCTATACATGCCCCGGTTTCAGGGACCGTTTTTCCCATAGACACATGCGTGCGGGTGTGCTATGGGGGCAGTGCTGTTTCAAAAATGGCAGGGAGAAGAACCTCCCATTGCATATGTGAGCAAAAAATTGGTGAGACGAGGTACTCAACGATAGAACGCGAATGTCTAGCTATCAGGTGGAGCATTGAACTGTTTAGATATTATTTACTAGGTCAAAAATTTGTGCTGATTATGGACCATCCCCCTTTAAGATGGTTACAAACTGAAAGATGGATAACTCGAGAATACTGCAATGGGCTGTCACATTACAACCTTTTCATTTTTCAGTTGACTACCAAGCCAGAAAAAGAACGTTGTAGCATATTTCCTGTCCTGTTCTATGGCTAATGGGGATGAAATATCGTAAGATGCCAGGAGGGTGCCAGAAGCACCTAAAAGAGATGCTGTGGCTAGATAAATCAACAAGGACGCTCTAACTAAAGTGGGAGGCATGTAACAAGGAGGCAGTGACCCTGTTATGGAGCCACCTGAGAGAAGCTACTCGTTCATTTAGAACCTGCAGTTCAGCACAGGAGCCAAGCTATAGACTTGTTAATTGCCAATTAAGGACTTCCCCTCATAGTGGTGAGCCGCTGGGAAGATGTTAATTGCTTGTTAGAGACATTGTATAAAGAAGCGATAGTCTGAGTGAAGACCTCCCTCAGAAGGGTAGCCAGAGCTGAGGCGAGTAACAAGCCAAAACAACAAACAGTTTTCCTGTGTGGAGGTGCAGGCTGGAGGAGGGGAGAGTGTGCAGAGACTCATAACTTGTGACACAACTTGCACACAAATAGATGTATTCCCTCCACTCTAAGGCATTAGACCAAGTGACATAAAGACAGACCCTGACTACTCCCCTGCTGCCAGGTACTGTGGCCTTGTATGTCACACTAAATTTAGATATGGGGTAGGGTGAATGGAAATGAAAGGTTCATTCAGACTAATCTGGTCTGAAATCTATTCCTACAGCATTTTATACCAACACCAAATGAGTCCCCCATTAGGCACAACTTTGACAGAGAAGCATGGATCAATCTAAACAGACTAAGATCCGGATAAGGACACTTCAAAACAACACTGTACAAGATAAACATCTTGGAAAACCCCCTGTGTAAATGCAGCATCCACAATCAGCACAACACTTAATCAAAAGTTGCAATCTTCACAAATACCCATATGGGATACATGGAATCTGCACACCGTGTGGCAATACCAGCCAGTGGCTCATAGCTGGCTGGAGGGAACAAGGGGGGAGGATTGGAAACAGGATCTTCTCTGACTCAGGTCACTGAGAACCCAGGGACAGAGCCAGCCTGGTGCTTGAGCAGAGGAGGTGAGCTATGACCTAAGCTAAACCACTGCCCTGGGAGGAGGGAGGGGGTTTGTGGGGTGCTGCAGTGCTCCATGGGATGTCAACAGAATGTGATCTACCATGATTCACAGCCCCCTTCACAATGTTGGTAGCCCCAGACCCACAAATTGGTAAGCTGTCTGCCAAGACGCATAAAGACCCTGCCAGGATGTAGTATTAGATGTTCATTATAGCACTCTAACGTACAGTACTGGAGTCTGATATCACATCCATCCAGAGTTATCTTAGAATTTTTACAGTGATTTATGTGCCCCATTTGGTTACGGTTATAGACTGTGTTCAGTGCACTTACTGCTCGAATAAGTGTAACTTCTGCACCTGGCCTTAATGATCACAGACATTCTGCATAGTAGCTTAAGCCAGTGGTGACCTGAAAGTTCAAGAGGGACATCTAGCAATTTAAAGAAACAAATGTCACTGTCAACAACCCTGGAAGAAGGGTTATATTTACAGAATCAACATACTGAGGATGCTATTAACACAAATGTCAAATCTAAGATTCAAGTTATACATTATAACTGTACCATGTAGTTATTAATGCATTATATTTGCAGCAAAGCAATGTAGCATACACATTATTTCCTGACCTGTCAGAAAGCCTACTGCATTTTACTCTATTTTATATGCCGTACGCAGGCTTCACTTAATAACCCTCTTGAAACATAGTGAAGAAAGTTTCCTGAAGAAAGGAAAAGAAATATTCAGAACTCCCTACAATAGCATAATACATATGGAAGGTATTCTGACAGTACAGTAAAGTCTATAGTATGGGAAACGACGTAGAAACTAAAGGATATAGATTGGTTTGATACTGTTCAATTAACAATGTCATCTGAGCTCAGCATTTTTGTCCAAAATTTAAATTAAAAACTGGTATAAAAATGGTGGGCCTGGACCCCTGAAAGTTACTGAGAAACCACAAGACCCATTCATTTAGTGCAATTGCGGGAAAATCTATCTATATGATATGGTTCTGACTGTCACTTCTTGTACAGCTATATTAAAAGGGAAAAAATAGAAGTTCTTGGGGAGAAGCTAGATAATTCTATTATATTATAATATGTTCTGTGATAAGAAGAATAACATTTGCTTTTTGGTGTAGCATTTTAAATATACTTATTTTAATTTAATGAAATAAAAAGAATATCTATTTTAACCCCAATATTAATTTATGTATCAAATTAAATGAAATATAAAACCAAACATTTCAAAATTGAAAATCACTTCAAACATTACATAAAAATATGAATTCAAATCTCAAAAAGTTCAAACAAATCATTTTAATTCTTGTTTTCCAAATTTATTTTAATATGAAAAAAATATCAAAAGCAGCATGTTCCCAGGGGGTCTGGCAAATACACAAGTTTCAATAGAAACATTTCATCAAAAAAAATCCTCGTAAGTTCTACTGTTTCACACCATTCACATTAAAATAGGATTGAAATTCATTCCCAGTTCTAGAGATAAAGTCCTGTTCAGTTTTGCACTCAAAGCAAGAAGGGTGAAGTGTGATAGAAGGAGCAGGATTTTGGTATCTGGAAAATGACATTATTAAATCAAGTATTTTGCCATATTCTCAAATGGGCAAAAGCTTTCTTTTATTTTAATGAAAAACAAGTGGGTGATTTTTTTATTTTTTTTTTTTTATTTTTTTTTTTTTACAAGTGTACAAAAGTCTGGATGTTTTTCAGAGGAACAGGCATGTCATTTTGACAGTAGTGGACATTTTTTGTACAATACTACAGTTACATTCTTGAAGAACATTTTTCTCTCAATATAAGACTCTCACTTTAGCATTAAGTTTAATATTTATTTTGTATAGGATTTTCTGATTGATAGCCTCACTACTGATGACCCAAGAACAAAGGCAGTTAAAATATGATCTGTGTGCTGGATCTGGCATGCCAGGCAATTTCATTTGGCCCACAGGTGCCTACCAATTAATTCTACCCTGCCCAACCCACATGCCTGTCTCCCACCCTCGTGGGCAGAAGGGGCCAGCCTAGCTACCATGCAGCTTCAGGGCGGTGTGGCTACTACTGCAGCTGCTGAGGGACCTGCTCAGCTTTCCCAGTATCCTGCTTACTCTGGGCATCTGGTAGGAAAGCAGCAGGAGGAGGGAGAGCAGAGCTGCAGCTGGGCAGCACACAGCATACAGCATGCAGCTGGGGTTGGTGGGAGTGCAGAGCCCACACCCAGTAAGGTGGTGGGAGCATGGAGCTTGGGTGGGCTGGTGTGGGTTTGAGGGAGGGTAGGGAGGTGCGAGTATCCCCTACACTTCTCCCCATGGTGCACAGCTTCTTCCCATGGTAGCAGCAGGAGGTGGCAAATGCTCAGAGTGCTTGTGGTCTGTGCAGGTGCTGCCGCCCAGCTACACACAGCTCCAGCCAGAACTGCACATCGTGGCAAGGAGGCAGCCAGGCCAGCCCACTTCTATCATGTGGGGCTCCATGTGGCACGCATGCAGCTCCTGGCACTCATGCCATCAAAGGAAGCCCCACTCAATGGAGCCAGCTCCCTTCACTGCTCCCTGCTGTGCAGGTCCTGGGACTCTGCCAGGAAATAGAGGGGAGACCTGCCCCCTGCTGGAGTCCCAGGACCTGCACAACAGGGACTGGTAAAGGCAGCCAGCTCCATTGCATGGGGTTGCCTCCCAGTGGCACATGAGTGACAGGAGCTGCACATGCACCACACGGAGCCCCTCATGACAGAGGTAGGCCAGCCTGCCTGACTCCTTGCCAGCACAAGCAGGACTGGCTGGAACCATGCATTGCCAGCCAGCAATGTTTGTGCGAGCTACAAGCATCCCAAATGCCTGCTGCTGCCAGTGGCGGGAGCTGTGCACCATGGGGGGAGGGGAGTGTATGGGAGGTCCCACACCCTCCACCCCCCCTCACACAGCACAAACACCATGGACCCACACCTTGCCCCCGCTGTCAGCACACCAACTGTCCACTAGATGGTGCTAAGGGATTGTTAAACCATAATTAACCCAGAAGGAATGTGAAATATGTCATACAACTTAACCAAAATCTAGCTTTATTACTACAACAGATGTTATCTTAGTAGTTTCTACATACAGAGGAAGAAAAACAATTAGTAGAATAGTCTCACCCAATCCAGAAGGTGCTTTACTCCACTTCAGCAATCCTAAAAAAAGAGGGTAGCTGTCAGATAGTTTTTATGGCTGGCACAATCCAGACAGATTTTTTTTGCTGGACAGATGATGACACACACTTAACTTTTTTGCTGCCCTCTTTTATTTTTTCCTTCAACTTCAGTCCTCTGATGACTCTTTGTTTCTGGGTATCATTGATTGGTTGCCCTGTAGTCAGCATGCTGCCCATATTTTATCCTGTTATAAAAGAACGATATCTCAAATATCACAGCTATTTTCATGACTCTCTCTTCCTGACCCTATCTCCAAGCAGATCTTCCCTAGGAAACTCCCCTGAAAGCTGGCCTGTTTGCTAGTTCTTGGCCCCAAAATGTTCCCTTTTCCCTTCTAAACTGCTTCTTCTCATCAAGTTTACAGTGAAGGAAGGCGAGAGAGTTTTGGGGCAGACTCCCAAGAAAAAACCTCACTTGCTCTGGACTCTAGTTAAACATGGGGCTTAAGTCTAACTCCTGAGTTTTAGCTACTTGTGCTAAATATACATAAGTCAGTTACTCTTATCCAAGGAGAGAACTTACTTTAAAGGCTTACCTTCCAAAGGGGGGCTACAAACTGACCTGTTTGCTGCCCCTGTCTGCTCTCAGTCTGGTTGCTCAGGGAGTCTACTTGTATATGGAGCCAGTGCTCCACCCCTTTGTCAAGGCTTTTGTCAGACATAGGCAGCGATCACCCAGCTAGCAGCACTCCCAGCTGCTCAGCACACACACCCAGCCAACCAACCAAATACTCAGCAAGCAAAACACAAAGACAGCCTTGACTCAGTTTCCTGGAACACAATCTGGCGCCTGGTACCTGGTTTCTCTTCCTCTTCCCCTTCCTCCTCTTTCTCCCAGTGAACTGCTTGCAAACTTCCCAGTTTTCTACCTCTATTCACTCACTTGCATAAATACCTAATAAAGTGGTATTACCAAATTCTCTCACATATACAGTAATAACTCAGTCAACAAAGTAGATGGATTCCATGATGTCACTTTGTTAACAGAAACCTCATTACCAGAGGTAGAAATAACATAAGAGGCATAGGGATGCATTCCAGGACTTCAGACACGGGGTGGGGGGGATACAGTAGGAAAATATCATTAAATACTCACAAAAATAAGGTCAAGTGTGCCTGAAAACATTATAAAGATATAGATTACATTAAATAAGATAAAAAAGCAATAAAATAACACTCACCCCCCTACAGCCTTGGTGGTGACCCTCACCCCCCACCCTCTGCCCCTGCTCCCCCAGCCCTGCTAGAGGGGGCCTCCAGCTGCCAGGGCTATGAACCTGGGTCCACAGCCCCCTTCCCCCACTCCTCCTGGCTGCAGGCTCAGGTGAGGTGGCTTCCCACCAACTGCACACACTCCCAGGGGGCAGGGGTATTCACATCCCCCATATCTGTATGCGGGGCAGGTGCAGGCTGTAGGCTTGGGTTCCCACCCTGCTTCCCACCCCCATGGCCTCTGCAGCCCTGTAGGCATAAATCAGCATGGTTGGGGACAGCTGAGCTGTGTAGGGATCTCCTCACCACTGCAAGCTCCCCTCCAGCTACCCTGGAAATGCACCTCCTGCATGTGCTGCTGCTCTCACTGCAGCCCTGCACACAAGACTTGCATTGTCATGTCAGTGCAGAGATCTCAGCTGCTCCCTGCCATGCCAGGTCACACCCACTGGGCTGCAGAGGCCCCAGGGGAGGGAAGCAGGGAGGCAGAGAACAGTGGGCCCATGTGGAGAAGCTGCTTGCCGCTGTCAGCTCTGCACTGCTTCCCTCCTCCAGGGCCCCTGCAGCCTGGTGGGCTCCACCCAACATGGTAGGGAGCAGATGAACTGCACAGATAAGCTGCTCACAGCTGCAAGCTCCCTGGTGATGTTCCTCCTGCACACGGGGCACAGAGCTGTACCCCTCAAAGGAGTGGCACATGCAGGAGGCATGTTGCCAGGGCAGTGGGGCGGGGTGCAGATGAGGAGATCACTGCACAGCTCTGCTGCCCGCAGCCACACCAAGTCATGCCCCCAGGCTGCAGAGGTACTGGGTGATGGAAGTAGGGCTGAAGCTCAAGCCCAAGCCTGCCCCACATAAAGATCTGCGGGGCACAGGTCCTCCCTGCCCCCCAAGAGTGCACACAGTGGCAGGGAGATGCCCCACCCGAGCTCACAGGAGGCAGCAGCGGGAAGTAGGGGCAGAGGGCATCAGACCTGAGTCTATAGCCCTGGCAGCTGAGGGAACTAGTTGACTTAATTGCCTCTCCTTTTTAATAGTCTCAATGTTCCACTAATCAAGGGAACCTTTCTTAAGGCTATGTTGCTGTCTGCTAGCTGCTCCTGGTCTCTCTCTTCCTGTATCATGCAGGACTCTTTTCAGAAAACCATAGTTTAGTTAAGCAGGAAAGGAAGGGTGATTCAGCTCTGTCCTTGCTTTACACAGCTATAACTCTGAAAAATATTTTTTCATTCTGGCTTTCAAAAATAAGGTGTGTATTCCATTATGGGATGTGTTTTATCCTATACTGAGAAAACACAGTATTAGGATTCGTATAGCATTTGGGGCATGGAAGTTTCACCCCAATGAGATGAAAGGGACAACTTATGTTTCCCAGAGCTTTTGCTTTAGGATCTTTGCAGAATCCAGTATATGTCATTTGATGACTATAAAATGGTATTTAGAGGTTTTCTTTTGGGAACTGGCTTGTAGGTAAAGTAGATATTGTATTAGAACAATGGCCCAGGGCAACAGCAAAAGTTAAATAATTTCTAAAAGCCTGTTTGTAACAGTTTCCTTCTGTTCTGTGTCTAAAGCCAGCAGACACACATTCTGGGAAACTGAAGACATGTACCACACTGTTTGATAACATGAACAGTGTACCCAGAGATAAGAGAATCTGCGGCATTGGTACCAGGTCACAGTGTCCAGCTGTACAACCCTTGGGATTTCCAGTTTTGGTAAATGAACCAAATCAGGAGGCTTAGAAAACAACCAAATAAGGATGTGTACATATAATGTTTGTGACACAAAGGAATATGTTGACAGAAGATAAAACATGGACAGTATGATGACTACAGAGAGACCGATCAACAATGCCCAGAGATGAAGAGTCATCAGAGGGTAAAAAGGATACAAAAAGAGGGATTTCAGAACATCAAAGGGTCCCCAAGAGAGGAACCCAAGGCCACCATAGACAAAGGGCATACCACCAGCTCATTTCACCCACCCCACTGGAAATGTTCCCTCTAAGGAATAGCAGTCCGTGAGCATGCCGCTTCAGTCTGTGAGTGTGCTGCTTTGATTCCACCTCCCCCTTTTGGCACAGTGAGTGCCCCAAAGTAAATGTCAAGGTGGGAGTGGGCAGGGTTCAACCACCACCCTTCTCCATGCTAACTGCTACCCAGAGCAGCACAGTGGAGTGCTGTGGGGCAGCCATGGGCTAGACACAATTAATCAATAGAACTGAAAGGGAGGCACCAGGGCTGGCATGGGACACTTACCAAAGGTAAGCTCCTCACTCCTCATGCAGGGCAGACAGCAGCTCCTCCCCGAGTGAGATGAGAGTGGGGGTGGGGAGGGGCCTGGTGTGGGTGCTAGGTAAATAGAGGAATGCAATTTTGAACTTTAGCACTTGGGTATGTAAGTAATTGCCTATATTTTCAAGAGCAAAATTCCCTGTGTGACTTAGATAATTGCTGGCTTAAATAGTATTTTGGTTGTATGCAACATGGAGCCTATGGAGCCTGCTTCACTCCCCAGCCCTGATGCCATGTGCCTCCTCACTCCCCGAGGCTATGTGAGGTAGAAGAGCAGTTCTGCAGAACCGGCAGAGCCTCCAGCCCTAACCCCAACCCCAACCCCAGCCCCCATCACTGCCTTTCCTCACCTTGGATAGGAGCCACTGCCTGCCCTGCATGAGGAGTGAGGAGCTTACCTTTGGTAAGTGTCCCACACCAGCCCCAGTGCCTCCACCACACTCTGCACCCAGCTCTTCTCCAGGTGGGTGCGCAGCCTTAAAAAGTTTGTGTGCAGCAAGATTTTTACTTGTGCATGGCTGGGGCTGCAGGTAAGACCCTGATCTGCCTGCCAGATGACAGGAGGCTGGTGCTGCTGGCTGGAGCCAGTGGTAGCGCTGATCTTCCTGGCATAGGCTGTGCCCAGCTGGCAGCCTCCTGTCATCACCAGCCTCCTGTCATCTGGCAGGCAGATTAGGGTCTCAGATCACCCCAGGATCAGGGCAGATGTGGGTCCCCACATGAGCTGATTTGCCCTGGGCCTCACACCCTCCTCAGGTCAGGTCTGGTGCAGGGCCTGGGGAAAATCAGCTCGCAAGGGCTCACAGCCCCATGGAACTGAGCCCAGTGGCAGGAGACAGGCAAAACCAGTCATGTGCTCTGCCTCCTTCCACCAAGCTAAACTCCCAGCAGCTTGCAGTCCTTTTGAACTGACCCTGGTGGGGGGAGTTGGAGCACAGCTCCAGCTCTGCCCACCTCCTGCCACTGGGTTGAGTTCTATTGGGCTGGTGATACTGGCTGAACCACAGCCCAGTGGTGGGAAGCAAGCAGAGCTGGCACTGCACTCCAATCATCTCCACTAGCCTCCACTGGGCTCAGCTCCCAGCAGCTCACAACCCAGTGGTGGGAGCCAGAGCACAGAGCTGGCTCTGCCCACCTCCTGGCACCAGGCTGAGCTCCCAGCAACTCCCAGCCCTGTGGAACTGAGCCCAGTGGGAGGAATTGGAGCGCAGCACTAGGACTGCACTCCACCTCCCTCCACCAAGCTCAGCTCCCAGTGGTTCACAGCCCCATGAAACTCAGCCCAGTGGTGGGAAGTAAAGCACAGCGCCAGCTCTGCCCACCTCCTGCCATCAGGCTGAGCTCCATGGGGCTGGTGGAGCTGATTGGAGCACAGCCCGGGGGTGTGAGGCAGGGAGAACTGGCATTGCACTCCAAGTGGCTCTGCCAGCCCCATGGAGTGCAGCTCAGTGGCAGGAGGTGGGTAAAGCCAGTGGCTGAGCCAAATGGGGCTGCAGAGCTGCTCAGAGCACAGCCCTGGCTCTCCCCTGCCTCCCACCACCTGACTGCTTCGAAATTCAAAACATGTTGAAACTTCCAAACATTTCAACTGCCCTTATTTCATTTTGAGGCTGTTTTGAAGCCTTTTGTTTCATTTCAATTTCACTGTTTTGAGCTTGAAAGGCGTCAAAACAGCATTGAAACAAAACAGCCGATGAAGCTTCGCACAGCCTTAGTGGTTATAGGATTTTTTCAATTATTCTTATCTGCTATCACTATTCATCATTAAAATGTGCCTGTCATCAAATGGAGAAGTTATGGTCCGTCTGAGGGTCTGGATTGGCCTGGAACAAAATATCTGGGTCATAAATCCAGTGCCAACAAATGGTTTCTCCAAGGATGGTGACTCTGGGACAGGGACTAGGTCCAGTGCCAGTGCCAAAAATTGGTTAGATTTCATAGATTTCATAGACATTAGGGCTGGGACCTCAGGAGATCATCAAGTCCAGCCCCCTGCCCAAAGGGCAGGAAGTCAGCTGGGGTCATAGGATCCCAGCAAGATAAGCATCCAATTTCAGACCTTGGGGGCTCAGACAGTAAAGAAATTCTTCCTTATGTCCAGCCTGAAACGGTCTTGCAGGACTTTGTGACCGTTCAACCTCGTCATCCCTTGGGGCGCTCTGGTGAACAAACG
>NW_017728909.1:67828808-67836440 GCF_001723895.1 Crocodylus porosus
ATCTGAAAAAGGACTTTTTGTTGTCCTTGATGCTTGAAGCTAATTGGAGTTCAGTTGCAGCCTTGGCTTTCCTGGTTTGCTCCCTGCAGGACCGGACCAGCGCAGAATAATCCTCCTTGGATTATTGCCCTTACTGGGACTCTGGGGCTGGGACTTGAGTGCAGTAACCTGACTGATCAGGGAATTTGTTGATACAGAGTGAGCCTCTGTAGAGGGGTCAGTCAAGACTCATAGTAGAGTAAGGCTGAGGAACTATGTATGGAGACCTGATTGTATGGTGAAACAATATGGTAATTCCAGCTACGGTTGTAAGCTAAGCAGTCATGTTTGTTTCAGGATCTAGTATGCAGGAGGTTGTTTGCTGCACTACTGACCAAGGGGATGGTTGTCCAGGTCAGGTAGAGTAGTGTACAGAGGTACAATTGTACTGGTGGCAGGAGCAACAACTTTTAGGAAGACAGGGTCACAACCTGATCTAAGAGAGTGCCTGAGGTCCACAGTTTGAACAAGGGTATGTGCTGTGGTCCAGTAAGCTTAGGTTAAGTAAGATAACCTCTTATCATGAGTTTGATAGGAAGCTAGGAGCAGATAAAATTAATTTCTCTGCTGGAGGAGACTGTGTAAATCAGCAGGAAAACAATCCTTGGGACTGTGAGGCATTTGTAAGCAAAGCTGCTTTGCAAGGATGGCATGTGTGGCATTTGTTCCAGGAGCAGTGTTGTGTGTCCTCTGGAGACCGTAATTTGGAAGTTACAGGTGCAGGCTATGGCAAGCCAGAATGTCATCCAGGCAACACAGCTTCAGGGAGCTGAGATACAGTTAAAGGAAAGGTTTGGCCCCACCCTGAGATCGGGGACAGGGGATGTAAAACAGATACCTTGTGATCCTGTGTGCCCCTGAGAATAGATGGGATGACAAAAAAAATATTTTTGGATGTGGCTGATCATCCTACTATGCTAGGAGGGGACACGGGGGTAGACAAGCAATGTTACTGGATACCTGCTCATTCACTTCAGTTCATTGTGCTAGCATGCATTTGTGTTGCAAGACTGTTGGCAGAGGATTTGTGCATTGGTAAGGGAGGTGATAAATGACTTTGCTCCCCTCCCCACTCCAAGAATTGTGAGGCTGATCCTCAATTGGAAAATGTTAACAGCTTGCTATGGCAAGAGGGTGTTTACAAAAACTCAGGGTGCAGCTGTGTAAACAAAGAGTTGGTGCTGAGAAGTTATTTTGAGCAAGAGGAGATAGCCTGAGGCGGGGGGGGGGGTGGAAAATGGGTCTTATCAGAGGTGCCTACTTTTTTTTTTTTTGGTCTGTCTGTTTGTTTTTGGGGGGGGTTTCCCAGACAGGTAGTTTTAAGGTTTTTTTAGAGCTGGAAGTATCCTGAAAGATTGTGCATGATGTAAAAACAGACTGCAAGGACAGTAGCTTTGCTGTCAGAGAAAAGGCAGTAGATTTGCTGGATTGGTTTCAAGAAAGCAAGGCCAGAAGGGGCCACTGATGAGAATCAATTGTGAACCCCGCAGCCCAGGAAGGATATAGTTAAAGCAGTGCCAGAGTTATAAGGTCTGTCAAAGTGAAAGAAAGGCTGAAAGTTAAGGGAGACCCATAGAGTGAATGTTGAGACCCAGAAGAGAGTGTGGGGACTTCAGAGAACTGCTAGAGAGAGAAGTTAAGATTGAGAGATCTATGGAAGAGCCTAAGAGGACAGACCCACAAAGCCCAGAGGGAGTGAGAATGGGTGGTGTATTGCAGGGCCCAGCCAAAGGTCATGAAAGCATGGAAGCTGAGGACTCACAGTATGGAAGGGATGTGCAGCAGAGTCAGGGACTTGTAGCCCAGGAGGGGCCAGAAAATAATTGGACCGGATGAGTCCAGAGTCTCAGAGTTGAGCCAAGAGAGATCTCTGATGAGTGGTTTGACAGCCCAAGCAGGGCCAAGTATCAATGGGGCTAGAGAGCCCAGAGGTCTGCAGCCCAGAAGAGGCAAGTGTTAGCAGGGCCAGGTGCCAGGTCTCACTGGCCCAAAAATGAGGCCAAGACCCAGAGAGGGGTCAAAGTCTGGGGAATACAGGTGGAGATCAAAAGGCTCCAGGGGCCTGTAACCCAAAGGGATCTGGAGGACCCTGAAAGACCAAATCATCTGGCAAGCCACAGGTGGGGCCCTAGAAAGGTCAAAAGGAACCAACTAACAAACCATGGCTAATACCGCCAAAGCCGAGAGTCTGAGATCTCAACTAGTCCAAGGAGGCGCCAGGAAGCCCAAAAGTGAGACACTGTGTCCATAAGGTGTGAAGATGACCAGGGAAGGAAAGCCAGGAGATTGCTCCTGGTTAAGTGAAAACTATACCCTCCTGGGATTGGTTAATGTGGAGAAAGTACTTTGTGATGATATAGTCTTTATAACATGCCACATGCTGCCACCTCAGGGAAAGGCGAGGGTAGGGCTCCTGAAAACCCTAGCTCACACTGTATTGTGGGTCACCCTTTGATAGGAAAAGGCTAGGGGAGCATACCTTAACAGAAAAGCCCTTGGTGAAGGCCAAAGAGAGAAGATGTGAAGCAGGGTTCATCTTGGAGCACCTGTCACTTTGAAAAGAAAAGACTGCTGAAGAAGCAGCCTCTGCAAGGAGATAGGAGGTGACTCTCCAGATGAGCTCCAGCCTAAAATGTTGTTAACAATAAATGGATAGACAATTGAGACATGTACTGCATCCTCAAGCATGGCAAGAAGACGACAAGATGATGTACCATACTACTAACGAAAGAATGGGGGCCTAGATGGCAAGGGCTGGGGCAAAACCAGCCACAGTATATCAGCTGAAGGTGAACTAACCTAAAGGGGGTTCAGACCCTCCCTTTTTTTTTTTTTGCTTTGTGTTTTGCAGGATGTGGACCACCACTGAAACATCATGAAGTTCACTTGGTACAGAGATGAATCAAAATGTATAGTAACTGTGGTACTTATTTGGCTGTGTTTGTGTAATGCTATTGCTGTTAGTGGCTGTGATATTAACTATGTTAGACAATGTAGCGTAAAGCAGAACTTCTTGATAGGCTATGAAGTATCTGCAGAGTGGTTACAGAAAACAGTGTGTTACATGGAGCACGGCCTCCAAGACCTCCAAGAGTTCAGCCATGCCAAAGAGCAAGAAGGTCAGATTGACCATTTGTTTTTGTTGTGATCCTTTTGTTTGTTTTCTCTGGCTTGTTTTGCTTTTCTTGTGCTAGATATGAATTCAGGCTTTTTATAGTAGATATGGTAATGTAATGTACCTTTATGAATTCCAAGAATCTGTGCAAAGATCTGGAACAAAGAGTAGAATGGTGGTGCATCCACTGGGCTTCAATCATCCAGTCACGTGCCACGCGGCTTTGGAAGTATAGGGTTGTCTGTCTATCCGTCCCTGTGGTCCTGCTGAGCGAATGTCCCTCCCCTGAGTAGTTTCCTCCCCAATCTCGCCTACCACAACTTTGTATCTTGCTCCAGTGGTGGGGTCCGACTGCTGGGGTTCTTGAGCATCTGGGACCTCTGAGTGGTGTTCTTCTGCAAGGCTTTACCTCCCCTATACCATGCCCTGATACCTAGCCTCGACGAGTTGCAGATGTCTTGCGGCCTGACCTCCGACTCCTGGTGCCCCATGTTCTCTTGTAGAGACCTACTGTGGGCCCCCTGGACCCAATCTGTACTCTAACCACAATGTCTCACAACCATCTAGCTTCCCTTTGGACTACACCCCCTTTTGATTGAGCCAACACTGGGGCTCTCTATGCTATACCTCACAAGCCTTCCAAAAGTGGGAAACAGAGAGAGACAACAACAACAACAACACAAACAATATCAATACCAGAGTGGCTCACAGGCTATATAGGATGAGCCCAACTGGCTTCTTAATCCCTGACCTCCCAGTCCACTCTACACCAATAGGCCCTGGCCTTGGTATGCACTAGCCTGCCGGCTACCACATTCTCCCCTCCATTCTTCGCCCAGCCTGTGGGTGGTCCCTCTAGTCATGTCTTCCCCATGTCCCCAATTGGGCAGCTCTACACAGCTGAAACCCATCTTCCACAGCCCCTCCTGCTACTTAGGATCTTCATTCCCCCACTGGGGTCTCTCCTTGAGCCTTCCTGAGCCCGCACCAGTCCCATCTGGTGAGACGTCTCTAGCTCTGCCGATCTCCCTGGCTCCTTGGGAGTAACTCTCGTCATCTCTCTCCTCCTGCTCCTTTTGATCTTCCCATCCGAATCTTCTGTCCGTGTGTGGTGTGTCCTCCTCTCCTCTCTCTGTGCCATCACTGGCATGTTCCCTGTGACAGACTTCAAAGTGCTCTTCAGCCCAGCGAGAGGCAGTCCTGCCTCCTCTTATCCCCAGTAGGGGTTCCGGGTATACATTCCCTGCTGGCAACCTTCCGGGTCCCTCCTCCCCCCCTCTCTCTCATGGCTCTGTTTATATTCCCACTCCAGCTCCTGCCGCTCCTATCCTCAGCTGGCCGCAGCTTTAAAAAAACGTGGCTAACAAGCTGCGCGGGTGCTGCCACCATTTCTGGCTTCACCATGGCTCCGGCTACAAGTAAGGGATTTTCTGTTTTCTTGTCTCTTCTCTCACCTTTCCCGGTGCATTCTGGACCCCAGGGTTCCCCCTTGGCCCATCGGGGTCTATCCCTTGATTTCTCCCTCTGACAGGTGGCATCCCAGTAAAAGCAGGCATTCTGTTTGCACAGGAAGTGACTGATCCTTAGTATTTCTATAGGCTTTTTCAGGACAGAGGGGCACTGGTAGTGCTATGATAGCACCAAGCAAATGATGGGTACAATAAGGAAAGCATTGCCCATTGTACAGGAGGGGTAAATTTGCCAGGAAAGTGTCTGGTCCTCAAAGATTTTGACCATGGGATGTTTATCTGCTGTAAACAGTCATCTTGGAAATAAGATAAGGTGCTAATGACTAAGTGGAATGATATGTGGAATGCTGAGTAAAAGGTTTAATAGGCATCTAGGGCCATACATTCCCCAGTTCTAGTATGGAGAGCCTGTTTAAACCTGATTGGCCAGAGCTTGTTTGCTTATTTAGGAAATGATGAGGCAAAAGACCAAGTCAGGGGGGATATGGGTGATAATTGGACAATGGTTAAGAGTTCATTACAAAATCCAGCCCACTGGAGCCCCGATCACAAGAGTCATCATACTTTTCCTGGGATGACTGATGGAGGTCCTCCCCACAAACCTCGTTGAACATTCCAGGTAATTCCCTTGATTATGCTCCACTTCCAATGTGATGTGTAAGATCTTCAAGGAGGGGATTGATGGCTAGAAAATGGTATTTAGATATTCCTTGTTATCTTGTAGGTAAAGTAGGTATTAGAACAATGGTCCAGGGAAATGGCAAAGGTTAATTGATTTTTAAAAGCCTGTTTGTAACAAAGTTTCCTTCAAGGCTCACAGTGTTTAAAGCTAGCAGACGCACAGGCTGGGAAATTGAAGACATGTACCACACTGTTTAATAACATGAATAGTGTACCCAGAGATAAGGAACTCTGCAGCATTGGTGCCAGGTCACAGTGCCCAGCTGCACAAACCTTGGGATTTCTGGTTTTGGTAGATGGGCCAAATTAGGAGGCCCAGAAAACAACCAGATTGGGAAGTGTGCATGTGATGGGTTTGTGAAACAAATGAATATGCTGCCAGGACAGACTATGGACAGTCTGACTAACACAGAGAGACTAATCAACAATGTCCAGAGATGAAGTCACCAGAGGAGGAAAAGGATACAAAAGGAGGAATTTCAGAACATCAAAGAGGGAAACTTGAGGCCACCATGGACAAAGGGCATACCACCAGCCTGTCTCACCCACCTCACTGGGCAGGTGTGGGCCTTGGCCTCCAACCTCCAGGCTGCTGCCATCTGATATTCAAGAAAGAACTTCAGGGTGAAGCACGCATACTGGCCAGGTGTAACCTCCCACTTATAACAGCTCTTGGGCTGATAGATATAGATAAGAATAATGGAAACAATTCTATTATCACTGTGTATCATTAAAATATGCCTATTATTGAATGGAGAGATTGTGGTCAGTCTGAGGGTTTGGGTCCACCCAAAGCAAAGTATCCAAGTCATAAATCCAGTGCCAACCTCCTGATTTGGTTATACTTGGATTGTGCTTGCGTGCTCTTCCATCTGCCCAAGACTGTAACATGAACTGAACTAATATAGCTGATGTTAACAGAGTGTAATAGTAGTGAAATGTAACCATTGTACTCTTTTGCTTGACATAAGTGAATGAACTCTGTATGCCCTTTTCTGAATGAGTGGATGTGAAAGGGTGAATGATGAGAGAATGGCATAGAGATGGGAGAAGAAGATTTAACTGTTTATGTAAACAAAGTGCCAAATGTAAGTTACCAGTCAGTAAACTAATTAATGGATGGCAAGGACACTCCAGGGCTGAGATAAAAAGAGGATGAATGAGAAACAATTGCAACAACAGAAATTGAGTATGGAAATACCCCAAAGCACTGAAACAAAAGATGCCAATCCCTATAAAAGAAGATTTTGAAAATGCCAAGTTGCATGAATTTTTCTCTCCACTGATGTCCTCTTAGAGCACAGGTATGTCTGTTCATCCTGCTTCAAGCTGCGATCTCTAAGATCTCTTTCTCTTAATAAGGCTTGGCCTGGCCACCCAGTGCCATTATGGAACAACTGTCACTGGTAACTATAATGTCTGAATAGAATGGTTGTATATTGTGTGTGTGTGTGATATATAATATGTATGATGATTTGTGCATGTTTATATGAGTGTGTCTGAACCTCTATGTCTAATTCATGTAATCAATAACCATGGCGGTTTGTCTTATCCCCCTTTATAAGGTCTTGCTTCTGATTTGGCAATTAGTATTTTTAAGTAACAAGAAGGCTAGAAATGTCATCCCACAACCAGAAAAAGAAATTTAGGCATGGCAATAGCCCTCAGTGCAGTGTAGAATTAAGTAACCCAGTTTAGGTATCTATACAATGTGGTTGGGACAGCTTGTCACCTCAGAATAGGATTCATGGCAGCCAGTCTGCTGAGCAAAACATTGAGGAAATGGGAAACACTTAGGAAAGGGTGCATTTGAAAACTTGCATCTCTCCCAGATATACACATTTAAATGAGATTAGGACTCTCAGCTTGATGCTGTGGGGCAGGGCTGTCCAACTGGTGACCTGTAGGCTATATATAGCCCTTTAGGGTGCATCCACACAAGTGCGCATTGCCTCTTGCCCCACTTCAAACCCCTTTGAGACAGGGAAAGAGGCACATGCAGGAACAAGTTTGCAGCATGGGAAGAAAATTAGACCCCTATATATACAAGGGTCGAAAAAACCAAAGTTTAAAAAAGCAGGGCAGGGCACAGTCCCAGACTGTCCTCCCACAGGGCAATGGCCCCCACACAAGGGGTTCAGACCCTACACAAGGGGTATGGCCCCCACACAAAGGGTTTGGTCCCCCAACAGGGGATTCAGCCCCCAGACAAGACTGTGCCCTGAGGCAGCTGGAGGCTGGGTCCTCCGTGGAGATGCTTTGGCTGCCAGAGTGTCTCTGTGGCTGGCCACTTGCATTTACTAACTGCTGTGTGGATGACTGGGGCCC
>NW_017728909.1:67836726-67856000 GCF_001723895.1 Crocodylus porosus
CTGGGTGGGATTGGGTGGGGTAGCAGCAGCTGGTGGGGGATGGGGCCAGGTGGGGCAGCAATCTGGCACTGGGGTGGGGCATGTGGGCCTTGCAAGGGGCTGGTAGCCACTGCAGGGGCCATTTGGCCCCCGTTAAGGGGCTGTACCCCTCGTCTGGGGGCTGAATCCCCTGTTGGGGGACCAAACCCCTTGTGGGAGGGCAGCAAAATATGTATTCATGAAACATGTATTTAGAGTTCACTTTATGATAAGTGACATACTTTAACACTGTAAGATATATCAATACAACAGTGTCCAACTGATTGCTGTCTCTATCTCACTCTCTCTCTTTATAGCGGTCTTTTATTTTACTTGTGGAGGAAGATGGATTTGGGGGTATTTTAAACAGTGACTTTGGGATTTTTTTTTTTATTTTTTTTTTAAATCAGGGATTTTTCAGAGCTGGCACCTTGGACCCATCTGGCTGTGGCTGACCTCCTGGCCAAATGGGGCCAGGAGGACATGCTTTGACAGTTCAGAGAAGGCCACCACACCCAGAACATCTTCTAGGCAATAGCTGCCCAGATGGCCAGGCAGGGGATACAAATGGCAGTAGTGCTGCACAAAGGCCAACCCCACAACCGCAGTCCATTGGTAGCTGACCCAGAGGGGCAAATACCTTTACCGACTCTGCACTTCCCATTTGAGTCTGGCAGGTGCACAGCATGTCACAGCCAGGCAGCAGCCCCCACTGCCAGACTGCTGCAGTGGGTAAAGGGTGCAGGGAACTCTCAGGGCTGCTTCAGCAGTCCAGCTGGCACACGGGGTAGTGTCCCCAGGTACCAATTGGCTGGGCCACAGAAGCTCCTGAGAGCTAGTAGCCCTGAGCTACTTGCCAGCAATGTTACCTCTAAGAAGCAGTGGTCCACGAGCACACCACCTTGGTCTGGCATGGGACACTTACCAAAAAGGGTTAGGGGCTGGAGCCAGAAGCTGGTGTCCAGAGGCTGGGGCCAGGGGCCAGGGGCTGAAGCCTGAAATGGGGAGCCAGGAGCCTGTGGCTGTAAGCTAGGGCTGGGGGCCAGGGGCCAGAGCCAAAGCCAGCTCCCTGGCTTCGGGGATGTGCTCCACTCCCCCACATCAGAGCTGGGGAGCAGAGCACTTCCTCGGAGCTGGCGGAGCCCACGCCAGCCCACTTCCCTGGTCTCCATCCCTGCCTTGCCTCACCTCAGGGAGGAGTTGCTGCTTGCCTCAGTGAGTTTCTGCCAGCTCCAGGGCACTGCTCCGCTCCCTGTCCCTGATGTCACATGCCTCCTCATTCCCCAAGGTGATGCAGGGAGTGAAGCAGTGTCCCAGAGCCAGAGGAGCCTCACTGGGGCAGGCAGTGGCTCCTCCTTCAGGTGAGGCAAGGCAGGGATGGAGACTGGGGCAGGGGGCTGGCACAGACTCTGCCGTCTCTGGGGAAGTGCTCCACTCCCCGGTCCTAATGCAGGGGAGTAGAGCACTTCCCTGGAGCCGAGGAGCCCGCGCCAGGCTCCCGCCCCAGCCTCTCCTGGTGCACTGCCTTGAAAAGGCTATGCACAACCACACTTTTAGCTGTGCATGGCCGTGCACATGCACACCTTAGAGGGAGCTTTACTTGTGGCTTTTTTATAGTGCTGAGGCCAAGACAGGGCAGCTTTTTATACTGCTGGGGACAGCACAGGTGCTGGCCCTGAGCTATAGCTGCCCCTGGCTAAAGATCCGGGAGGAGCCAGGCAGGGTTATTTTGCCCCAAGTGGCACAATTTGGTCCACAACAAAGTGCATGTCCAAGCATATGCAATGAAGCAAAAAGCCCCAGCTCAAATTTGCACTGCTTCTATCTGAGCTGTTGCAAGCACATGTGCTTGCATATGTGGACGCACCCTTTGGGTTTAACCAGCAGCCCCCAGGCTCTAAGTCCGAGTCTGAGCTCTACTCCTCCTATCACTTTCTTGCTGCTGCTATCGCAGGTTTCCCTGTCTACCCTCCAACTTCCACTGCCTGCCTCCACCATCCCATATGGCTGAGACAGTCTGCAACTATAGCAGGAAGAGAGGGCTGGAAAGCACACACAGAACAGAAGTGCTGGACTGAACTTATATTGTAGTGAGGAGAAGACTAAAGCTTGCATCAAGTTTTCCACGCTCACACACCTAGGAGATGCAAAATAATCCCATACTTATCATCTGTAATTATGATTTCAGTATTCTGTTCTACCAGCAGTTACCATATGTGTTTGTAAAGTGGAATAATTTCCCAAATATACTACGGTGCTTAATTATGGAATGAAAGTTTGAAGCACTGCATTTTAAAATCCTTTTTTCCTTTATGAGAAACTTTAACTAGGTCCAACTTCCCTTCCTAAAATGTAATTCCAAGTTTCAAAGTAAAGTAATTATCTCAACTACCACACAGATCACTCTTTTCAGGATCCCTTGTACCTTGAACAGCAAAAGAAAATGTTGGCTGTTGAGAAATTAAAATGCAATTGCAACAGAACAATAACAAACCATTGAGCTGTTAGAAAATGTCAATGGCTATCAGGTCCAAAACAGGCCCTGCAAAGAAACATGCAGTTATGAGGAGATCAAGATATCAAGAGAAATATTCTTTCATAATTAAGATGGATAGCTCTCTGGTCAATTCAGGTTTCTAATTGGCACTGTATGAAGTACACATGCTAGGCATTTAACATTTTGTGTTGCTTCATTCTGTCATGCAACATTTGTACAAAGCAGAGAATGAATGCATTGCTTACCTCAAATTCAGGGATTATTGTATTCAACACAGCAACCATACTATTTTTTTTCATTTCTCAGTAAACAAAATATATCAGTTCCAGATTATATTGAAAAAAGCATCTGGGACAGGGAAAAAGGGCCTGACTGGATATTTAATACTTTTCAACACTTGTTTGATTTCAGTATTTCTCCTACTTGAAGCATTTTAACCCAAACTGACAGTTTCTGTTTCCAAAGTAATTTATTAAAATAAAATTTATTTGAAATTGAAAAAAAAATTTTAAAAATACAGAAGCCCTGTAGCATAGGCTTCTCAGGGCAAATGCTATTTCCTCCTCAGGCCGCATCTACACGTTCATTAATGCACAGTAGTTACTGTGTATTTAGTTTAGTACTTGCCTAGGTAAGTACTAACTAAATATGCAGTAACAACAATTTCTGTACAGTAGCACTGGTGCACAGTTTTTTTATGATGCTTACTGTGCAGTAGCCTAATAATACTGTACAGTAGCATATTAGCACAGTTTTTGACCAGCACACTACTACACAGTGTTATTAGGCTACTGAGCAGTAAGCGTCTCATGTAGACCTGCCCAGTATGTCTTGTTACCTGAATTATATCTGAACCATTTAATAGTTTTGTAAATGTTGAGGAGTCCTTTCTTGATCAGCTAGTTTTCTTCCTCATGGGATTTCCACCATAGATGCTCTGTAACTTGAGCACCACTTAGTAATTAAATTACCTAACTAGAAAGCAAGGATCTGGATTCTAGGTCACTCTAGGCCTACAGGAGTTCAAACATATCTCCCTCGTCTTCCAGAGGAATACCATTTTTTAGCAGCCAAGATAGTATCTCTGCTGTTTCCAAAAAAGGAAGGATTAGATTCTAAACATAAAATTATTGTTGTAAAGTTTTGGGTTAAAAAATTAAGACTTAATTTTAATATTTCTTTTTCCAACAACAGCAACAGAGAAAGAACAACCATGAAAATGTAGGCATTAGATAAAAACAACCCAAACAGTTTTTCTTCAAATAAGCTTTAGATATAAGCTTAGGAAAACAAGGAAAACATCTCTTTCTATAAGATTTTATTATATGCCATATCATGAAAGAACCATATTGCTTTTCCAGTTTAATTTTTAAAAGCCTTTTAGAAATCCATTTGAAAATAATGTAGAGAAACTGACAAACCTATAAAATCTTGCGAGTGTATAATATTCAAAAACTAAAAGTTAACAAACCTGTCCCAAGACTGGATTTTAAACACACACACATTCATTATTGAAGTTGTGGATTTTGTGTGATATATGGACATAGTTGTTATTTCCATTAAAATTTGTTTTCACTTGGCTATTGACTTTATAATCAAGACAGTTGTTTAGCTTAAAATGGTAATGCTTACATGCAATTCAGCCAGCCTAAGCTGTCATATTTCATCTGTACAGATTTTATATCTTGCACTGAGTTACATAACTGGCTTGGAAAGATTATGTTCAAAATCCCTATAAGCTGTACAGAAATAAATATTATTCTTTGCTGTTGGGGATATATTCCACCATTCATCTGTCTCTGCTTATAGACTTCTTAAAGAACACTGCTTTGTTCCTTATCAACAGTCACAAACTATGAGCCAGATCTTGTGCTTAAAAGGAGCAAAATGCAAACTGAAGTCAATAGGAGAATGGCCTGAAGGAGAAGTGCAGAAACAGGCTTTGTATGTGAGAAGGCAAGACAAGCAAAACAAGATCTCAACCCAACAACCAGATCTACCAAGAAAGACTGAATTTTAGGACAAGGGCCTTTGAAAATTTGGCTGTTCATCGCTGCTACCTCCTCCCAGAACATTTATAAATATAAGTGGCCAAGCTGCTACCTTCCCACCCCTCCACTTGTATCTAAGACCAGGGGGTTTTCCTTCCCATGTCAAATGGGGGGGGAACACCATCTTGATATGAGTAACTATAGTAAATAAAATTACATTTGGATTACGATTTCAAAAGTGCTTTAATTATTGTCATTTATGGAAGCAGTAGTGGTGGGACATTGTGAATATGTGAATAAAACTGAGGAGATATTATATATATATATGAGAGAGAGAGAGAGAAAACTGTTGTCATTTCTAAATATATTCTCCATATAAATCCAAATGCAAGAATTTGGCAGAAACAGAAATTAACATAGAATACAGTGCCCATGGTGATTCCCCCAAGCTACCATGCCTGATTTCTTTTTCAAAAAGAATTTCACAAAGAAACTACACTATTCTCTTCATGCCTTCTCATTACCGAAGCCACATTTTATTTTAATTTCCCCACAATGACAGAGAAGCACAGCAGTCACGTTCCTTTCTCAAGCTTACATAGTTGTCAGGGGTTCTGATAAAATCAGAATCAAGACCACTGTGCTTAAGCAATTGGATCACACAGCCGCCTTCTCTTTATAGAATCTTTGAGGTTGATCAAGCCCTCGTGGCTGAAAAATTTGTCAGTTTCTTTGTTCAGTAATTGCAGGTTTTGTGAACATATTTTCCAAGTAGTAGCAATAGTTTTTATTGGGTAGGATGGTGACTACAGGCACATATTTTTGCCACAAATCTTGTCATACTTTCCCTTTATCTTTAGAAGCATTGCAGATAAATTGTACTTTTATGTTTAATAGCATTCATGAAATTCTAGCAGAGAGACATGCTACAATCAGTCAAGACATTCAACACATCTCTACCCAGCAATATCATGAAAATGTTGTGTACCTACTAACCAACCAAGCACCAATATTTGTTCTTTTTCTTACCATTTTGTATAATATTAGATTTTAAGCTTTTTAGCTAGAGTATATTTGCTCTAGCGCAGCTGAGTTTTGGCTTACCAGAAAGCAACATCTACTATGGGGTACCTCACCAGAATTATATATACTGAAGAAGAACAGTAATCACTTTTGCATTTAATGTGGAGACTTGGTATACACACTCCTATGTCCTATTTCTGTCTGATCTTATGTGGTCTTCTGATTGATATGAAGTACCTTATTTACATATCACATGCCACTACTCCATATAATATTTAAGAACAGCTAAAGGCTGCATCATAGGGATCTGAGGTTCATATATGGCCAACTCGGTCACTGTTTTGTTCCTCTTCCATGGAAAGTAATGGCTTCCTACCTTGATTATTTGGAGATGCCATTTTTACATTGGAAGCTGCAGTTATTTAAGATACTAAAGGCTTCTGTTGATATAATTACGTAATTAAATATTTGTTCAATCCAGATTACAGTTACATTGCCAATTGACACTCAAATAAATCCTGTCATTTACCTAGATATTAAGTCTCAGGGTAGCTTGTGTTGGGCTTTATGCTGCCATGGCTAGACTGCTAACAATGGCAAAGTCGACTAAATCTATACTATGCACAGTGGCTCTCAGTAGCCGAGGCTTCAACCCAGATCCTGGGCTGCAGAGGGTACCTAGCATGGCTCCCGGTAGCTGGGAACAGACACAGGAAACCCCCATTTGGGGATGAGGGGGGTCCTCTGGTAGAGTCTCTAGACAGCCAGATAAAAGGAGCTCCAAGCAGAAGTGAATAGGCTATGCAGCATTAGGCTGTCAAGCAGGATATAGACAAGTTGAACAGCCAGGCTTTTCAGCTGAAGAGTGAGGACAAGAAGTTGGAGCAGGAGAACCTGAATGGAACTGAGTGGAAGGTGGTCACTTCAGGCTTCAGGCCATGTGTTACAAGGGAAACTTCTCTGGTTCAGCTGTGCAACAGATATGAGACCCTTGCACCACTGGCAGAAGAAGTACTAAAGTCACTTGCTCCAGGAGAGGAAATGAGGCAAGCTCTTGTCCAGAAAAGGAGATGTAGAGTGGTAGTAGTAGGTGACTCACTCCTGAGAGGGCTGGAGGATACTATCTGTCAGCCAGATCCCTTTGCATAGGAGGTCTGCTGCCTTCAAGGGGCCATATCTGGGATGTGACAGAGAGGATTACAAAACTCATCCAACCCTTTGACTGCTATCCCATGCTGCTCATCCATGTGGGTATGAATGACACAGCCAGGAACAAACTTGGGTGGGTCATGAGTGACTACAGGGCTCTGGGGGGGCTGGACTCAAGGGATTGGGGGCACAGGTAGTTTTCTCTTCCATCCTTCCAGTCAGGGATCAGGGTCCCTGGAGAGACTGTTGTATTGAGGAGGTCAACTGGAGACTCAGAAGATGGTGCCACAGTGAGAGTTTCAGATTTTATGACCATGTTCCAGGGTAGAGGCTTGTTGGGAAGAACTGTTGTTCACCTCACATCAAGGAGGAAGAACCTGTTTTCTTCCTGTATGGCTGACTTGCTGCAGAGGGCTTTACACTAGGTACATTAGGGGATGGGTGTGCAGGTGGGAATGCAAGCCGGGGGACAGCTAAGCATGAAGGATGTAGAGAGGACAGTCATTGAGGTGTCAAGAAGCTGGAATGGTGTCAGAGCAGTGGGGAACTGGGGGTTACCAACGGAGGACTTACGTGTCTATACACAATTGCTAGGAGTATCGGGAATTAGCAGAAGGAACTGGCACTCCTGCTAGCAAATAGGGAATATGATCTCATTGAAACAACAGAGACCTTGTGGGATGCCACGCAAGACTGGGCTGTATGCATAGAAAGCTACAGGCTGCATAGAAGGGACTGGGTAGGGAAGAAGGGAGGAGGTGTAGCTGTCTATGTAAAGGAGTAGTATGCCTCCTTGGAGACCCAAACTGGTTCAAGAGAAGGGCAAATCAAGACCCTGTGGGTCAAGATACAGGGGGGATGAGGAAATGAGGACTTGATGGTAGACATCTACTGAAGACTGCCATGCCAGGAGGAGGAACTGGATCTGGAATTTTCCATAGAACTGATGGAGGCTCCACATTCAAGGGACATAGTTGTCATGGATGATTACAATTACCCAGACATCTGCTGGGACGAGCACTTGGCCTGATCTGACTAGTCATGCAGGCTTTTGACCTGCATGAAAGAACTTTATTTAGTACAAGAGGTGAATGGGCTGACTGGGAGGAGACTTTGTTGGATTTGGTTTTAGCCAAAGGGGATAACCCGGTGGGAGATCTCAGGATTAAGTGTAATCTGGTAGATGGTGATCATGAGATGGTAGAATTCACTACCTGTTATAGGGCAGAGAAGTCAGCCAGTAGGGCATAGGTTTTTGACTTCAGGAAGGCTGACTTCAATGAGCTTAGGAAAATAGTGGGAGACACCCTATGGAAAGAAGGACTGGAGGGGAAGGAAGTTCAGGAAGAGTGGCTGCTCCTCAAGGAACGATCCTCAGAGTGCAGAAAAGGTCCGTTCCTGTATGCGGAAAAGGTGGTAAAGGGGTGTGGGAGCCCCTCTTGGCTTACCAAAGGAATCAAGGACTGCTTAAAAAAAGAAAAAGGAGGCTTATAGACAATGGAAACAAGAGATAGTCACCATGGAGGAATACACAAGTGTAGCCCATATTTGTAGGAAGAGGATAAGGAAGGCAAGGGCAGTGACCGAGATCCGGTTGGTGACTGAAATCAAGGACAATAAAAAGTCAGTCTCTAGGTATATAGGGAGCAGGAGGAAGACCAAGGGAAATGTGGGGCCCTTGCAGAATAGAATGGGACAGCTGATAACAGACAGTCAAGAGAAAGCTGAACTCCTTAACGAATACTTTGTGTTAGTGTTCCTGCATACAAATGGTGGTCAACCTCCTGGTTGGATACTGGACAGATGCATGGGGGTGGGGGACGTAGAGGGGGGACAATTGCTAACCAATGTTCAGTGTTGAACTGGTAAGGGAGCACTTAGAGTGGCTGAATGTCTTCAGTTCAGCAGGACCAGATAGACTACACCCAAGAGTCCTGAAGGAATTGGCTGGAGTCATTACAGGACCATCGGCGTAGGTACCTGAAGATTCCTGGTGCTTGGGAGAGGTCCCAGATTACTGGAAAGGGGCTAATGTGGCCATCTTTAAGAAGGAAAGGAGGGAAATTGTCCAGGAAATTGTAGGCCAGTCAGTTCAAGCTTGCTACCGGGTAAAATTTTGGAAAAAATTATCAAGTCGTCCATTTTGTGAAAGACTGGCAGAAAGTGTGATGCTGATGGATAGCCAACATGATTTCATTGTGGGAAGGTCATGTCTGACCAACCTTGTCTTCTTCTATGACCAAGTAACGAACCACTTGGATGTGGGAGATGCAGTTGATGTCATATATTTGGATTTTTAAAAGGCCTTTCATATGGTCTCCCATGATACGCTATAAAAAAAACTGGGGGATTGTGGGCTGGCAGAGCTCATGGTCAGGTGGGATGGAACCTGGCTAAGGGATCAAACCTGGAGAGTGCTAGTGGATGATCTGTATTGTCTTGGCAGGGGGTGGCCAGTGATGTCTCACAGGGTTCAGTTCTTGGGCATGTACTGTTCAACATCTTTATCAACAATTTAGATGAGGATGTGGAAAGCATGCTAGCCAAGTTTTCAGACCAAGTTGTGGGGAAAGCAGTCATACTTGGGGATAGGTTGAGGATCCAAGCAGACCTGGACAAGCTGGAAAGGTGGGTGGAGAGGAACTGGATGTAATTCAATAAAGAGAAATGCAGAGTGCATCATCTGGGGAGAAGTAACTAGCAACATGAATACAGGTTACGAGGAAATGTCCTAGCCAGCATGCTGGCTGAAAGAGATCTTGGGGTTATGGCTGATCACAGGATGAGCATGAGCCACCAGCGTGACACTGTAGTCAGAGCTAATACCCTACTGGGATGCATTAGCCAATGTGTCGTGAGCAGGGCTAATGACAGAGCTGAGCCAAGGGGTATGCAGGGCCTGTGTAGGGTGCGGGGGTGGTGAGCAGCCAGAGCATGAAGCCAGCGGCAGCTGCACAGAGTGGTGGCTCCCTCAGCATGTGCCAATGGTGCTGTCCACAGCACCTGTACAGCACTGTCTGTGGGGGCCCAAAGCATGGGGCCTGGGGTGGTTACCCCAATTCACACACACACACACACACACACACACACACACACACACACATCCTCTAAGGGATGACTTGGGATAAGGAAGTAATACTTCATCTCTACTCTGTACTAGTGAGACCCCAGCTGAAGTATTGTCCAGTTCTGGGTACCGCACTTCAAAAACATGTGGAGAATCTTGAAGAGGTCCAGAGAAGGGCCACAAGAATGGTTAACAGCCTGGAGGACAAACCTTATAAGGAAATACTAAGGGATCTGGGATGGTTTATCCTGGGGAAAAGAAGACTGAGGGGGGATTTGGTGGCCATCTATAAGTAATTAAGGGGTGAATATCAGGAGCTGGGAGAAAAACTGTTCACTAGGGCATCCGAGGGGAGGACAAGGAGCAATGGCCATAAACTGTTAGAGGATTGTTTCAGGTTGGATGTAAGGAAGAAATTCTTTACAGTAAGGGTGACCAGAATTTGGAATAGACTTCCCAAGGAAGTGGTGCAGTCTCCAACCCTGGAATCCTTCATGAGGAAACATGACAGACACCTTGCTGGGATTATTTGGTCTCAGCAGTATTCCTGCTCAAAGCAGGGAGATTGAACCCAATGGATTTTCAAGGTCCCTTCTAGCCGTTAATTTCTATGATATGATAATTTCTATTTCTATGATACACAGCATGGTAGCTGACGTATAGACACACTGTACTTCACTCATGAATCTGGATAGCCAAGGATGTTATACAAATGATGATATATCCCAATTTGCACAGTTGATGAATAAGTAGTACATCATTTTGATCACTTCCTAACAATCAATTCTTTCAATATCATGTTATTCCACCTTGTTATATCACTGACGCTTCCCAATCCTTCACTCCCAAAAATATCCCAAGCCCTCTATACTTCCATTTCTTAGTCTTACATCTTACCTTAAGATTTCCCCTACTCAGTTCATGTCGCTGCTTCCCCCATCCCTCTGGTTTCCATATCACCCATTGTAAGAGTTGTCAAGGGGTTTTCCTACACATGTACATCCAAAGATTTTTGCAGAAGTACTCTCAGTTTTTATGACACTACAGAATCATAAATACCATTCTTGATTAAAATTGAGGTGCCCCAGGGAGACACAAGCTGACGCCCTGGAGCACCTTCCCATGGCGGGACCCGAGGCAGGGCTGACCCACCCCAAAAAAGAAATGAAAATCCCTGAAAAGAGGGAATACTTACTGCTTTTTAGGAGAAACAGAGCCATGCTGAGATGGACCACCAGCACGCTTCATCAGCCTCTTTTATTGCCAGCTGAGAATGGCTCTGGGAGATGATGCCATCAAAAACTGCTGTCCAGCTGATTTAAAAGCTGCTGGCAGCAATGCCGGAGCCAGAAGGAGAAGCATCTCCCTAGGCTACACATCAGCAGTATCGGCAGCTTGGCAGGGGGCCAGACAGGGATCCACAGGAGGGGTCCCGGCTCCATTAAAAGTAGTATCCACCTGGCTTGGCAGCGAAGCCAGGCCAACAAGAATGGCATCAAGGGGTCATGAGGACCACAGACATCAGATCTGTGAGTGGGGTAGGCTGAGGTCCCATACCCCAACTATTCCATTCTTCTCTTTTTAATTTATTGTTATTTTGGAGGATGCACAGAAACTGGACCAGGGAAGGAGTTTTCAAGTGACTCTGGGTCAAGAAGGAGAGCTGAGGCAGTCAAGCAGAATATTATGCCTCAGAGGGAGAGCAGACAGTGCCGAGGATAGTCCCATGCCCCCTAGTCATCAAGGGTGAAGGGGCACCGAGAGACGGGCAGGGGGAAAAGAGAACAGGCATCAACATCAAGGGGCAGGCTGGTGGCCCATCATCTGGCTGTCCTGAGGGCTGGCGTATGGCTGAGGTGTTGGGGAGGTGGAGCCTCAAGTATGCCCACTACTTCAATAGGGATTAACAACATATACAGGCCTGTAAGGAATAGGTGACAACATTCTTAAAACAGAAAAAGGCATACTCTCTTCCTACTAATGTCAATAACAGGACTCCCACTAACTTCAGTAAAGGCAGGATTTCACACAGTGATTATACAATGCAAGTATGAAATTCAGAGATATTCTTTTCAAAAAAATATGTAAAAAGGAAACAAACAACTCACACAGAAGGTATGTTTCTGCTAGGGTTTTAAAAACCTCATTTCTAATGAGGAAAACTGGGCCAGAAAGGCAGAATGACTCTTGTCAGAAGAAGTCACTATTTTTTTTTACTGAGTCTGATCCTTTTGCTACTGATGTCAATTGCAAAGCTTCTATTGACCTTAGTCAGGATCAGGTAGTGTTTCCTGACTGGGGGCAAGAAGGATTCTTTAGAGCATATTGGTGGTTTGGTACTTACATGAACATATGAAAATAAATGGTGAAATTCCTCAGGAACCCATATTCAAAACAGCAATATAGGTCCAGAATTCTGAAGGAACACTGTTCAACTGTAGTAACATTAAGCATGCATCAGTACTGCACCCCAGCTTCCAAATTCGGAATGAGACAAGAATATGCCGATCATTATTATCACTAACAAATTCATTGCCTAGAGGCCATGGTTTTGCAGAACTCAGAATGCGGCATTAGCACAGATTTATAGTCACTCTTATAACCTTTAAATCAGTGTTTTATTACTAAAAGCTCTGTGGGAAGTGCTTATGGAATATGCAAAAAGCATTTAGGTACTTTTTATAGCGAAAATCTTGCATATTGCTAAGGCATAAACAATAGTCAAACAACCCAAATTTAAATGAGAACATGTCCATGCATAATAGAGCTACAGTAGTATATCATAAAAATAAATTATGGGACAACAGGAGTTATTTCATTTTATAATTTCCTCTTTTTAAATGCTGATTGTTTCCTTAAATCACAGCTTTCAGCATCAAGGCTGGGAAGCTCTGTCAGCATGTGTATTGCCTTTATGGTCTTTCTCAGGAAGTGAGGAGAATTAGAAGAGTTTTTTTAATTTTTTTTTTCTTTTTTTATTTTCTTCATATCAAAGAGAATCAATTAATAAATTTACAAAATAAATGGTTCAAGTTGGCCAGTGTACCTTCTTGGAGCTCTGAGTGATCATGCATCATTTAATCTTTTCATGCATCATCTCATCTTTTCTTTTCTTTTATTAGCACAGCATTTCCATGTTAAAATTCAGACTCACCCAACCATAGCTTTATGGCATTTGACAAGAGCTCTCTCGTCCAACCACAAGACTATGCTGCTGAATATTTGAAACATCCCACTTTCAAGTTTTGAACATTGGCAGCTACTTCATTGTAGCAGCATGCTCCCCCGTTTTAGCACACTGCTATGGTGAAGTAGCCACAAAAACTAACAGCGCACAATGCACATGACACAATAACAACATCGCCATGGGGCAACATGTAGATGCACCCAATGTTCCATTTTCAGAGGCAATTTAAGATCCTAACTCCTTGTCTTTCCATCCCAGTTCAATTCCTAGGTGCTCAGAAACATTTAAAACATGGGAGTAGATTTTTAAAAAACATTACCCATATTTCATTTCTTCCCTTATATTCTAGAAGATGGTCCAAAGAAGTTGTTACTTAAATTGCAGTTGAACCTAAACAGTGAGAACTTGTATGAACTAATAAGGAAAGCTAAATTATCCACCTACAAAAGTGGTGTGCATGACCAAATACAGTTTTGCAGATGCTTTAAAACAGTCAAGTTTCTAAACTTTGTGCTTGAAAAGCTAAATTTCCCATTATGAATCAAGTATAAAATGGTGCAGGATCATTAAGACAGCAAAGAGATGGGCTGAAACTGTGGCTCTAAGATGAGTGCAGTTTCATCCTTCTTGAAATAAAAACTATAAAACCCAAGATGGCATTTTATATGTTTACATTAACTCTGCATTTAAGCAGATAGGCTGATGAACAAGGGAAGGAAGAAATACAGAAAGGGAAGGAGGACAAAAGACAGAAATATGGAGAGGAAGAAGAATATAAGAAAAGAAAATACAGTTATCAAAAATGATAATATATTGCCCCACTTATGAGTTCTGAATGTCAGATTATTTTTCTCACTTCACTGTTCACATGTATCTGGAAATACTGTACTACCACACAATAACAAAAAAAATTGCATACCTAAAAAAATTAAAACTGATTGTGGCAGGGCATCTTTGGTGCCTGCTACTTTAAGAGCAGCAAACAGGCAGCAGCCAGGTGCCTGATGAGGGCAGCCATTTTGGCCCAGGAGTATAATCTGGGCTGCAGTTTGCTATAGGAAGGAAGGAGGAACCATCAGGCTGAGAGGCTGCTCCAGCTAGAGTCAGGAGGTAAGGGCACAGGCTATAGGGAGGAGGTGACCCCTTGTCCTGGGGAAGATGTAAAACTGCACTGTGCTGGGGAAGGGTGGTCTGGTGGGGCTTCTAATGGCATGGGAGCCCCCAGGAAATGCCAGGCCAATTACCTCCCCAGTGAAAGGTGGGTCAGGGCACCTTATAACCCCAGCCACATAGCCCTGGTGGTGTTCTAGCGAGCAGGGGGAGCCAAGGGTTCAGTTAAGGAGTCCTGAGGCAGAGCTCAGGCCAGAGGAGGGACCTGGGGTCATGCCCAGGTGGCAGAGTATAGCCTGGGAGCCCAAGTCAGACCCTGTGTGAGAAGGGCAATGAATAGAGCAGCCGGTGAGCGTGGGCCCCAGTGGGGGCATAGTGGTCTGGCAACAGGTTAGAAGCAAAATAGGCCTACAGTCATACAATCACTCAGTCAATGCGTAGGTGAGGGTAACAGGAGACACCCACCAGATTGCGCTGGGGCTGACCAAGGAGAAGAGAGCTAAGTCCAAAGCCAGGTGAGGCCGGGCAGCATGAGTGTGGCCCAAGAGAGGGCAGTACGAAAGGCTGAGTGAAAGCCAGCAGAGTGAGTGGGAACCTGGTGAGAGAGGAGTAGTTTATGAGTGGCCCTTTGGGGCTGTAGAAAAGAGCTACAACTTGTTTGCCCAATTTGCTCTGGCCTTAGACCAGAGAAGTAACATCAGAGAGGCATGAAACCCATGGAGGGGAGATCAGAGCAGGTACTAGACCCTTGTCAGCAGGACAAGTAACAGGTGCCCTCCCACCTTAGTAACAACTTTCATATTTTTCCATCAAGGCATGGCAGACAAGTAAAGTGGGTGATTATCTGAGGAACAGGGTGGCCAGCAAAGAACTGACAAGGAGGCCACCCTATTATACTGATCTAAATCTTTTCTTTTTTTGCTCAAAAGTTATGTTCTGATGAAACGCCATTTATTTTTTTAACAAATGCATCCTTGCTATCTCCTTCTACCTATTAATATTCTTTTATCCACTCTTGTATCCATGGTTATGTCACTTTCCCTTTCTGCGTAGTAAAACTGGCATGACATATATACAAGGTGTTCCCAACACTTGCCTCATTTATTAATATAAAGGTATCTCATTAATCATGCTAGCTTCAGTCTCAGAAGGATAACACCTTATGTTCTTTAGTTGAGTCCATACACTGAGAGAACATCTTTCTGTGAACCCCTCTCAAACTGATCAAGTACTCTAAAGCCTTCCTACAGCATCACTCCATGAACTGCCTGCTGACGTTCATTATCTTGCCACCTCTCTTTATATTGAAAGAAAATTCCAAAGACCACCAGTGCTCTAACTTCATTAAGCAGTTTCCATTGTTATTGTATTTGATCTCCCAGACAGAATCTGGTAATGACATTTGTTACAACCTGGAGAATAAAATCAGTGATTCCCCCACACACACACACACACCCCGGTCTCATAACAATTCTTTTTAGCTTTAGGCTTGCATCTTATATTTTTGCTTCTGGTATACAATAGCCTCCACTCAAGTGACAGGCCTATCGATTCTTTTTTTACACAAAGTTTCCAAAGACATAAATCTGCCTCTTCCTGATACTGGTGTAAATACCTGTCCCTTCTTTGAATACTTGTCCATTCTATCTACAGTTTATCCTGTGTTCTATTCTCCCTATTATCCTCATTCCTTCTTGCTCTCCAATCCCTAGATGTTTCCATGATTTTTTTTAATGGGGCTGTTTCCTGTCTGCTTCTCTTCCACATTCTCCAGTGTAGCAAAACTGCTTCACAATTCAGTTTTTCTTCCATATACTCATCATGGCAAAGTGCTGTTGACTTGCATCCTCTTTTGCGAGCCTGTACTCCCCCTCTTCTCATTTAACGGGTATCTACCAATCTTGAGCTGTAGCCTCCTTTCATCTTTCTTCCATGTCTTCATATCTATATGGCAGCTCCACCATAATTTCTACCTGCTTTTCTACCCCTTACATCTCCTCTTCCTTCAGCTGTCTTAGAGTTTTATCACTTCGTGTATAGCGTCCACTGTGTTTCCATCCAGTGGTCTTCACTGCCTCCTCCTGCCTTAGTAGGTATTACTGCCTTCTCTCCCTCATACCCATCTGTCACAGGACACTTCCATGCCCTGCTCCTAGGGAGCCTTGAACGTAAGGGGGGAGGCGTCGCAGGGCACTGAAGCGCCCTGCTCTTACAAAGAGGTACAGGTGCCGGTTGCCGGGGCAACCGCAGTCTGGTCATCTGACTGGAAGGGGGCAGGGCCTGGCCTATATAAACAAGCCAGGCTGAGGCCAGAGGTCAGTTTCCCTCTAGCAGCCAAGGAAGTGCGAGTTCTGCTAGGGAGTAAGCAAAGCAGAGAAACCTGATGGCCTGAGCAGTTTCTGCTTGATGATACTGGGTGGAAGAAAACCCTGGTAGGGATATGAATGATAGTTAGCCAGTTGGCTTGGAATTTATGTTGTAGCCCAGGAGTGGGAGTTCTCTGTTTTGTTGTTGTATAAGACCGGGTGAGGCTATAAGGGGTTGGAGGAGGCCTCATAGGAACTCCCCAGTAGCATGGGGGTTCCTGGTGCCAGAGAGGGCACAGTATTTTGTGGGATGCATTGGCGAGAGTGCGGAGGGGCAGCAAGGAGCCCCGAGAGTGCGGGTGCAGGTGAGAAGCCCCAGTGGGGCGTAAGACCCAAGAAGGCAGGTCTGGGGGCCAGGCACAGCTATGGCCACCTGAGCCTCGGTGAGGAGTCCAGTCGGGTGCAAGACCTGCGAAGGGGGTCTGGGGGCCAGGCATGGCTACGGCCAACTGAGCCTCAATTGTGGGAAGCCCCAGTGGGGTGCAAGACCCGAGAAGGGGGTCAGGGGGGCCAGGCACAGCTATGGCCACCTGAGCCTCGATTGTGGGAAGCCCCAGTGGGGCGCAGGGGAGGCAAGGCCCCAGTGCGGGCAGGAATCGCAAGGCAAGGCCCCAGTGTAGGTGGCAGCCACCGAACAAGCCAGAGAGTACTCGTGAGGGCACGGGCAATGGAGAAAGATGAGCCAGAGGACCCGTGAGGGCACGAGTGACCGTAGGACCCACGCGTAGCCCCAGAGGCTATAGTGCAGTGTTATCAAAGGTAGGCACCGTGCCAAAGAGGGTAAAAAGTCAGCCTCCCTTTACCAATAATTAACATCAAAGACATGGCAGGTGAGATAGAGTGCATTGAAACCAATTTGGCACGGTAAGGGGGGCAAACTCCCAGGGGAGTTCACGGCACCCCTAGGTCACATCTTGCCACAGTGGTGCATTGGCCAGGAAACCGCTTGGCCGTGCATTGAAGGAGGAGCGAGAACAAACCCAGGGGCTGTAAGTGTAGATGGACAGCAATAGTCAGGCAGTGGGACCACGGCTCAATAGACTGGGCCGGAGGGATTGTACCCATTGCCCAGATTTTTGAGAGTAAAAACCGAGGCCGACCTGGTGAGGGTAGGGCCGAGATAAGGATGATGCCAGCAAGGAACAGGGTAGGTCGGAGACCTGGCCACTTTGCCGAGCAAAGAAAAAGAGAAGAATGGGAACATGAAATAGACTGGCTAGAATGGGAGCTGGAAATAGAAACGACTCGGAGGGTCCATGCAGAGGGCCAAGCGCAAGAGGGGGAGGATCGGATAAGGGAATTACAGGAGGAATTAGAGAGTTGGCAACAGAGAGGTAGCCAGGCAGAAGACCTGGCATGGGAATTGTGGGACAAACTGCAGGAAAGTGATGCCCAAACTGCAGACATGTATAAGCTGATCTTGCAGGAGGTAGAACAGGTTAAGATGTTCCAAGTGAACTATGAACTGTTGGAAAAGCAGTGGCTGTCCCTGGAGGGAGATTTAAAAGGTCATAGAGAAACAAAAGGAGGAGACAGGCACCCAATTGCAGAAAGTGGAGAATGAAAGAGATAAGTTGGCGCATCGAGTGCGATCACTCGAAATCCGCTTAGCAGATAGCCAGGCTAAGGGGGTAGAGATGAACAGGGGAAAGAAACAGTTACAGATGAAAGTACAAAATAGACAGAGAGATCCAGAGGTTGGAAACTGAAATGGGGATACTGCAAGAAGCAAATGGCCAGATTGCTGCAAAGATACAAGACCTGGGGAGATTTGAGGGGCCAGAAGAGAAGGCGACAAACCGGGTAGAAGTAGAACAAGGACCTCAAACCCTAACCGTCACAGACATAACGTGGGAAAGGTTGGAGGTACTGGGGAATCAACTGGCAGAGTATGTGGAGGCAGCCCAGGCACAACGCCAAGGGCAATACCAAGAGCTGGAAGTATTGAAAGAAGCTTTGAAGGGAGTAGAGAGTCTCCTAGAACTTGCCCGGGCGAGGATGCTGCCCCATTCAAAGCCAGCAAAGTTCACTAGAGAGCAAGGTTCAGAGGATCCACAAGAAGACCATGAGTTACGTAACCAGTTACAGAGGGTAGAGGAAGGAAAAGAACAGCTGGTGGGACAAGTCCCATCCTTTGAAACCCACCAGGAAGATAGACTGACCACAGAAATAGCACTAAGAGCAGCAAAGGAGCAACCAAAGGAGTTTCCCAGGGCCAAAGGTCCAGAAGGTCCTAAAGAGGAAGCTGGGCCAGGGCAACTGGGGAAAAGTATCAGGGAGGGGAGTCCCACAGAGAAGAAATGGGGGTTATTACGAGAAGAGACCCTGTTAGCTTTCCTGGAACATTGGGACCAGAAATGGAACCAGTGGCAGAGGGGTTGTATGAACGAGATGAGCCAGCTATGGCAACAACTAAAGGAACGGGCTCACCTACAAGTGAAGAGACAAAGCATAGGGCTCACCCAGGAACAACAAACGGGGGTAGACTTGAGGGATGTCAAGGTGACAAGGAAGGAGGAACAAGCTCCCCCAGAAAGTGAGGCCTACTGCTTGATTAACCTAGATGAGGTGTGAACAGCCCTAAGCTGAGGGCACTCAGAGCCCAAGGTAGAGCAGGCAGGTGGGAAGTCGGTTGAGCTCAACGAATTAGTTGGTGCCCAGGGACAGGAGATAAGAAAGACGATACAGCCAGCTGGAAGGGGATCCCAGCCTGAGAAAAGACCTCCGGTCTATCATAGAATCATAGAAGTAGGGTCGGAAGGGACCTTGTAGATCTTCAAGTCCGACCCTCCGCCTGGGCGGGAGAAAAGACTGGACTCAAATGACTCCAGCCAGGTAGGCATCAAGCCTCTTCTTAAAGACCCCC
>NW_017728909.1:67856120-67889081 GCF_001723895.1 Crocodylus porosus
CCTTCTGGTCCCCCCTAGTGAGTTTATAGACAGTCACCAGGTCCCCCCTCAGCCTTCTCTTGTGAAGGCTGAACAGGTTTAGGTCCCACAGCCTTTCAACGTAGGGTCTGCCCTGTTGTCCCTGAATCATGCCAGTGGCCCTCCTCTGGACCCTTTCAATGTTGTCCACATCCCTCCTGACATGGGGCGCGCAGAACTGGATGCAGTACTCCAGCTGTGGCCTGACCAGTGTCACAGAGGGGGAGGATCACCTCCCTGGCTCTATTTGAGATGCACCTGTGGATGCACGACAAGATCCGGTTAGCCCTACCAACCGTGACCTAGCATTGTCGGCCCTTGTTCATCTTGGAGTCAATAACAACTCCAAGATCCCTTTCTGCCTCTGTGCTCTCAAGAAGGGAGTTTCTCATTCTATAAGTGTGCTGCTGGTTTCTACTGCCTAAGTGCAGCACCCTACACTTGTCAGTATTGGAATGCATCCTGTTTATGTTAGCCCACTCCTGTAACCTATCCAGATCTTGCTGCAATCTTTCCCTCCCTACTAGCATGCTCACCTCACCCCAAATTTTGGTATCATCAGTGAATTTAACAGGTTGCATTTCACCCCATCCTCCAAATTGCTGATGAAGTGGTGCTAGTACAGGTACTAAACTTAATGTGCCATAATAATACACCTTAATGAATGTGTAGACACACCCCATATCTACTAAATTGGTAGGCTGCTCAGGAATCTATGATTTCCTGTTAAGCCATGACCTACTTCAGAGAGAGGGAAAGAGAACTGTGTTAGTCTGAATCAGAAAATGGTAATCAAAGTTGGATAAACAGCTTTCAAAAACATAGAAGTTAAGCAGAAAAATTACTGTACCAGCCAATAATCCAAAGCCAAGAAGAAAAACATGCAGTCGTCTTCTGTTATAAAATTAAATTTTATCACTAATAAAATGCTTTGCAAAATTGATTTCACCAAAATTTCTTTTCAGAAAAAAATATGAAAGGAGTTCCAATCGTGTTGAAACATCCCTTCTTGACACTTGTGGATCAAATTATTCTATCTTGTTATTAGCTTTCATTCTTATTTTTCTGATGCTGTATTATGTTACACACCAAAATTAAATGTTTCATTTTGATTGTCTTTTTAAGAGGCTGGAGTTTGTTCTCATGTAACATTTTCATATATTCGGGGGGGCAGAGGGAGAGGGGAAGGAGGTCCTAATTCAGAATGAAACCTAACTTCATTATTGCAAATTTACTTATGAAATAGAATTTCCATACTTTTCATAGTTCTACTATTGATCCCTAGCATTTCAATGCTGAAAAGCTTGTAAGACTCCAGGGAATGAAGAAGTCTAGTAAGCTATGAGAACTTAGTGGTGAGATTGTAGGGCAATCCTAGAGAGAAGAACATGGGTAAGCAAACCAAAAAAAAAAGGAAATGCATCAATTTACCTGACAAGTCTGATAAACTATTGAGGATTTATCAACATTTAAATTTTCAGGTTGAGTTTAACTGATAATTATAAAAGTATCAAGAATACACTTGGAAGCATTACATCTTAGGTTTCATGAGGTACCAACTGATTACCTTTTGTAGTAACTTGCTAAAAACTGCTAAGTATAAATTCATAGCTGTAGATATATTGACAAAGTGTTTCCCATTTGGAGTAGTGTATAAAGAAATAATGTGCAACACATCTGTAAAGGCTAGCAGTTTCGATTTTAAAAAATTAATTATATATTTATATAGCCTTGTTATTGACAACCCCTATAAATGATAAATCAAGGCATTTTATTCTCTCAAAGCATCCCAGAGAAAAAAAGAACGAACTTAGTAAACACATGTAAAGGTCCAAACCTCTCAGTTTCTATCTATGTGTATGAATATTGGTGAAATGCCACTACACCCAGGAAAGTATGTTCCAAATATGCTGCCAATATCAGCAGATACCTTCTCTTTACAATCCTGAGATTCATATCAATGCACTAAGAATGTGCATTATGAGTAAACTGATGCACAGCTTCTCCCTACCACTAGCAAAACAAGTTCTATGTTTGGCCCATATGTAGTGTAAACAAGTTCCAAGGCAATCTCTCCTGTTGGCACTCTTGCACTCTGTATCAATGAGTTATCTGTTGCAAGAGGGACTTGAACCCACATCTCTAGTAAAAGTTCTAATTACTGAACTACGTAGAGTCAGACTTTTTCTGGTCCAATAAATATTTAATACATGTAAACAAAGGAGACTGACTACTCCAACAGGAAAGACTGTACATAAGAAAAGACCTTCCTCTGCCATTATACCATGTCCAGTAATCTAATGGTTCATTTCCATGAAATACGGAAGTGTGGAATTAAGTCCCTGATCTGAATCGGGCAAAATACGGATTACAGTCCCAGTCTCCTACACCTCAGGAGAGTTTTCTAGCAAGTACTAAATGATGTTACAGTAACACTGTATTGTCATTGTTAACCATTACTGTGTTGTCCCGGCAGTGCACGGTTATTTTTAGCACATATGCTACCCTAGCAATACACTATAAAGAAGTAGCTCATCACTACAGCAATGAAGCATCAGCACCACAGTTTGTGCCTGCTGACACTACATCGCTATAATGACAAACTATGTCGCCATAGCTTGTCACTATAGCAGACTAGTGTCTCGTATAGATGTGCCCACTGGGTAGGGTCTCTCTCACACACATTGGGCTTAGATATTTTACTCAAAGAAAAGTTTTGCCAGTCAGAGATGTGAACTTCTCTGGCTGGGATACATATACTAAGCCCCACCTTTCCTCTGCATTTCATTCCTGACTCTTCTGGTTCACCACTTAGCTATTTTCCGAGTCTCTTTTCCTTTGACATTTAACTCTTTCTATAAAGTATTTGAGGAAGCCTAGTACACAAGTCCAGCAGTGTAAAAATTTAAATTCTGTTAGGGATTTATCAGTTAGTATGATCCTTGGCATACTCCGTTTCAGATAACTTCCAGGTAGCTCAGCATGAGACCTGAGAACCATGAAAAGGACTAGGGTAACAAATGACAAATTATATGTACTCTTGCAGCCCCAAAAATTGTATATACAACCTTGGTATTACACAGCTGGTTTGATTTCATTGTGTTAGTTTTACACTGTCTGTTGGTTTAGATGGGCAAAACAATGGTACTCAGTACACTTTGTTACTTAGGAAAATAGTCTAAAGGCAACTTTGCAATAGAATGTCTTTGTAATGTCTGTTTCAAATTAAAAATGAACAAAAAAAATATAAATTAAAAAAAACAACAACATCATTAGAGGCAGTCTGGAAAACCAGAAAGTGTACATGTTAAATTAATGTCTATTACTGTGATGTTGCCATCCTCATACGTCTCCATTTTCTCACCACTCTGTGCAATTAGACATAATTGCACATACATGCATTTGTGATTGAAGTATGGGATGGAAACATTTGCTGTTTGATTAGCTTTCATGCTGCTGCACATAACATTAGAAATACTGTATTTTATCTGAGCATTTTATAACAAGTCTGAATAGATACCTCAAAACATCAAGGTTCTGCACCTATTCTCTTGGCAAGCCATTTAATATTAATATAATGCTTGCCAATAAAGGTTGCCATTGGTTTCTAACATTAAATAGCATCATCATTCTAAATATAATTTTCAGCTAATGTGTTCCATAATGATTTGTACATGGGCAGTCATTTATATTTTCATTGTTCGAGTAATATGTAGTTACCCTTGGTTAGCTCATATATATGACTCGATGCAAGATCACTTCAAATTCCAGGTTTGTCATGCATGGAACACAGAATTTACATTTTATCCTAGAAATCAGCCAAATAATAACCCACTAATGCTGTTAGAGCATTAAATATGGAGTCTCTTGTTTTACAGATGGAGAAGTAAGCACAAAAATGATTAAATTATTTGGCTAAAACCACCCAACCAGTCAGTGTAAAATTGCAATTAGAATTTAGTAGTCCTTAGGTCCTCAGTTCATGCTTGACCCACTACAAGTTCTCTCTTCTACACGTTGAGTACAACTATTAATTGCACTTTATAAGAAATAAGTTTAAAATAGAGTTAGTCCTTTTGAAATGATAAAATGCCAGGGACATTCTAAGTAATCTGACAAAAGGCAAAACTATTCCACTTAGCCATGATTAAATCAAAAGATATCCATAAAAGCAATCCATAGTAGATGGCACTGTGACTCGATCATAAAAAGACACGAGATTGTAATCATCACAATGATATGACATGCAAAAGCTAATTACAGTAAAGCTGAGTTATCTGGCACCTTCCAAGCTGGCATCCTCTGTTAACTGGCATGGCAGCTTGTAAGGGAAAAGTGAAACTGGAAGTGCCCACTGTGGCACTTCTGGTTTCATGGACCCCGCCATGGCCAGGGGAAAGCAGCCTGCGCTGACAAGCCCCCATGGCATGGGGCATAGCAGCCTGTGCGAGTCCCCCCTCCCTGTCCCTCAGGCCCCACGGGGCCCATGGCAGGGGCGGCAATGCAGCAGGAGGGGCAATGCACAGTGGGCGGGGCAGGACAGGCAGGGTCCCAACCAGGCAAAGATGCCTCTTCGGGCCACTCGGTTATCCAGCGTATTTTGTTATTCGGCACCCTCCATTCTCCGTGGGTGCCAGATAACAAAGCTTTTACTGTACTTTTACTAGAGATCATGGCCAGAAACAGTGTTAGACCTGAATCCTGCAAACTTCATTGACTTCACTGGCAATCCACCATGTAGGAACAGCAGTTCTCCCATGCAGAAACAGGGCCTTTAACTAGATTCTAAAATAATGCAATCTTAAAGTGTTGTTGTTGTAGTAGTAGTAGTAGTAGTAGTAGTAGTAGTAGTAGTAGTAGTAGTAGTAGTAGTAGTAGTAAAGTGTATCCCACTCAGCCCTTTCCTTCTTTTCCTATTTCAAATGCAAACAAAGACTTGGTTGGAAAAAAGTTTAAAGCTAAAAGTGTTACAGTGCAAATTAGCTCTTTTAAAGACACTAACACTAGTATTTGCAAAGTCTTGGGTAACAGGCAAAATCTCACAGGACTAGGGAAGGGCTAACATAGTGTCCATTTTTTAAAAGATACAAAAGAAGATCATCCATGGAAATATACATCAATTAATCTGATTTTATTACCCAGGAAGTTACCAGAACAAATTGTAAATTCCTGGATGAGAAATAGATGGCCACTTAAAAGAGGGGTGATAGAACGGCTCTGTTTGGTGCTAGTTAGATTTCAGCTAGCTTATCATGTGCCGTCTAGGCAGTTTAAGATGGATGCAAAAAACTGGAGTGGATCCACAGATAACAAAGATGTCAAAAGAACCAGAATGCAAGCCATATGAGGAAAGGCTGAGAGAACTAGGTTTGTTTAATTTAGAGTAAAGGAAATAGAAAGGTCACGATGGCAGGGTTTTTTTTATACATTCCTTTATATCTGTGTTCTGATGTACCACTGTCTGACTCCTTCCCCACCTACTTTAACAAGAGAATAGTATACACTTTTGCAAATGTTTTGTTATATGATGTTGTTGTGCCTTCCTTTTCTCCTCTCTACCCATCTCATTCCCCTCACACGAAGTTGTAAATCTCTTCAAGACCAATCAATGTGTCAAATATTAACATTCATAAATAACAGAAATAAAAACCATTAGGCATAACTTCCAAAGAAGGGCAAAAGGAAGAAAAATACATCATAAATTCAAAATTCTTCTTCTGGTTTTATTTCTCCCCCCCCACCCCTTTTTTCCAGAAAATATCTATTGTGGGATGAGATTAAACATGTAAAATTTTAGAGAGCTGTGAGGCAGAGAATTGAACATACTTATTATGAAAAAAAGTAGCTTCAAACTTATCTGAAGCAGTATGGAGTAGCAATGCTAGTGCATTAATTTTTTTCAGTTAGAGCAGACTAAATCCATATTGTTCCTGTATAAATCAGCTCTTTCATGAGGGGTACTTCCTGCTGCCTTTACACAAGTAGAACTACAGTGCTTACCATGCTGTTCGTTAAATGAAAGATGTACAGCACCTAGAGGCAAATTTTCAACTAATGTAAAACCAAGAGACAGATTTTTTTTGGAGATATGTTTACAGAGTTTGAAACAACAGATGTCCTCTACCCCAATTCACAGTTAAGGAGTTAGGCTGCCATTTTTAACTTGCAACTCACTCCACGTACCTTGTGTTGGGTTTTTTGGTCCAAAGGCACATTGCATGTTACTGTTCAGAGAATGAACAGTCTTCAATGCAAAACTGCAGAAATCTTTCGCTGGATCCAGAAGTGGAGGCACGTGTGGTTTTGGCACTGCAGACCTCTGCAGCGCCACAAACTGCACGTATTGCATGTTAAACTGTGCATGGGGCAACATTTGCGACTGGGATTTCTGGGTAGCAAAAAAAGTATCCTGAAAAAAAAAAAAGTGGCACAAAGCATACCAAAGTGCTGTGTACCAAAACAAATGCAGCTGGGGTTCAGTGTGCCTTGAAAGAGGGGCTCCATGTGCCTTAGAGTGGGGAATTCTCAGTGGAGCCTCCACACTGAGGCACACAGAGCCAGGGGAGCATCCATCCCTGGGCTGGCTGCTCCCCCATCTCTGGGCACAGGATGCCTCAACACAGGCTCTATCCTGTCTCCTCATGCTGGTGCCTGGGTGGCTGGGACACAGGTTGCATCAGCATGGGGCTACCAGCCAGCTAGCCCCACGCTGAGGCACCCTGTACCCTAGCTAGCCCCCACCTGCAGCATATGGAGCAACAAGACAATATGTTCCACTGGAAACCAAAAAAGCAGGGACATTCGCTGCAGTACAATGTAGTGGCACAAATTTGAGCCAGTACTATCTGTGTTGCTGCAAATGCACACCCCTGCTTGTGTGGATGCAGGCCTTTGTGTGTAAAAAAAAAACAAAAACAAAAATGAAACAGAAGTATGCAATTTTATTTTTGCAGTAGCTGCATTGAATTTAACAGGGCTGAATTAGCTTTCCATAAGTATCTGAAGAGGTTTCTTAAGGCATTTATGCCCATTTATTGCATTGGGAAATTTAAATTCAGTTAAATTTTAACTACTATTATAACCTCTACTAGTAATTTTTAGTTTAAAGGAAACTGTAAAGTAAATCTGAGTGACTTGTAGTAGTATTTCAGCATTGTTACAGATTTGTAATTCTCTCTGCACAGCTGCAATTTTAAACTTTTTACAAGGTTATAGCCAGCATCCTGCTAATTAACATGTTCACTTTATAAGAAAAAATAAGAATTTAAAATTCAGAGATTAGCTGCCGATTTATTTTTTTTTTTAAAGGGGACTTCCAAAAGTCTTCCCCTATGGAGTCTGGTCCCTTATATTACAAGCTGAAAAGTCCTCACATTACCTTGTCATTTTAAGGGGTTGTCCATATTGTATGTGGCCAGGATGATCCATTCTCCTCCATTAGCTCTCATCTTTCCTTGTGGTTCTCTTTTCTCTTCCTGTCTTATATCCCTGGTACCCTCTTTGTTGCCATTCTCCCCTCTCAAATAGTTTACTACCACCTTTCTCTTCCTTCCCTGAACTTCTACTTCCTTATTCCTTGGCTTCTCCCCACTTCCTGATGGGTCCTTTTTTCTCTACCTACTGGAAATGTTGAGGAACTAGGGCTCTAGAGTGGCTGAGAGAATCAGACTGCTTTTACAGAATACCCCTTTAGCAAACTATCTGTTTTTTTCCACTCCCTGACACCAGCCTCACCAAGAAGCATTTTTATCATGCAGGGTGCCTATTCTTACTGCTGTGCTCAGTGTACAAATAGCAGGGAGACAAATTGATTTCACTCCCTGCTGCTCTTTCATGGAGTAAAGCAGTAGGGGGTGGGGAGGGTAAAAAAAAAAAAAGCTAAAAAAAATGGAAAAAAGCAATTTAACAAAAGAATCCTGCAAGTCTCCTTCCCAACAAAGCAGTGTTGAAATTGAGCTCCTTGAAATGAAACAGTAGCAGATAAAGAACTAAATGAGCAGAGATTGGGACATTTTCAAAGTGTTCAGAGGTTATAAAGTTATTATAGTTTGTCTCATCTATTCAGAAGCAGATACGAGAAATCTGAGCACTCTATTAGGCCATATATTTTATTCCCTTGCTAGTGAAACCTTGGTCTATATACAATATTGTCAGTATTTACTTTAGAACAATTTTAAGTGATTCAGTGTATGAGATGCGTACCTTTTTTCACTTAGGAGATCATTCATCCATTCATTCTCCCTGCCCAATATTTACCTCAAGTTTCTTTTGTTACTTTCCCCTTTCCCTGCTCTACTTTGCCACTCTTCCCCAGCTGTTAACCACTCTCACTACACTGTTAGAGGTTTGTGCTTTCCTATTTTTAGGAGCCATCTCACAGCAGCAGGACTTTCTGATGTAGCTAGTTCATTACTGGAAGCCCTGTTTTAGGAACAGGATTGGGATGGTACATGTCAAGATGAAAGCCGGATTATAATAACTTGCTGCTGAGTTCATAAGACACAAGTCCCAAAATAAACTACATACATCTCCCACCACCATTTGAGCAGCCCGCCATGTCAAACTTGTTCTTCATCCCATATTCAGCCTGTGCATACAGAAGTCTTTGTATAAGCAGAAGTCACCCCAGGCTGTATTAAAAGTGCCATCACATACCAGTAGGCCCCATCCTGGGTGACCAGTTGAAAAAACTGTCTCCTTGTTAGATTAAAAAAATACAATGTATCTGAAGGAAATGATTAATGAAACATCAGGATACTGTGACCTCTTGCTAATATTAATAAATTTCAGCTCTATGTAGCTAGTCTCATTTGCAGCAGCACTGATCATAGCTTGTCATCTTGTGAACACTTTCATATAAACTCTAGATTCATTACATTTTTATGGAAATTTAAATCAGTCCAGGGTGTAGAACTTCTTCAATAATGAGCATGAAAATGCAAAAGGATTTTTATTATTATTATTAGATATTGGAGACACAGGGGCCCAAAGCTTAGTGATAAAAAGGTTGCAAGCTATTATCAGGTTCTTTTAACAAGATCAGGTCAGTAAATTCTTTAATTACAGAGCAGGATTTTTTGAAAATATGAGAAGTAGGTCAATTTATCTTCTTATTAGAAACACTTACACTACAGAATTATTTTCTTCTCCTTTAAGTCCCATATGAATGATTTAATGACATACATTTTAACTAAATACACTAAATACATTTTAACTAAAACTTTCTTGGTCACCAATTTCCCTTTGCCAAATCAGCCTTATGATTATGCATCGTCATCACCTCCCATAAGCAATAAATCTCAGACACCATTCTAAGATCCCTGAACTTATTAACAACTCATTATGCAATCCCTGGTAATGCTGGCATGATGACAAAATTAAAAGTCAAAAAGCCCCTGTGATGATGGAGCCAAAATTAATATATATCATCACAGGGGCTTTTTGACTTCTAATTTGTGTGTAATACATAATCGGTTCAAAATTATGATTATATATATCTATGTATCTATTTTACATATACACACACATATATATATAATTTTGAACCAATTCTAGCTTTTAGTCATAATAATTTAGAATTAGCAGTCCGGACCCTGAGGCTGGAAAGCAATTGCTGTGATAAGTTTCTGAAACAAGAAGGTTTTGAGAGGAATGTTACTTTCAATGAAGCAGCAAACACAGCTTAGAATAGGACAGTTTTTCTATTTATTATTTTCCAGTTTAAAACCCAAGGGAGCTGTTACACCTTTGAATATGTTCTCATATTAATATTATGAAAGCATTTCATTTAATTTAGAAACGTACCTCTTCAAAAATATCTAGGACTAGAGCCTTAAAGGTGTTTTCCACTCCTTTTCTGATCTTGACTAATTTCTTCCCCTTTAACCAGCCCAAATCCAGAGCTATGCTGCACCCATGCCACTACAATAGCAGAAAACATTCACCATTTCACAGGCTTTAGTCCTCCTTTCACAGGGCTTTATCCTGTGCCACTGATTTAAAGAAGAGCTTTTTCACTGACTCCAGCTGCAGTGATTTATTATTCCATTTCAAAGCTACAAGAGCAATAGAAATGATAATTAGTTTAACAAGTGATCTTTACTCCTTTAATTTTATTATCAAGGGATTTTTTTCCTTCTTCAGTTACCTACATTCAGGAAAAAATGAAAACATGTAAACAAGAAATACCCCATGCATTCTTGAAATACTTCAAAAAACAAAATCAAGTTCACCTAGCCATAACATTATATTTGCCTATTGTGCTACTTACAGAGACAAAGCATTAAAAATGAGGCAATGATTGGTTAAAGGACTTTATATACATTATATACACAATATAGAACTCTATCTAAAGCTGGGCTGCTAAACTGACCCCCTTACTTAGGTCAGATCCAGACCATGGGAATCTGCAGGCATAATCTGCAGGGGAAATAGCAGTGGTGGTGGCAGGTCAAGCAGCAACTTGCCATGGTAGAAACAGTAAAAGTAGTGCTGGTGATGGTGGCAGCCCAAACAGCTGTCAGCAAATGGGGCTGTGTCACATCCAATAGGAGCCCCAGTAGCCTGATAAGTCAGATGTAGAAGATCCACAAGCCAGATGCTGCCCATAGTCTGACTGTTTGGCACCCCCGATATAGACAGTGATGAGCACTTTGGCCTTAGCTTAATGGATATGAATATAGGATCAAAAACGTTGCTGAATCAGGACCTAGCAGCATTTCACATTTTGGCAATCTGTGATGAAGTATGGTATTTGTTAAAGAACAAGAGTAGTGACACTATTCAAGTCTGAAGCTTGTTCCTAACACATCTCTAAACCAGATCTGATCTTTCCCAAATTTGCTAGGAATGGAAATAAGATTGAGTCCATTCTATATGATCCAGGTTGTGTGGCTTTTAACATTCATGAAGGCTAAGGTGTTCCCCCTGGGGCTGTTTGGGTTCCTCTCTTTTCAAGGTACATTAAAATTAACTATGACCAGCCAAATTTTGCACATTAGTGAATTAAGCTTCTTTCAAAGGTTCAAAAAATCTATGGCTAGACCTTTATCTCCCTTGTTCCACAACTATCTTTCTGTGCTTTCACTTTTCCGGTGCAACCAGAAACGTGAACATTTCTACATTTGCTACAATTTTTACAGGCTAACACAAACACGATCTCCTGAAAACACATACTTCCATAGATTCACAGCCATCTGATGTTCATGTACCACATCACTGTAATTGACTATTACCATTTTTTGCTTGCAGAGCTCTGACGTGCCACTAGAGGGCTGGCTAGCAGGGGTGTGGCTAGAAGCCAGGACATCTGGGCTTTATTCTTCCTATGGGTGGGGGAGAGAGGGCTGGGAATGGTGTAACCTGGGATTCTGGAAGACTGAAAATTGCTCATTTTATCTCCATAATGCAGACTGAAGTTACCCTCACATGAGCTATATAGCACAAGCCAGAAGTAAGTAAATCCTCACCTGAAGTGGCATAACTTGGAAATGCTCAGAGGGCACTTAGCATGAATTAATGAGCTTTAACATGCAGACATTTGCATTTTAAGTGCCCATAGTATGCTCTAAGTGTAACTTCACCCTTTGTTTTCACTATTCAAAAATTTGACATGCAGCTCTTCATCATCCTCTTTACCACATCCCCAAACACTGAACTTCCCTTAAAGATACCACTGTGTACAAAGACTTCTTATGAGATATTCCTGTAACCCTTATTTTTTCCTTTAATGCTGTGTTGTTGTTTAGCACTTGCTCCACAGGCAGCAGATAGCGATTCTACTCATCCTGCCCAATATAATTGCTGTTTGTTTGCAAGGAATATAGAATTACACACTACATTTTGTGTCCTTTGATCTGCACATAATACAAACAAATTAGTCTTTCAGGCAATACCACACAGCAACATTACATTTCTTAAAAGTAGACTGATTACTATTGTTTCCTTTAATAGATTTAAAATGGGGGGGGGGGGGTTGTTTTTTTGTTTTTTTTTGTTTTTTATGTAAGGTAGCCAAAAGAGGCCACAAGACAAACATGGCCTGGAGTCTCAAATAAAGAGCATTGTATAGTGCAACCTGTAGTTTTCGTGGAATAACCAAACTAACTCCCTTCTCCATGGAAAAGATGTTCAGTACAAGTATATTTCTTGGAAGTGAGATTTATGTGCTGGTTCGTGGCATTTATTCATAGACAACGTGAAGTCAGATAAAATTTGGGTCGACCTCCTTTACATAACACACTTTAAATACCACCAGTGCCTCTTCCCCCATACTCCACTGAAGCTGTACTGATAACAAAGAAAAGATTTCTCTCCAGTTAAAGAAGACAATGGGTCCCTGAGACTAGAAATCTGAGAAAATGATTCACATTTTTAAAAGTCTGGACCAAACTCTTTCATTGTGAATGAGGGAGAAAAAAGCTGTAAGACAGCAATTTGGCTCACTCATGAACTCTTCAGGTACCTGAAACTCAAGGAGGAATTGTACAAAAAGTATCAATGAGGTCAAATTACTAAGGATGAATGTAGAAGAATATAATGAGTATATATGGACTAAACCAGAAAGGTCAAGGCAAAGGGGACCAAGGTAACAAAAAAAACAGTTTTGGTAATAAGGGGATGGTAAAGAAAACAGTTGGTTTACTCCCCAGAGGGGAAAGAAAGCTAATAACAGGTGAAAGCAATGCCAAAGTATTCTGTGCCCTTGTTTGCTTCTATCTTAACTAAAAAGATGCATTGTCACCAGATGGCTAACACAACTAGCACTAGGAACAAGGAAGTAGAAACTCAGGGTAAAAATGTGAAAACAACATGGTAGAGGCTACTTATTTCACTTCAATATTTTCATATCAGCCTGCCCTGATGAAATTAATCCTAAAGTACCTAGGGAATTTGCTGCAGCAAATCTCAAGAGCTATTAGCAGCTATCTTTGAGAACTCTAGTTAACAACAATAAGGACCTATACAAACCCAGAAACAGTAAGCAAAATGTGTTTTCAGAAAAGAATATTTTAAAAATTAGAATGCAGTCCCCTTCAGTAACACAAGCTATCATGTGTCAAATTTCACTGTACAAATATATTTCTCTGTATTACTTAGACAAAAAAGCTATAAAAATAAACAAATCGCAGAGTCCTCTGAAATTCTAGCATTAATTGCTATAATTGTTGTCCAGTTACCTTTTTGCCATCTGAAATAGAAGAAACTTTGCATTTCTTCAAGGATAACAATAGCATCCTGTAAGGATTCCATGAATTACTTTAAAAGGTCCTAGAGAGCTATATTTGGCTGGAATTCCTATAAAATTTAGTACTTCCCTTGGGAAAAATAATCTCAGCACTTCCAGGATTAGTATTATATTTTATTTATTATCCGTAGCATCATACACATTAACAATACCTTTAAAAGAAGTCAAGAAAATATAGCCTTTGGTCTGTCCTGCAAAAATGCATGTTTATTTAGTATAAAAATATATCAGCAATTATAGTGTTAACTCTTCCCTTCTAATAGATTCCCAATGAGAAAAAATTGGTATCAAGCTGATATAAAACTCCTCTAGATGCAGTAACATGCATAAGAACAAAGGTAAATGAGACAGGTCATTGCCTGAAAGGATTAAAATACATCTTACCATACTAGCAGTTTTAAAGAGTCATAGATTCACAGACATTAGAGCTGGAAGGGACCTTGAAGATTATCAAGTCCAGCCCCCTGCCCTAGGGGCAGGAATTCAGCTGGGTCAAAGGACCCCAGCAAGATAAGCATCCAAATGTTTTTTGAATGAGTCCAGAGCAGCCTGCCAAGATGAAGTTGGCACTTTATAGCTGTTTACAGGACAATAATTAGAAATGTTTTTTTGTGTGTAGAAAGAAAGCCTACAACAGAATTTTTTAAACCAGAATTCTTTCATGAGGACCCCTGGGCCTGAACTGAAATCTAGTACAGACAACAGGATTCTAAAGAACTGGCTACACCTGCAAATTAAAGCTGGATAGAAATCAGCTATAGAGTTGGTTTCTATCCAACTTTCAAGTTTTCAGTGAGCATATCTACATGTGAAATTAATTTAAAGAAATAAACTCCAGTGCATATCATGCTGGAGTATATTGCTCCCAGGCACCATGTTTGAACATGTGCCTAGGACTGCAGCATGTTGAGCCAGGCTGGAGCAGTCCTGGCTGGCAGAGGTCCCTGGGGGAATCAGCCTGCCAGCCTGGAACTGCTCCAACCTGGCTCAATGTGCTGCAGAGGGACTGGCTGGGGCACAAGGGTGTCTCAGTCCAGGGGCTGCCTGCTGGTTAGCCCCTATACTGAAGCACCCTAATGCTTCAGACAACCAGGTCAGCATCTTCTTGTGTGTTGCTATATACTAAAAAAATCTGCCTCAGGATAGGACTTGTATTTACTTGTAATAAACTCATTTGGTGTTATTAGTTCACTGCATCCTAGTAGGGCTGCACGTGTAAATGCTGAGACATTTACTGGGCATGTCTATATATGCCACTATGGTGCCGTTGTTACTGTGCTGTCATTTAGTACTTCCAAAAGTACTAAGTGCAGTAACAGCCTGTACTGTGCTGCGTCGGGACGCACAATTGTCTTTAGAGGCTACATCACTGTAGCAACATGCTATAACGAGGGAGTACCTTGCTATGGTGACATAGCTGCAGTATCACAGTTTTGGTCGCAGACGCTAGGTAACTGTAGCGTGTTGCTTTGGCAACATAGTGGCACATGTAGATGCACCCACTGGGGGTATCTACATATGCATTTACACTGGCTTAAACTTACTGTGCAGTAAATTACTGTACAGTAAGTGGGAATAGGCCAGCATCTACACATGCGGGTGACCCGAGACTAAATTTAGTTCCAAGTCAAAGCAGCCTTCCATGTGCCCCTGTGGCCACCAGTGGGAGCTCCAGTCTCTAGCCATATGGCTGCCAGGCCTTGGGACTAACTTTAGTCCCAAGTTGAAGCCAGGAACCCTGGGACTGGGCTCAGACTGACCCCCTAACGGCTTGGCAGATCCAGCAGGGAGGTCCCCTGGCTTTCTGTGCAGTAAAGTGTCTAAGATGTCTTCCTGCATGATACAGGTATCAAATTTAAGCTCAAGTCAGCATAAGTCACCGTATTTGCTGCACAGTATGGGCATGCACTTGTAGACATGCACCTGTACCGCGCAGTAAATGTGCATGTGTAGACACGCCCACTGAGGATCTAATTAGGCAACTCCATACTAAATGGTTACTATCTACTCATCTAGACACACCCAGTTAGTGCTTGAAATACATTTTCAAGCACTAACTTGCTAACTGGTCGGCTCTTTTTATAACCAAATATTCATTTTTTTCTTGTGATAATTACTTTGCACGTGTGGCTGGTTTAAATTTATTGCATAGTTAACCAGTTAATTGTGAGATAAATATTTTGCACTACTGGCTGGTCTTCATGTGTGACCAGTCTAAATGTACTGTGCGATTAGCCAGTTAATTGAATAATATGTGTAACGTGTAACAAGGCCTAAGTGGGCACAAGGGGTTGTCAACGTAGAAGTCTCTACATTTAATAAAGTTAATCACATGTGTCAATGTTTTCAGGATCAGGGTCTTGTTTTTAACCAGTGGGGAAGAAAAACCTGAGTTAGACCATGGCGAAATATGACATTTCCAGGCTCTATCACTGTTAGCAATGCTTAGCAATGGTGTAACACACTTGTTCATTAATGGTTACGTGAAAAATTATAAACAAATTTGCATCATGGTTTTTCTGCAGTTTAATAATTTTCACTATTTTTCTTATCCAAAATACTGTTTTTACTTGAAGATATGTGAGAGGACAGCATAATTCTTCACTCCCTCAGCAATCAAGCCAGTGCTTTCTTTAACTGTTTATGTTAAAATTGGTCCTATAATGGAAACATTTATCATAATTTTGTCAACATCATTCCTAAACAAATGAATTTAGGAACAGAAGTTGCTACCTGACACATGGCTCGACAGCTATGCAGACCACATCTCCATCACTGTAGGCTTTTTCCTTACTTGTATCAATCACTATCTTGTCTGTTCAGATTTTTTTTCCTGCCTTCTCCCTCCAACCTGCAAGAAAAGCAAAAAGAGGAAACTTGACTGAATGAACACACTCCAGAAATTCATCTCAAAACCTTCTTCTTCAAGAATAATATTTTCTTTCAGTGGCAGGAATAGCAACAGACTGACAAAAATGATTAGGGGCCTGGGAAGCAAAACTTGTGAGGAAAGGCGAAAAGAACTAGGGTTGTTTAGTCTGGGGAAGAGAAGACTAAGGAGGGATTTGATAACAGATTTTAAATATCCAGTAGTATATCTGAGGTGGGGGGGAACAAATGGGGCCCCAAGAGCAGCTCCAAGGAAATTCGTGCTACAGGGCTACTGCCACCAGACTCACTTATCATTGCTGCTGCCTAGACTTTCTGTACAGGGAAGGCATCTGCTGGTGGTGGTGTTGCTGCTCTAGTGCATTAGCTATAGCAGCAGCAGCTGCTGCCTTCCCTATGCAGAGCATGGGCAGGTAAGATTTCCCTTTCCAGCTCCTGCCCCAACACTGGTCAGAATGCTTCCTCCTCCCAGGTGCTACATGAGCTTGCTATGCCTCCAACACTATACAGAAATATCTTTTAGCTTTAGAGACTTCTATGCAAAGAAGATGACAGATGTATGTTTGTAGTGAGTTTTATCATCATAAAAATATTCCTACTAATGCAATAAGTCATCATTACTTATGACAAAATCCCACATGTAATCCCATGGGTTTTACCTTTATGGGTGAAGATTTTGGTGATGGGCACATTATCTTTCCATAAACATATATGCATCATAAAACAAGGACCTGAATTCTAAGGGTATATGGGGTTATAAAAGATAATGAATCTCTTCTGACTACCTCTTTCTCCACCCCCCCAGTATTTTTCCTAGTGCTTGTAATTGTGGTAATCTTGATGACCATGACCCTGTGTATACTGGTTTATTGTTGGGGGAGGGCGTTATTATAATCTCATAGTTAAAATTACTGTATTTACCTAAATCCAAGATTACCCTAGACTTAAAATGACCCCCCAATAATTAGATTCTATACATAGAAAATGTATACATTTGTTATAATTTTCCATGTACAGAATCTAATTATTGGAGGGTCATCTTAGGTACATATCCCTCCCCCTTCTCCCCTCACTGCTGCAGCAGAGAAAACAATGGCATAGGGAAAGGCAGTGTGGGGGAAAGAAGGTTGGGCAAGCAATAGAGGGAGAGGCTGTAGGTGACAGACAGTAGGGGGGCAGGCACTAGGGGGAGCAGGTAGGGCAAGAAGTGTCAGGCAGTCAAACAGTTTGACCCCCTTGCCCTTGCCTCCCCATACTTTGCCCCCTTCTGCCTGGCCCCACCCCATGAAACCTTGGATCCCCTGCCCTTGCTTTCCCCCAGTATTCCCCCTGCCCTCCTCTATTGCTTATTTGTGCTCTGTTCTGTCAGGCTCTAAACCCGCTCTAGCCTAGAGCATGAGGTATGGCTCAGCCCAGCCTGGTAGCCCCACCTTCATAGCTCCTGCCACCATCACTACTACTGGGTCAGGCTGGGGCCATGGTCTGTGTCCCAGGCTGGAGCAGAGCAGGGTAAGCAGTGGAGTGGCTGTAGCAACCTTAGGGGAGGGCAAACTGGGCAACTGCCTTGGGGCCCACACTTTAGTGGACCCCAACATTTTGAACCTAGAATAAAATTAGAATACATCTCAATGTTAAAAAACTCTGTATCATCAATATTGTATTAAAATACTGTCATCACAGTTTCATGGATAGAGCAAAGTGAAATTAAAATTGAAAATGTCCGACTTGTTTATAGGTCATCAAAATTAAGCCTCTAAAAGGCCCCAAATGATTCTCTTGCCCAGGGCCCCAACAACCCTAAGGCCACCGCTGGTGGGGCAACAGAAAGGAGGGCAGAGGCTATGGGGTGAGAGATATGGCCAAGGGGTAGGCAGAGCCCCTCCACCCCCACCCCAAAACTTGTACTTGGATCCAAGATGAGGAACCTTTTCTTGCATGTTAAATGGGGAAAAATGCTTGTCTTCAATTTGTGTAAATATGGTATTACACTTGCCAATAAGGTGATGATGCAAAACTGCACTGAAGGACAATTGACAGAAAGAAATGTTGCCCCCTTTGAAGACCCAAAGCTGTTATGGTCTCAGTGATGCAAGTCCTAACTTATCTGTACAGGTTGCAGAATTTCATTCAGTCACTGAGAGTGAAACCAAGCTCTTCATGTACGTAAAACTACCGAGATGCACAAAGACAGATGAACAACACTGTAATATTTTCAAATACAGAATGATGCATAGATTGAATTATGTATGTTAATATCCTAAAGAAATAATTCAAGACTACCTGCTGACTTGCATTTCTATCATTATCTAAGTGAATGAATTATAAATAAAGCACCGCCTCTTGTAAATAAGTACCTGATTTTGAAATTATTGCCAGCTCAGTAACTAAAAACACATTTGTTCTAGCAGGTTATGTATACATATCAGACTAAATGTTTCTTAAAACTTTCCTCAAGGTAATAATCACAGTATATTGCATTCTTAATGTGCACCTCCCTACTTAAAGTAAAATGCATCCAGGAGCTCAGGGTTCACACTATGAGTAGTTCTTTCTTCAAGGCCTTGCAAAGGCAGGGAAAGCATGAGAGTGGTTGAGGTAATTAGATGCCCACCTAGTTCTGCTGACTAAAAGTAGTCTAAAAGGAATATCTGAGAAAAGGTTTCTGGATCTGTACATGTACAGCCCATGGTCTGGAGGCTGTTAGCAAGCTTTGGGAAAAAGAACTTCCCACATATTTCCTATTCTCACATTAATCAAATCATAAATTTACTGCCCTACCCGAAAACTCAGTGTGGGTGTGTGAATACCAGATGAACTTTGTCCTTAATGTTGTTATGAATCCTTAGAAAGGATTAGAACCAGCAACACATAGATTTCATGTTTAAATCGGCTGTCTTAGTAATAGAAACCCAGATCAGAAATTACCATGTCTGCCTACATGGTCAAATTTGGAATATATTTAATATTTAGAATTTATAATGTTATTAATAAAATATAGCACACATGAAAAACAACCAGATCTAATAATCAATCTTTCATTAAGTGAAAAAGTCTATTTTATATTACTTTGTAAGTGATGTGAAGGTTTCAAATGACAGCCTTGCCTGTGATCCTGCTGAGCTCATTAAATATAAATCTGATTGCAAGAATAATTGATTTGAGGGCCTTATGCGAAATTAATTGTGTAAGAGAAAAAAAAATAGAACATGGTCAATGATTTGTATAACAAAGCTATGTTAAAATCAGGACAATTGCTACTCAAAAAAAAAAAAGTGGACGTAATGGCTCTTCTGATCCTAGTCAGTATCTTTGTTACAGAATGCTCCTCCTGATTAACAGTGGTAAGGAAGGTGCTTCCAAGCAGACATATGAAATTGTCATTGAAAGCCCAAATTAAACCTTCCCAACATGAGCATCATGTCAACATTTCTGCAGAGCACCAAACACTTTGCAGTGAAGCCAACCAGAAGGAAAGATGGTAAATACTTCTGACAGCAAAAGAGATTTTGAGATTTCTCAGACTGCAACAGCAGCATTGAGTTACCAAACAAAAGATTTACACAGTCACATACAGAAAATTCATACTGCTAAGATCTTATTTACCCTGCAGATTCAGCCAAGTTAAGGTACATCATGATTCCCTCCTGGCCAGAGTTTCTTGACAGGACTTTTTTTTCAGATTGTTGGACTTTAGCCTAGTTTTGAACCAAGTCACTTAAGCGTCTGAATGAGACACCAAGTTGGTGATGCATGGAAGATAAAATTGACCAACCGCCGCAAGAAGAAAAAACAAACATTTTTCCTGTTCATCAGGTCCAATGTAGTATTTTTGACTAAGAAGTTAACAAACAGAAATCTAAAAACTCAGCAGGTATGAACAGACAGCTTCAGTTTTGTTTTTATGTAATTATTTGCCTTTATATCCTCATACCTCTTCACACATTTTCCTTATGCTTATTTAACTGGGAATTAAGACATTGAGAAAGGTTAAGTGAAATGCCACATGGTGAGTCAACAGCTAACAGTATCCCTTCCACTACGTCACTCTGCCCTTAAGGACTGACAGAAACATTACTTCAGTCACAAATGTTTATGACACTTCCTAGCTGTATGTCATTACATAAAGAAAACAGAATCAATTTTTTGGCTTATGATAGTACCCAGGATTGCCTATGGCTGTAAGAGTACATTGTTCTGAGTAGTATTTTATTAATGGTTTTTAAAATAAGAAAAGTGTATCATCTTTAATCATGTAAATGATATATTAAAACTCAGAGTGATTTTAAAAATGTGTCACAGAGCTAGGAACAGACGTATTTTTCCAAGGACAAGTTGTACCTGTGTGTATCATGGAACAGAAATATCCTGGGATTGGTGTGTACACACATTCCCTTTCTAATCAAGGTTTAGTAAGCAGCTGAATTCAGTGCCACTTTTCTGCCAGTGATTCAATGATGCATAGGATAACTGGCCATATCCACTTTGCAGTGCCCTGGGATAAGCTGTCAGTACTTCTTCAAAGCTTCTTAGGATTTACCCTGAGACAATGGACATGGACATCTGAAGAATTGTAGTTTGTCTCTGGATAAAATGATTTATCATAGGACAAATGCAGTGTCTGTTTGTAGGATGTTGCAGGGAAAACAATGGAAGTGAACAAAGTGAACTGAAAAGGAAACTTATGCCAACAAATATTAATTTAACTTTGTAAACTACAGAAAAAAGCTCTGCAAATGCAGCACTATTAAAAAAAAAGATTAAGTATTTTTGTTAGACTCGGACTCCATGCAACACCCAACAACTAGGGAGACAACGATCCAATTGCCCATAGATCCTGTTACTCATTAGCCAGAGCAAGCAGGGAGCAAATACCAGCACACATTGCTTGCAACAGCTTTATTCAGAATGGAGACAGCTTCTGACAAGGTTCCTCAAAAACGCAACACAAGGGACCTGCACTGAACAATAATTTTTTTTGCTCCACTTCTGTTTACTATTTGCTTCACTAGCATGGAATTACTTATGCATTTCACATATTTACATGTCTTTTTGCTATGAGCGCACATCTAAGACCTTGACTCCTGCTCTTCGGTCAATGGGCAGACTTTAACCAAAACCTCGAAGCTTCTGGAGGCTTCTTCACCAATCACCATTCACCTTTTTGCATATGTACATCTTAGAATCTGTTACCAATTATGTATTGTTTTTCACATTGCAGTCTGTTTTTCTGTCTCCCGTTGTACCATCTTCCACATTTTTTGGGCCCCCATCTTACTTATTCCTCGCTGTGGCTGGTTCACAGTACACAGGCTTAATTGCTGCTTTTTCCAGAAAAATAGTTGACACAGTTAAGATGGTTACTTAGCACAAGCAAATGGCTGGCTTAGCTATCATTCTGCCTTGTGGTCAGCAGCTCTGCTAGGCCACAGGTTATGCCTTTATTCAGCTGCAAATCCAGTGCTCCCCAAGATCTAAATATAGTCACGCTAACAATTTTATTTAGCCATTTGGGGGGGTTTTTGTTTTTTGTTTTTTTTGTTTTTTGTTTTGTTTTTTTTATGGTCAAAGAAATACATTACATTCTCCTTCTGAGTAATAACCAGCTTTAGCTACAATATTCAGCAAAATCAGCTTGCAACACTGTATAAAAGTATTCCTTCATATTTACTTTAGAGATTTTTCCAGCACATGTAACCCACATATATAGATGTCCATAGTCATTGGTGTGCTGGTATTTTGATTTCACCATTACTCTTTACAAATCTGAGAAACACTGACCTTGCAAGGCTTTTTTTTTCTTGTTCTTTAACAGCTCATATCAACTGGCAAGAGCAAACCGAGGGAAGATCAATTCCATCTGAAGGCTCAGAACTTTATCAATAATTTAGAAACATAGAAAATTAGGGTTGGAAGGGACATCAGGAGGTCATCTAGTTTCAGCATTTCTCAACCCATAGGTTGCAACCCAAAAGTGGGTTGCAAGAATATCCAAAAGGGTCATGAGCAAACTTTAAAAATGGATCAACACACTTTTAAAAATGGATTCTCCTTTAAAGGAGAAAAACATGGGAAACTGGCTTTTCCCTTACAGGCTGTCAGAGTCCCAGCTTTCAAGAGACTGCTTGGGACCCTCCATGCCTCACACACACCCCTGCCTGCCCCATACACCCACTCCCTACCCCACACCCTGGGAGGCTGAGGCCTGGGGTGGGGGGGGGGACCAGTAGGTTGGGAGTAAGGGACACTGGGTCGGGACTGGCCATTAACAATTACAAATGGGTCCTGGTACAAAAAAGGTTGGGAACCACTGACTAGTCCAACCCTCTGCTCAAAACAGAATCATCCCTGACTAGATCATCTGAACCAAAGCTTTGTCTGGCTGAATGTTAAAAACCTCCAAGGATGGAGAGTTCACAACCTCTCTGGTAACCTGTTCCAGTGTTTTAGTACCCTCCTAGTGAGACCATTATTCCCAATAGCTAACCTAAATTTCCCTTGCTGCAACTTGAGACTGTTGAAAACTGCTATCCTCTCTCGGCCTTCTCTTCTCTAAACTAAACAAGCCCAGTCCCCTCAGCCTTTCCTCATAAGTCATCTGCCCCAGCTCCCCCATCATTGTCATTGCCTTCTGCTGGAATCCAATTTGTTCACATACTTTCTGTAGTGGGGGTACCAAAACTGAACTCAGGACTCCAGATGTGGCCTCACCAGTGCTGAATACAGTTGAAAATTACTTCCCTTGACCTACTGTCCACTGCAACCCCCAGGTCCTTTTCTGCACAGCTGCTCCCCAGCCTGTACCCATGCCTGTGAGCATGGGATTGTTCCTTCCTAAGTGCAGGACTTTGCACTTGTCCATGTTGATCCTCATGAGATTCCTTTTGGACCAATCCTCCAATTTGTCTAGGTCACTCTGAATCCTAGCCCTATTCTCCAGTGTATCTATCACCCAGCTTGCTGTCATCTAAAAACTTGCTGAGGGTGCACTCTATACTATCTTTCAGACTGTTGATGAAGATATTGAACAAAACTGCAGGACCAATCTCTGGGACACTCCACTTGATGTCTTGTTGGCAGCTGGTATCAAGACATTGATTACTACCCTGACTTCAATGCTCCATCCAATGTTCTATCCACCTTGCAGTCCATTCATCCAGCCCATACTTCCTTAGCTTGCCTGCAAGAATGTTGTGAGAGGCTGTATCAAAAGGCTTGCTAAAATCAATCAATATACAAAAAACTAGAACTCTTGGTTCCAGAATGATACCTTTTATTAGACCAACTGGAAAATAGCAAGAAAACTGTACTTTTCTGCAAGCTTTTGGGATCAAAGTCCCTTTGTCAGGCTCTGGGAAAAGTGTAGATGGTACAAGATGGTAAAGAGTCCCTATAGGCAGGAAATAAACTTCATTCAAGGTATATTATATCCACTGGTCTCCCTGTGCCCACAGAGCCAATCATCTCATCATAGAAGGCAATCAGGTTGGTCAGGCATGACTTGCACTTCATGAACCTATGCTGACTGTTCCTAATCACTCTTTTCTCCTCCAAGTACTTAGAAATGGATTTCTTGAGGATCTGCTCCATGATTTTTCCAGGGACTGAGATGAGGCTGACTGGATTGTAGTTCCCTGGATCCTACTTTTTCCCCTTTCTTAAATATAGGCATTCTGTTTACCCTTTTCCAGTCATCCAGGACCTCTCTGGATTGCCAAGTTTTCATAGATGTTGGCCAGCAGCTCTGCAATCACATCAGCCAACTCCCACAGCACACTCAAGTGCATCCCATCTGGTCCAACAGACTCATATTTATACATGTCCAGCTTCTCCAAATAGTCTCTGTCCTGGGGAAAGTACAAAAATGGACCCCAAAGGGTCAAGGAGGGACCCTGGGGGATAACACACCCCAGGAAAAACATAACAAAAGAACAAACAAACAAAAACGCTCTACCTGCTGCAGGAACTGCGGCAGGACTGGAAGCAGTGGCAGGACCCGCGCGGCTCGTTAGCCGCGGTTTTTTTAAAGTGCAAACAGCTAGAGAGAGCGGGGAGGAGAGCCGGCACAGAGAGATAAGAAGGATGACCAGTGAGGCAGGGGAGGAGGAGAGGCTGAGAAGGAGCATGGGGGGAATTGGCCCCAGGACCCATCATAGAGAAGGGAGTGTGGAAGAACGCTTCTCACAGGGCAGGAGATTGCCCTGGGAAGCTTCAAGATAAAGATGCCATTGCTGGACCGAGGAAGAAGGAGGTGGCCAGGCTGCATTTTACCATAAAGCCACAGGAAGAGGCTACAGAAGGATCCCTACAGGCAAAGCCCAGCTCCTGACATCCGTCCGAGTGAGATGTGAAAGGCCAGGTACCAACTGAGACAGCTAAGTACTGGATTGATGACCTGAGAGACAGTCCATCAGAGGAAGGTCATTACTCTGAGTCAGAGGGGATGCTGAGGGTCGGTCTAATACATTGCACACTAGGGAGAAAAAATAGGGGAAGAAGGTGGCACCGAGGGAGTAGTCGGTGGTGGGATTGCACGATTTTGGGGCACGCAATAACTAAGCTGCCCAAGAGTAGTAATTAGAAGATCTTGGGAGTTGTAGGTAGCTTTGTTATTAGTTTCCTTTTTTGTCTCTGTCGCTTGTTTCGCTTTTATAAGAGTAAGGCAGAGGACAACGCAAAGCCTAGGACACTCCCAGTGAGTAGGAAGGTCCTGCAGGGCATAGGACATAGACAGGCAAGAAAGTCCATACCCTATAGCTTAGGCTCGAGCAAGACCTGAGATAGGATCTCACAGAGGGAGGCCAGGCCACAAAAGAAACATCGGCACTCTGTCGTGGCTGGGTTTAGGGCGAGGTATAGGGGAGGTTGGAGCCTCGTGAAGATCACTGCCCTGAGGCCTGGGATAGTCAAACCCCAGTGGTTGGACCCCACCACTGAGAGGGTCAAAGTTGTGGCAGGCAGGATTGGGGATAAGACTGTCTGGGGTGAGATGTCGATGCCCTGAGACCAGAGGGATGGAGCAAAGAACCACCATCCACATCCAGAGCTAAGCGGCAAGGGACCGGATGATCGAGTCTCTAACCTGTTCTTTTGCCACAGTTTGCTGCTTACCTCCTCCCCAAACTGTGCTGCCTGGTACAATAGTCTGGGGGCTGACCTTGCCTGTGAAGAGTGAAGTGAAAAAGGCATCGAGTACTTCAGCCTTTTATTCATCCTCTGTCACACGGCTGCCTCCCCCATTCAGTAAGGGACCCAAACTTTCCTTGATCTTCCTCTTGTTACTGACATACTTGTAGAAGCCCTTCTTGTTCCCTTTCACATCCCTTGCTAGCTGCAAGTCCAATTGCCCTGTGGCCATCCTGAATTCATCACTGCATGCCCAAGTAATACTCTTAATAGGGATGTGCGAAATGGCACTATTCCATTTGGCCTTGAGTTTTGACAGTTTGAGGAACCAGTGTTTCGTATCGAATTTAATTTCGAGTCGAAACAGCTGTTCCATTCCATCGAAACAGAAAGGCTATTTCGATATTTCGCTGGGTATGAGGAGTTAGCCCAGCTGGGCTGCTTTCCCATCCCCTGCATGGGATCACGCCAGGTGTGCGAGGCAGCCCATTAATATAAACCAGTATGAATCAGGATAAGGGAGTATATTCTAAAAGTTCTACCACCAAAAAAGCAATACATCCAAGAAAAACATTACAATTCAGCAAATACACAAGGAATTGTAAACTGAGAAAGAAAAAGTGCAGAAGCTGGTATTGTGGCAAAAAAGTCTATGTCCAATCTATATCAACTTTTAGCCCATTTTTTAAAATGAAATCTTCATAATTTTACAAGGAGGAAGCAAGTTTGACCAGCTGAAACCCGAGATACTGCTGCTGCCTTTGTTCAAGGTAATTTGCATCATCATAGAGCCTCACAACAGAGCTCAGAGACAACTTACCAGATAAAGAGCATTCCATGTATTTTCTCAATGAAATATGAAACACCATAACCAGAAGGAAATATGACTACATCCTGCTTACCACCAAACAACTTTGAGGTAAACAGACTATTCCAACTTTTATGTGAGCCTAATCTTCATATAAAATGAACTTTTCCAAACAGGATTTTTCAACTCTACTATGAAATATGAACTTTCATTTCTACCCAAGAAAACTTTTACAATCTTTTCTCCAATACCTGAAGAAGGGTGTTTGTGCCCGAAACCTTGCAATTAAATATATTTTTTTGCAAAAGTCTAGTTGGTCTAATAAAAGATACCACCTCTACCGTGAGTCCTGGTTACTATGTCCAATCTACAATTTTTTCATAGATTTCACAGATTTCATAAACATTAGGGCTGGAAGGGACCTCGGAAGATTGTCGAGTCCAGCCCCCCAACCAAAGGGCAGGAAGTCAGCTGGGGTCATAGGATCCCAGCAAGATAAGCATCCAAATTTCTCTTGAAGGTGTTCAGTGTAGGTGCTTGAACCACCTCCGATGGCAGGCTATTCCAGATGTTGGGGGCTCGGACAGTAAAGAAATTCTTCATTATGTCCAGCCTGAAATGGTCTTGCAGTAGTTTATACCCATTCGACCTTGTCATCCCTTGGGGCACTCTGGTGAATAAACGTTCCCCTAGATACTGGAGGTCACCCCTCATAAATTTATAGGTGGCCATCAGATCACCCCGAGCCTGCACTTTTCCAGGCTAAAGAGCCCCATAGCTCTCAGCCTGTCATCGTAAGGTCTGTTTTCTTGATGTCTGATCATGCGTGTGGCTCTTCTCTGGACTCTCTCAAGCTTCTTCACATCCTTTTTGAATTGTAGGGCCCAAAACTAGACATAGTATTCCAGCTACAGCCTCACCAAGTCAAGTACAAAGAGAAAATGATATCCTGGGATTTGCTTGAGAAGTATCTATGGATGCAAGCCAGCTTTTTGGTCGCTTTACTAGCTGCAGCATCGCATTGAAGGCTCACGTTCATCTTGAGGTCAATAACGAAGCCCAAGTCTCTTTCTTCCATAGTGCTAGCCAGCGTAGCACTGCCGAGCCTATAAGGACGCTGCAGGTTTTTCCTCCCAAGATGGAGAACCTTACATTTTTCAGTGTAAAACACTATCAGGTTCTCGTCTGCCCATTTTCTGAGCCTATCCACGTCAGCCTGGATCACCCACCTATCTTCTGGTGTGGATGCTTTGCCCCAAAGTTTGGTGTCATCGGCAAACTTGGCCTGTCCGCTTCTGACTCCAATGTCCACATCATTAATGAAGATGTTGAACAATATGGGTCCAAGGACAGAGCCTTGGGGGACCCCACTGGTCATAGGGCACCATGACGATTGACGTCCATCAATTACCACCCTCTGGGTCTGACCACAGAGCCAAATTCCCAGCCAGCAGATCTTGGTGGACCCAAGGCCACAGTTGGCCAGTTTTGCCAAGAGGTGATCATGGGGTACCAGATCGAAGGCTTTTTTGAAGTCAAGATACATAACATCAATCTCTTCTCCCTTGTCCAGGTGATAGGTCACCTGGTCGTAAAAGGAAATGAGATTGGTCAAACAAGACCTTCCCACAAGCCATGCTGGCTATCCCTCAGGATATTGGCATCAGCCAGTCCATTAAGGATGGCCTCTTTAATAAACTTTTCTAAGACCTTCCCCAGGATAGAGGCCAGGCTGATGGGCCTGTAGTTTGCCAGATCCATTTTCCTCCTTTTCTTGAAGATGGGCACCACATTTTATTAATTATAATCATCTTTGAATACTACATGCCCCACATGATACTGTCTTCCTAGATGCAAGTACATTTTTTCCCTCCAAGTATATTTTTAACTATTGACTTATTCAAAGGAAATTAAGACAAATTTTTTTTTAAAAAAGGGATCATCGTTTAGATGTTCTTTTCCCTTCCACTCTCCCTCCCCACAAGTAAAAGAATGCAATGATGCCTTTGATATTTCAAAGTCCAGAAGAATTGTTGTGTCAGCTTAGAATATTCATTTCATAGACATGAGGGGCTAGAAGGGACCTCAAGAGATCATTGGGTCCAGCCCCCCCCCACCCCGCCATAGGTAGGAAGTCAGCTGGGATCAAGTGACCCCAGCAAGAAATAAATCCAGATCTTTTTTGAAGGAATTAAGTACAGTCATTCATTCAAGTCAGAAACAGGAGGATTTCAGTTGCATATTAAATGAAAGTATCAATGCAGGTATTAACTGTGGAGGAGCATCCCTAGTGATATCAGTAGGTTTTCTGTACCCATTTACCTAGATTGTAACTCCTGTTGTGATGTCATGAAAAATATACTAGTTTAACCAAGAATAGAATTGTCTATACACTTATAAATCAAACTGAAGGATGTACAGCTGAGGCCTTTCAAGATTTTTGTACCTGCAGCATGATTCTCGTCTTATTTACATTATTTTCATATGGGTGTCATGCTGGTGACTTCAGTTGAAGAATTGATTTACAAGAATCTAAAAATCAAACCCATTGATTTTAATCACAATGAGCCATATGGTGCAAGTTAGCACTGTAATAGGCATTGAAGTTCATGTTAATAAACCCTAATGTGCAATAAGCTTTCATTGAATGTCTCCTCCTTAGCAGGCATGCAGCTAAAATTTATGAACAGTATATGCTACAGAACATTAATAAGGTATGACTAAATGCCTCCTTCATAAGAAAAGGAGACATGTTCTTAATGATTTTGACAAACTGGCTGCACTGAAAATAAAAAAAAAGCACAGTGCAGGTTGGATCTTGTCATGATATTAATTACTTATTAAAAACTTTTCATACCCAGACTTGGCTCGTACTTGTCTACTGTGAAAGAAACTAATGAGGGGCAGAAAAATGAGTGCTGAAAAAACAACTGTTTCTAGAAGACACATCAGCAGTTTTCTGGCAAATCTTTGAGCCCAATCCTACAAACATAAATATTTAAAAGATTCAATTCTTAGTTCTGATGGGTAAAAGTACTTGTTTTTGTAGTTCCTGAAGTTCAATTTCTGCCAATTTGAGAACTAATCTGGTATATTTAATTTGATTGGTGTCACACAAATATGACCTTAGATCATGAACAAATGGTGTGAGAAAAAACCAACTAAGGACCAAAGCATATTTTGCCTCTATGCCCCAACCACTAATTACATAGGTTTGTAACTGCAATTTTTGTCACTTAAGTAGAGTTTGGATTCTACTTCACCCTTTAGCAAAACAACAGGATCACCCAAGTACATGCATAACTGCCAAAAGTAAAAAGTAGAATATACTTCTTTTTTACATTCTTCCTACCATTAACGACTACAATCTTCCACTATTGAGCCATTTAGTGACTAGGGCACTTGCACAGAAAGCAAATAAGCATTAAGCATGCTCTAGCTCTCCACATCACCACTGGTGCCTCTCTCCCTCTACTCCCCACCCAACACACATGCAAAGCAGTATTTGAACATGCATCTACTTCCTAACAAAACACTGTAATGATTAGGTCACAAGCTAAGGTCACACAAATCACTCTTCAAGCCCCCTTTTCAAACTAGCTCACTAGACAACCTGAAGGCGTCAGGAGGACATGAGCAGGGGATATGGCTTAGTGAGTGTAATGCCTAACTTCCTTTGCTGCAACTTGCATTTAATATCCATTGGATAAATAGTAGTGCAAGAACCTGATTCACAAGGGGCAGGTGCTGCCCATAAGTTAATTCTGGGCCAGGTACAGACATTACACTTTTTCCAGTTTAAGGGGTTGGAAACTAGTCTGTAACAAAACAGAAGTTCAGGATACCTAGACTTTAAAAATGGTGGAACCCATTCTGAGATAACAACTTACATCAAGGTCTATCAGATTTAATTGGTTTAGGTTAGACTGATCCATCAGACTTCTGTCCCAAATCCCCTCCTGACTCAAGTTTAGTAACACCAGACATTTGCAGCACCACATACCACACAGTCCAGAGTTTTCTATGCTGAAAGGGCATGCTGCCCGAGCATGCGCCGCTCTGGCTGTTGTTTGTTTTTTATGTGGGGGGGGGGGGGTTTGACCCGTGGCTATCCAAGGATCAACAACAACAACAAAGCAGAAAAAAAACCCAAAGCAGCACACACTTGAGCAGCATGCACTGCTAAAAAGTGGAGCTGGGATGCTTGGAGCCACACTGCAACTGCTGACCAGGCTCTGCCCAACAGTATCACCATGGCTGCAGCTTTGGGAGGCCCTCAGGACCCCAGGGTAAGGCTACTGGGGGCAGCCTCCTCTATACCACCCAACAAAACTTGCTGTGCACTAAAGCTCGCATGGCATGGGCATTCCCCAGGGACAAAACACAGCAGTGCAAGGTGCGTCGCCACTGCTTGTCCCCAGGGAACCAAACATCCACGCACATCTGGATGTGTCCATATAATCTATACTTGTATACATATAGAAAGAGCAATTATTATATATAGAACTATATGCATATATATGTATGCATGCATGCAACGCAATACAATAAAAATAACTGCCAGAAAATGAAACTCACATACCCAAAACTCACTGAACACAATGAAAAAATAAGCTGGAGTTTGTGGTCTCATGGAGTGACAGTTCAGATATTTCTAATACACACAATACTACTGTGAACCTTAGATATAAAGCATACCTTTGTTTTATTTTCAAATGAACTACAGTAACACTATACATACATGAAAGTCATAAAAAAGAAATGTAATTTATAGATAACAAGGTATGCTACAAAAAGGTTAATGAGGTGTTTCAGGAACTCTGCCATGTGACACAATGTAATAACAGAGTATAAACTAATTGTATAGCTGATTTTCTGTACTAATGAGCTATATTACGCTTTGCTGAAGAAAGAATTACAAAAAAATTACTGATCTATATGATTCTTGAAGAAACTAGGACAAAATATACATCAAATGTAGGTTACCATGTAAAAAAATGCCAATCCTTATGCTTTTTCCTTGGCTTATTAAACAACTTTTTCAAATAAACATTTAGGAAACAGAGTCCTTAGGAGCCCACCTAGGCTTTAATGAAAACAGTTTCATTACATACACTAAATGAAACAATATTCCATGGCAACTGGGTGCTGCTAACCATGAAAACACTAAGGCACAATATTACAAAGAAAACCCAATTGGTATCTTTATTGTTTTAGCATTAGACAAATGACAAAGAGAGGCAATTAACAAGAATGCATAAAAAAATGGGAGAAATACAAAAGGAGCTACAGTGAACATGTCACAAAAGCACAGCTGAATTTCTGTTATGGCAGTTAGATGGCTGCAAATATGCCAGAATGAAAACCAGAAGGAGAGTAGAATGAATACATTTATGATGAAAGTAAGCACAAAGAAAATTCAGAATACTCACAAACTCCTGAATAAGGGGCTGGGGGTGATGGGTAGGGGGCAGGAAGCAACAGGATAATTGCAAACCTAGCCTAAGATAATGCTTCACAGTGGTTCTTCAGCTCCTGGATTCAAAGCCTTAACCTCTGCAACCCCTCAGAGGGTACATTGTGCAACTGCCCTTCCATAATTACGAATACATTGGCCACATTTCTGCACTTCCACTACTCAGTGGGAGCATCTACATGTGCAATTAATGCACCTGAAAGTTCTGTGCTGAAAACTGAGGTGCATTAAACTTTGGCCCTGCATGAATCTGAACATCTGCCTATCAGCATCGAATCTGTTCCCAATGGGAGAAGTTCAGTCCAGGACTGCCCTTGCTCTGGTCTGTCCCCCTGCAACAGCCAGGTGGAGCTCCAAGTTCCTAAACTGGAAGGGAGCACAGGTGCTGGTCCTGATCTCCACGAGGTACGGGAGACCTGTCCTGGCTGCCAGGTAGCTGCCTTCCAGCCACATGAAAATCAAGACCTGTCTCAGTCTCCACCTGGCTGGGAGGTAGCATCTCACCAAGGTGGGACAGCTCTTCCAGCCCCCTGTGCCCCCTGCTGCCTAGGCCAACCAAGAGCAATTTGTTCCTGGTCACTGCCTACACATGCTCATCAGCACATTAGTTTTATGCACCAGTTTCTAGATCTAGTACCTGGTATTTACAGGTACTAGAAAAAGGTGCATTAGACTAATCTACTGCATAGTAATTACTGTGCATGTGTACACCATGATGCTTTACTGCTCATTAGTTTAGTCTAATGCGCAGTAAAGCATCTCATGTAGACACACATAGTGTGACATGCAGCCAAAATATATCTTATACAGAAGTAGAAAACCCAAGCCAGAGTACTTTATGCTTTTGGATTCAGGAACATAGCCCAGTTCCAACTGAGATCTGCAAGACGATATAGAACAGCAGACTGCACAAACTGATTCTATGCAGAGCCAAGTGCAATGATAATCCTCATGATGATTAACATCAGAGGTTCCTCACTCCACCCACCTTCTGCAGCTACTCTAACTACTTGGGGGAAAGAGAAACGTCTTTCTGGATTCACTTCTGGAAGTTCCTGCTTTTACCTCTCCTTACTCGTGTGGCTGGAGATGACAGCCATCTGAAGTCTGTGCACCTGAGAGGGGGCGGTTTAGTCCCACCCAGGAAGGTTGCTTCCTACCACTTGCTCTTTAACTGCTCTGACAATTAAAGCAAGCAAATCACTCTGGATGCCATGGTGTCTTTTTCCCCCCTGAGTAAGACTCAACAATAACGGAAAAGCGTAGGCTCAGGGGTGATCTGATGGCCACCTATAAGTTTATCAGGGTTGACCACCAGGATCTGGGGGAACGTTTGTTCACCAGAGCGCCCCAAGGGATGACTAGGTCGAACGGTCACAAACTCTTGCAAGACCGTTTCAG
>NW_017728909.1:67889381-67927605 GCF_001723895.1 Crocodylus porosus
ACGCACCCCAGGGAGTGCACAAGACAATCCATTGGGGTGCGGGAAGAAAATATTAGAACTTCTATTTATATTTATATAAATATACATATATTGGGGGTGCGTGCTCAAAAATTTCTTACTGATGGGGTGCACGAATATAAATGTACATATATTGGGCGTGCGTGGTCAAACATTTTTTACTGATAGGGGTGCGTGATCAAAAAAGTTTGGAGACTGCTGGCTTAAATCACGAGCAATACCTTATGGGGGGGGGGATAAGGTTATATATATTTTAAGGATATATTTTATACCCATTGCTCCACTGACAACTGTTCATGACTCTCCAACTTGCTACATAGGTTGGGCAAGGGGCCAGTGTCAGGTGGGCCCATTAAAGCAGCATCACCAGCCTCTAGTCTGCTGTTTCACTGTATGCTACTAGGCAGAGGGTGAGGTAGGGCTTTGTGACTAATGTTTTTCCAATACAGTAGGACTCAGTAATAAAAGACATGTTTAATGATGGCACGTCACTGACTGTTAGTGCCAATGGTCTTGATGCCATAAAACTCATCTTTTTTCATCCAGCTGCTTTGCTAGGTGTGTTAAGCATAAACTCTTCATATAAAAGCTTTTTGAACAAAGAACACCAACAGACCCAGGCTCAATTCTAAGGCAGGGTTTAAGCTTCATTAACTAGAAAAGGATTCAAGTTGCCAGTTCCTACAGTTGTCATATTTCTGATTTTTTTTCTCTTCCGCTTTCCTGCCTTTCTTTTGTCATGTCAGTTGTCTTGCAAGTAGAAACAATGATGTAAATTGCCACTGCACTGAAGAAATGTAAATCACATGCTATCCACTCAACATTTTCCCTGAAAAAGAATGAAAGACCTATATGCATTCTCAAACCCATTCCTAGGGGTGGAGCTGAAGGGTAGGGTGCAGTTGCACCCTGCTTTGATTTCTGCTGCACCCAAAATTGAAAACCAATCGCCTGAGGAAGGCAATGGTATTTCTATTCAGCCAGAGATGAAAGAGTCAGTTGACTTCATGGCTTGTTATCTCCCTGACCCCCACTAATCTCTCTCCACACCGCAGGTGTTAAGGTTCCTCTATCTTTTTAATGGTCTTGAGTCTGACTATAAAAACTGTCCTATATGCTACAATTTTCCTGTCTGTTAGCCATCCCTGGTAATGTCTTTCTTCTATTTCATACCCCTTCAGATTTTTTTAGCTTCAGCTAAAAATCTTAACTCATGTGTGGTAACATTAACTTAAGTATAGAAATGACCAACAGTGAAGTATTGGAGGTGCTGTCAAGATTATCAAGAAGGCTAGATTTTGTTTCTAGTTCTAAAAAGAGACATACATTTAAGTACAGTTACTGCTGGACTAATGAGAGAATACCTTTTGAATATTTTTACTATTTTTGTCTAGTTTGTTGTTCTTTTACACATCCATCCATCTACCCACCCACCCAGAGGGATCCTGGTTTTTTCTGATTTAAAAAATCCCCAATTTTCAGTTAAAAAATAACCCCAAATTTACTTTTTTCATGATTAAAATGAAACACCACTAAAATATATATAATAGTGGTGTTTCATTTAACTCACTGAAAATTGTGGGGGGGGGGGGGTTAAAATCAGAGAAAACCAGGATCCCTGTAAATTATATATAATCTAGTAAATTAATTTGTTTTTGCTTCTAAACAGAATAATATAGTGCTACCTCCCAGCATGTTAGCAAAGCTTCTAGTATCTTTTTAACTAGAGAAAAATCTGTGTTGTATTGTGTGTGTTGATGGGCCATACCATCTGCACCCCTGCTTATCAAAATCCTAGATCTGCCTATGCCTATGCCCCATGCTCTTTAAAAATAAAATTAAAAAAAGATTACCAGAAGCATAAATCAAACTTATCCTGCACATCAGGACATATTTGAATCAACTTTCAAAGATGTTTCATGTCTACAATGTGAATTTCTAGTTCCCTTCCATCCCCCAGTGATTTCTACATGATCCAGATTTCTACCCACAACGACATTTTAGAACGGCCATTCCACACCATCACCCCACACTCCAAAGCTGCCAGATTCCTGTCTGATAAGCACACATTTCAGAATCCTTTTTTAATCATAAAGCATCTGATTTTGTTTACTTCAATATGATTAAAAACAGAATTAAGGTATTTAGTGCTAAAGAAAGTTGCCAGCATATTAAAGTCTTGGAATATCTGAAGGAGTCCTAGGACGCAGTGGGCCTCCCCCAGAAAAACCATGGAGAATGAAATGTTCACTTTTATCAGTGGAGTAGGTATCTTTCAAGTTGTAGGTTGGCTCTAAGCAGCTTGCACTGCTCCACTGAAGGACTGATTACCTTTCCAGACCTCATACTCATTTCAGCTTTTGACCTCTCAGCTGAAACGTTTGACAAAAGGTGCCAACTGGGAGAAGCAGGCAGGAAAGGGACCATCTCCATTTCTTGGAGAATTTTGGTATTTCAGAATTTGGGTTTCCCCACTGCCTCAGTTCAAAATGAAAACCAAGAGATTTGAAATTCTTCATGAAACAGATCTTGATTCTGAGGTAGTTCACCTGGTGTGACAGACTACAATTTTATTGTAATATTTCTGTTCAAATCTTTTAATAATGTGCATGACTCAGTTTCTCAGTATCTTGTATGGGGGTTGAGAGACACTTAAGCAGCTGTTGCATGGGCTGTGACAGAAGACATACCCATCATTAAAGATCTGAATATCCTTGTTGACACTTGAACAAGGTGGGACTGGCAACAATCCTGTGTGGATTAGAGACAAGAAAGCTTATTTTGGGGTGTTCAGGGCTGTGAGAGCTGGATTAGGGGCAGAGGACTGTTAACCCTTTGGAGCACATCCAGACAAGCATGGATGTTTGGTTCCCTGGGGACAAGTAGCAGTGATGCACCTTGCACCGCAGCTACTGTCCCTGGGGAACACCTATGCCATACACACTTTGGCATATGGCAAGTTAGCCCAGGAGTGGTATGGGAGGCTGGGGCCAGCTCTGGGGTCCTCTCAGGGTTTCAGCCATGTCTATTCTGCTGGGCAGAGGCTGGCCAGCAGCCACAGCATGGCTCGGGGAGGCTCAGCTCTGCTTTTCAGCAGTGTGCTGCCCAAGCGTGGACTGCTCATTTTTTTTTTCCCCCCCCATGAGTTTTTTTGACCCCTGGATATCAAGAGTCGAAGAAACCCATGGGAAAAAAATACAAAGGAACTGCTCACACATGGGCAGCACGCCCTTACAGTATGGAGAACGCTGTACTGTGTGGTACATGGTGCTGCAGACGTGTTTGTGGTACCACATACTGCACGGCTGGGCTCATCTGGCCCTCGGAGGGAATAGGATTTTTTTGCTCTGTGGTCTTTTCTTCAATAAATACTTTACTAAACACAAGCTCTGTGTTTTGTTGCTTGGAAGTTGGACTTGGAAGTTCCCTTTTGAAGCCCCTTATCTCAGAAGCTGACCTAGACCGTAGCTCCATAAGGGAAAGCCAGAAGTTACTAAGAAGGGTCAAGGACCGACTAACCAGGGTTGACTGAAATGGAGCCAGGGGCTCACCCCATTCATAAGCCATACCATTCCAATCACGCCCCCTGTCAATCACATGATGGTCCAATCACCACTCACCTACATTAATCAATCAAATTCAAGCACTGGTAATATTTGAAAGGAGCAGTCACTTCAAATTAATGTGGATCCTCATTGTCATAACTGCTAATTACCATAACTGTCTCAATAAACAATTACATGTGCATGCCCAGACCTCAAAAGTAGATCACAACATCATCAAGGTTAGAAGTTCAAACATCTCACTCCAAGTCATCCTGCACATGCATAATCATACCAGGATTTGCATTGTTCTACAGGCCGGGCCCTTCAGAGTCCTTATCACGCAACATGACTAAGTATTGCTATAAGGAGGCCCAGAGGGTGGGGACGGGGGGAGGGTGCAAATGCAAGAGCCAGAGACCCACAGTATGTCACTGCCTGGGCTGGCTTTAGGGGTTACTTAAAGAGGCCAGAAAAGGCCAGAGCTCACAAGCAAGTGCTCCCCTAGGGGAATCCATGACACCTTGAGTCCCTGATGCTAAAGCTGTTTACCTTGAGGGTTGTCTTGAACTGTACAGCCTGGAGATCATCTAAAGAGGCTGGCTGGCCAAACTGAAAAGTTTCAGTAGTGCCTGGCAAACAGGATTCTGTTAAAACACTCTCCAGGTCTTGAAAAGATTTGTCTTAACAAAGCTGCTCCATAAAATGTTTTTATTTCAATAAATCAGCAAAATTTTGAAGAAAAGACTATTCCATCCATTTTTCCAAACAGTTCTACCAATTAGTGAAAATTTTAACAACATTTACATTCTTTGTTTCGTATATTCTTGCATAAATGAATTCCCAGGTGGTATACAACTGAAACCAAAGGGAAGATTATGGTTTGAAAGAACTGTGCTCCTGATATTCTGAGCTGGTAAAACATAGTGGTTGACAAAGAGCCTGTATTATCAACTTCTAGCCATGTAGAAATATTCTCCTTCACAAACCCCAGCTACATTGACTAAACAGGCCTTACCCTCTGATGGTTCAGAAAGATAATGGAAAGGCACTCCTGTTATCTTGTAGCAAAGCCCACAGTTTTTCTTTTGTTTGTTTTTTTTTTTAAATGTATTCCCTCCCCTTCCCCTACCATTTCTGACTCTCTTTCTCACTCTCTATTCCCTATAGATAAGCATAAGCAAGCTAAGATGTAGGATAAGCTTTAACATTTTTATTTTGGTAGCAAGTTGTTGGTTTTGGATATCCACTGTTTTATACTCCATAATTATTAGGGGGGTTTTTATTGATTTTTACTGTTTGATATGGATATTGTATGGTTTAGACCTGTGTTTGTAAGTGAACCAAAGTCATGTCAAGTTTCCATTTTATAGGTCAAGTCTCCACCTTGTGTCTTCTGCCCAGGCATCCCGTGTCACAACTGTATGAGTCATGTATCCCTCCCATGTAAATTTGTTCCTAGATGAATGAGTGTAATTGGGAATGGTTGAAATACAATGGTAGCAGGTCTCTACTGAATGGCCTGTAATGACTGGGCCATCACCTCGCATTGATTCAGCCAGGAACCATGGACCTCACCCAGGAACAGAGACAAGACCAGCATTTGAAAGACAAAAGACTCTGCAGAACCAGCAACTCTACCATTACAGACACCCAAAACTGCACATCCCTGCATGGAGCACACATGCTCAGTACACCAGGGGCTGACCCTTGCCTGGGCATGCCTCCTGTCATTAGGGTCACACAAGGTCTACCCCTATAAAAAAAGAGAGGCAGTGAAGACAGACCCAGTGGGACACCTTCTCCATGCCACACCACCTATCTACCCAGAGACCCCACCTACTGGACAAGTACCCCTTTCCAGCCTGGATAGGTAGATGTTACCTGCACACCTCCTCTTATAGTTTGGACCCCCTTCCCCCCAGACTTCAGCGCCTGCACCAAGCCTCTCTAACCCCCGCTGCCTGTGTGCGTGTGTGGGAGGGGGGGTACAAGGGAACCACTAGGACATTGTATCACCATCTCCCCTGTCCAATAATACCACTGTCATTTGCAACCCTGAGTTGGGTCATGTTTTACTGAATCCCAGTCCCTTCCTTATCTTAAATTGTAGCCTCACTCTCTCTCTCAATTCCAGCCCCCACCCCTCTCCATTAGTTGCCTAAATCTCCTCTCAGTTCCTACTGCCTTTTCCCTGCGACTTTCTGCTGCCTTTCTCTGCTTTCCCACTGCCCCTGCTGCCTTTCAGTCTCTACTGTTGCTTTTCCTGTGATTTTCTGCTGTCCATCTCTGTTTTCAGGCTTCCCCCGCACCTTCTGTAGTTATCCCCCTCTCCCCCCACAGCTTCCCAGCTCCTCATGGCTGTCCTGCAGTTTCCTCTGGCAGCTGGAGCCTTCCTCCAGCTCCCAGCACTTACTGCCACTCCCTGCAACTTCTCTAGCTGCCCCGGAGCCATCCTCTGGCTCCCCACATCCAGAGCCCCTCTTTAACACCCACACTTTCCCTTAGTCCTATTTTCCCTCTCCCCACCTACCTTTTCAGCTCCCCCATAACTCTGGTTCCAGTCCCAGCCTCTGTTCTGGCATTGCTTCCCTGTTCTGCAGGCTTTGGGCATTGTGTTTTAATCAATTAAGATCAATTAACCTAAAGTTACCCCGATCCTCAGTTCTTCAGCCCAGGCCCCTCTAGTTTACTGGTTCTAATCCCAGTCCTGGTGACTTTCATTTTGAGCAACTTTCACTCCCTATACTTCTACTTTCTTACCTTAACTTTTCCACATGTATCCCAAGTACACCAAGCACATACATACATACCACAATACCCAACTAAGGAACTCACTTGTGTGTATGTGTAGGTGGGTGGTACGTGTGTAAATTAGTGAATACACATATATGGGGGGGGGGTGTTATATGAATTAGTAGTCCACATATGTGTATTGATGTGCAGGTGTTGGTAACTGGTAACTGATTCTGTCTAAATTTGGTGCGTGTAACATGTATGGGTTTAAACTGGTGATAGGTGTGCATGAACCTAGACTGGTTATTTTGAATATGTGCACATGTGTGTGGGGGCATGCCCACGTGTGTGCTCACGCATGTGCACGTGTGTGTAATATACAAATTAGTGATCTGTGTCTATCTTTTGGGATGCATGGGCTCAAATTGGTGATAGGTATGCATGTGCCTAGGCTAGTTTGGATGTATATGTGCCTGAGCTGGTAGTCCGTGTGTGTATGCACCTAATTGATTTGTGTGTTTGTATATGTGCAATTGTACACCATGCCCTCCTATCTACCAGCACAATATTGGAGTTCCTGAGCATTGGCCTGACCCCTCAGGGCAACAACCTGACTCGCCTTGTCCATGTGCATGACCAAGCTCAGCATATCAGGATGTGGCCCATCACTTTTATAGTCCAGTCCTATTGTTTAATCATTTGTCTGCTTTGAAAGGAGTCCTGTTACTAATGACTGAACAACCCTAACCCACAAACCTCTAACCTCAAAAATGTTGTAATTACTCATTAGCTGCCAGTAGCATTTTTTTAATCTGCTAAATACAGTGACTGAGCTGCCATCTAACTACTAGTATTATTATAGAACATGCATGCAGACGTATTATAGCCAACTGCTCTCAGTCTGTGGCATATACTTATATTGCAAATAAGTTCATGGAGGAGTTCAATGAAGTTGTAAGTAAAAGCACAACACTGACTGTATATCAGAGATAGCCTAAATGGACACTTTGGAACAATGCCAGCCACCAGCAGAGTATCTTTCATTGCTATCACTTGATGTTAGCTTCATTATGGCATTTCTACTTTACTGCCACTCTCAAGGATACAAAAGTAATTTACAGATTCATTCCTTGTTTCAATTATCAGAGCAATCTAGCTCCACTAGAGATTTTCCTGTGCTTTAAGCTACTGCTACCAACTATTATGACTAGCCACTTAATGTACTCAGTATGACCATAAATCCAGCCCTCCATAGGCATCTGCTAGTCAAAAAATATAAATAAGGTTCAGTAGTTCTGCATAAAAATTTTGCCCTGCACATACTCCCTCGTTTTAATTACAAAGTCTTTGGATTGTTTCAGACTGTCAAACAAAGCAGTTCCTAACAAAATGCTGTTTAGACTCTGCTTAGGTTCTCTTATTTACTGAACAGAAGATGCTTCAGTTCCAATTAATTTCAGGGGCAGTTGGAAGACTGTAATTCAGTAGTTTAAATGATCCCTGCATTTAGCTGACATGTCAGCTTGTTAAGCTTTGTGATCCTTTCTGAAGGAAGGCATTACCCATAACTGTAAGATCATCATTATCTCTCCACATCTGTTATTATTTCAGCAGGAAGCTTTTCAACATAGTCAATTAATTTTGAGGATTTTTTTTTTTAATTTTAATTTTAACATTTCTTTACTTCTTTGAAAACCTCCAAAAGGTTGTGGTAGAATGCAGTCACAGATGTTTGGTTACCAGTTGGTAGGGAGGAGTGTGGGAATGGAACCCATCGCTGAATATAAAAGGAAGTGTTCATAGCTAACCAGTCTCTTTCCCATTATTTTTCTGGACCTTCCAACGTAAGGAGAGATAACTTGATAATCCTCAGCTGAATAGGAAACAGTTTGAAGGCTTACAGATTAATCAGAACCTGTTTTTTTTCAAAGTACACATTTTCTTTTTGAGAAGCTAAACATCATGACTTCAGTCAAAGCATTCCAGGATTGTCCATCCTCAAGAATATCATTTTATATGGAGCCTTGTACATTCCACAATTATAAACAGGCAAATAATTAACAGTAAGTTTTAATTTCATGATTTTCATCCCTTTCTTTTGTTTCCGAATTGTTGAAGCTGGATAAGAATTTCTTTGCTTTGTATATTCCAAAGTGTTACTTTCTGAACAATATCTGCCAAAATATTCTAGTCTAAATTATTCACAAATCATTAGCTACATTTAGCCTCCCCCCAGATTATCTGACTAGACATTTAGTTCATATGGTATGAGTCTATTCCTTGATTAAAATGGGCTCAGCTATGAAAGGCATTTCCAATATAAATGAACTGCAGCCACAAAATGTACAATTTCTGTGCAAATACAATATTTAAAATCCACTGTTTCAGCAAGTTAAATCACTAACTAACAGCAAGTGAACTTGAGAAGGATCTCAGACATGAACTGAGTGAAGTGTTTAAAAATTCAAAGGCATTTTAAAGAGAAAATTCAGCAACATAAGCAAAACAACAAGCAAGTGGACACATGACCTCTGCCTTCCAGAGGATGAAGCATTTTCAGTAACCCCATGGCTAGTTATTCACCTACATTTTCCTACTGGGGAAAACTGCATTTTTAGTGAAGAAATTTGGTATGAAGTTCACCAAGGAAGCATATGAAAAACAACAGTTCAGATGGCAAAAACCTGGATTTTGCCTAGTTCAAATACTGTCTGCATTTTAAAGAACATCTGGAACCCACTTTAAAATACACGACTTTCCTGCCATTAGGATCTCATGTTACTGTATATCATTATAATATCTAGTCCTTTCCAAGTGTAGTAATACCACAGGAATAAGAAATGGGATGACTTTTAAGGTGCAAGAATTTTCTTCAATTATAAATTGTTAACTATACCTCTGCATAGCACAGAAGCCAGTAAAAATAAAAACAGCTGCTCATTTTTAATCTCACTAGGTCATAAACCAAGTGGCAAACATATCCAATGGTAGTCTACTACTCCATCTAGTGAAAGTATGTATCCAAAATAAACAGAGAAACACCACCTCATTGTCTATACTGTATCCAGCAAAGGCTTTTATGCTAAGACTATAAATGTGTGTTCACCTTCAGCCATTAGAAGGGCATGAGATGATAATGCTCTGTTTGAATTGCTCTCCTGTAAAATATTTATTTATGCCCGTGTTACATTTAAGCTAGCTTCAGAAAGTCAGGCTCCATGAATGAACATTCAGTATTAAATTCCTGGAGTAGTAATCACATCACACAATTGGCTCACACAGGCTACTAACAAGGTGCAACTTAGAGCAGATTAAAACATCACTCTTATGTGCTCGAATTTATTTTTTTTCCTCAAAATCTTAGATTTTTTTTTCAATGAAACTTCCATGAGAGCACATTGTTCCACAACAGACAAAACACTTTTCTAACAGTACCAAGGTGCATTTTAAAAATACCATACAAAAGGTCAGCTATAACCATATAGTGTATTTAATGTTAGGGATTAAGAGTCCATAAACAATTACATTACATCCAAAATGATGTCTAATCATTAGTTCCTAATTACAGGTGCATAAATCCATATATTCTCTTCTAAATATAGAAGATAATGTATCTAGTTAAAATTTTACTCATTTGAACAATAATTGGCAAACATAGAAAATAAATCAGATGCTGTGAGTAACTTTCAGTAAATAATTTATTCAGAAATGCTTGTCACCTGCCAGTACATTATTTGTGATTAAATATTCATTCATCCTTTTCTAGTAAAAAACACCAACATTTTTTTCATAAACAATGCTAATCAAAAGATGAAGGATTGAAATTACCATTTGTTGGCAAGTGACCGGAGTCAATGATTAGTCTCACACGCATACTGCAGTGTTAGCAAAACTACAGAATATAATGTTCTGGATAGCATTAGCAACAGCAGTCCTTCAAGTCAATAAAATGTAGAACTTCAGTTATATGTTGTAAATAACTCAAATATATTACATTGTGAATATATTTCAAGTACAAAACAATCACATTAAAGAAATCCCAGTTACCGTACATTTCCAAATCAAATAGACAAGAGCTGTATGCAACTTATCCTAGTCTATATTAAAAGAAATAATAAACAAACACCTTCATCTTTCCAAATTGTGGAAAGGTACAGCTTTAAAATCACATTCTAATGGTTTTTTAAAAATACATTATTAGTACTAGCAGATATATATCCTGATGTTTTTCCCCTGCTATTATGCACTTTTAATAGAAGTTATTTCCTGTAGTGGACAACTCAATGGAAATAACTGTTCCACGCACACAGAATACTACCAAGACAGCCCAAATTGTCAGTCTATATGGATAATACCGAAAGTGTTTTAATGCCATTATATAAACCAATGGAACATTCACACTGTGCTCAGTTCTAGTTCAATTCCCTCTCCTAAAAGATAGTGCAGAAATAGGACAGTGCCAAAAGGTGTGCAATGAAAACAAACAAACAAAAAAAAAAACCACACAAAAAAAAACACAGGCTACTGCAAACTGAGGATTCGGGTGAAGAGTACAAGCAACCCTCATCATCCGCAGGGGATACAAGAATGTATCCCCTGTGAAATCTGCAAATAACTCAGTGAACTTCATGAACTCAGTGCCTACCTGCCCCCGCTCCGTGGCTGGGGGGGTGGGAAGGGGAGGGTGTCACAGGCCAGCTGGGCACTGTGAGTATATTAAATTTAGTTGCAGGCTGACCAAGTACTGTAAGTTACATTAGCCACTGGGCCTTTTGGTTCAGTATTGAGGAGGTGATGTTGGGAGGAAAGCAATGACAAGTTTCACTTATAAATAAGAATGAATTTTACTTATAACAGCAAAAGATACAGTTTGCACACATGACAGTTAGTTAAAAGGTTAAGCTAATAAACAGACAACATAACAACACACGTTAAAATTGGCAGCGATAATAAAAACAGACAGAGAAATCAACTAAGAGTTTTCACTTGGTTAGTAACTTATCGATAGTCCCTCAGTGTCAGGTCCATGCTGTCAGACGGCAATACCGGGGGAAGGTCCCTCAGTCAGGATCTGGTCTTCACTCACACCGAGAGTAAAAGATCCAGGGGCATGGGACAGCAATGACCCTTCTGTTCCATCCTTCCTGTGGATTACTTAATGTGCGTGTTTTTTTTACATCTTGGCTATGCTAATCTGTTGGCTTTATAGCCACTCATAATCTTATTCTACAGCTGTTATCTTATGGGGTTAAAAGGTGTCAGAAATTATTATAAAAGTTACTGCTTAAGCTTGGATTCACCCAATAAGCAAATCACATTACACCACTTTTGGGTCTTAGATTAGCATGTCCCCACCCAAGTTCAACCCACTATGTTAATTATACCTTGTGGTTAGAGCCATTAATTTTACTGACTCTAAGAAAAAAATTAAGTCAGCTAGGCTTGCAGTTTTATTCTTTAGTTCTTGTTTTTAAAATTCATGCCGTCTCAAGATCAGTGCAAACAGCTATATATAATTCTGACGGGTTATACTCCAGACAGACAGGAAACCGTTTCATAAGCTCTATTTCAGATATAGCAAAAAGAAAATGCTTTTTGAAGATAAGTTGCTTGTTAACCCTTTTGGTTCTGGCCATCATGAGGGGGAGGGGGCCATGGCTGCTTGGGAGATGGCAGGAGCCCAGCTCCCAAAAAGCTCCTTTAAGTGTATTTAAGAAGCGGGTTTGGCATTCGCAAATATTTGAAACTATGAATGCCTAACCTGCGAATAGGAGGGTTTCCTATATAAGTCAGTCCATGAAAGAGTATATAAAATAAAGAATAGAAAAGAAAAACCACTCAAGTACTTGATTTGACATCTTATAATACAATACAAGGTATGGCATTGAGCTGAGATACCAAAGTAGACACAAAAGATGATTCTCTCAGCACAGCAATTCCACTGTATGACTTCTTATGTAAAATATTTAAGAAGAAATATTTTTATGTGCTTGGTCAGTTAAAGATATTATTACTTATGGTATGATGCATAAGTAGATTTATGCTTCTCCCGTTTCAACAGCCTTATAATGAAAGGCAACAAAACTTAAGACTAGTGCTACCCACCATTACATTCCACATCCAGGCCAAAACCAAGCTTAAGCCAAATTTTCAGCGCTTGAAAAACCAGTCACTAGAGACTTTATGCAGTAGAACTGAACATCATCCTGCATTTTGAACTCCCCAGGAAAACAAAGCAGGGTGAGGAACAGCTGGAGAGTTTCTGTGCCACAAATTATTTTTATATCTTCTTCAGTGGGAAAGTCTACACATGAATTTGATCTAGGATCAGTTTAGTTGCAAGTAAACACTCCCAGGCAGTGTCTACACATGCAGAGATGTGGGAGCAGATTTGCTGCTCCTAGCAACAAACTGCTCCCACTTTGTGGCCCTGAAGCAGGCCCCTGGTACCACTTGGGGGAGATCTAGGCTCCCCCTGGATACTAGCCCAGGTGCTGCATGGAGCAATGGGCTAGGAGACAGCCCTTGCCAGGGCTTGGACCTTGTCCCTCCACCCCAGCAGCAGAAGTTCCCAGCTCCAGCTCCCTGATCAAGGCAGGGGAATTGAAAGAGCTGCAGGGAAGGGGCAGGTTCCAGCCCCTGCCCCAAACCACCAGTGGTGCAGCTAGCAATAAGCCCCCAGCTGGACTGGGATTCCCACTGATCTGAGGGCTCACTACTAGCTGCCTCACAGGTGGATGGGGCAGGGAGCTGGGACCTGCCCCACCCTTGCAGGTCTTTCTAAGCCCTGCACCTCAGTCACCTGATCAGAGTATGGGGGTCTAGGACCTGCTTCTGACCAAGGCAGTTCCCAGCACCCACTCCATGATCATGGGGTAGGGGTTGAGGAGTCTATTCCTCACTCAGCTCTGTGAATGTGGAGCTGGGTGGGGAAGAGGCTGGGAGCTTGATCCCCTACCAGCTCTGGACTCACAGAGCTCAGCAGGGAACAGGCTCCCCAGCTGTCACCAGCAGGGAGCTCCCAGCACCAGCTCTGCAACCACAGGACTGACACAGACAGCTGAGCTCCTCAGCTGCAGGGCTCGGGCTGGGAGATCCTTATTCACATATAGGCATCTCCCAGTGCCAGCTCCATGACGATGGAGCTAGCACTGGGAGATAAGGATCTCCCAGCACTGGCCCCGCTATCATGGAGCTGGTATTGGGAGATATGGATCTCCCAACCCCCTGCTTCCCAATCATGATGGTGAAGCAGGCACTGGACGATAAGGATCTCCCAGCTATCAGGGAGGTGGGGGCTATCTTGAAGTTGGGGCTTGGAGTTCCCTGTTGCCAGGGCAGGGGGACAATAGTCCCCACCCAGACTCCAGCGGTAGAGCCTGCCCCAGCAGGAGGCAACTCCTGGGGACAGGGAACAATTTCCCACCCCAGTAGCTGGCTGACCAGTCAGGCATCTACATGAGCGCTACGGCACAGTAATTACTCACAAGTATATTTGCTACTTGCATATCCAGGTGGAAAATTTACTCACAATTAGTAAGGTTTACTGTACAGTATGCATGTGCATGTGTAGACTGCACCGTAAGCTATGCTACTTCCTAATAAAGCATCTTGTGTAGATGTACCCAGTATGTATTAAACAACCATGAGTTTGGGGCTGTAAAAGGGTACAAATAAAGATGTGGTCTATGTTCCCAGGAGAATCTCTAAGGTGCTATGAAATGTATGTAATTCTAGCACAGGGACCTATGTCCATACGATCTATATAATTATGGAATATATAAGGCTTTATACCTCTCTTCTTGGAGAGCAATAAGCTGACAATTCAGATCAGAATCACATACTGGCAGCAGAGCATGGATCTCAGTAAGAGAGCTGATGCATTTTGCCCTATCCCTGAATGTTTTTAGGCACAGAATTACCTACAGCATATTACACCGGTCTAATCTTGAGGTGACAAGGTCTGCACTTAATAGAAAACATTGAGGCCTCTTTATCAGATATAGATTAAAAACTTTACTGGGTTACAATCATTAGCTGTCATCTAAAAATCAACTTAAAGTTGTTAACCTTGGTAAACAGTGGTGGATATTCTATGGTCAAAGGGCTAATACTAGGTGTCTAGCTGCTACTACAACCCATCATCATCATCATCATCATCATCATCACCACTGTAGCTTGCCTAAAAAAAACTAACTGTGACATTAGACCATTCTTTAACAAACACACCCATACCCCCCCCACACACACACTCTCTCTCTTTACATTTCTATTTATTAAACAATTTATTTTATTTATTTATTTAACCGAATCTATAGCAAATGGTCGACTTGCATTAGGAAAATAAAACAAAACCTTGACTATGTTATAATGTTTTTGCAGGTTTTTCTTTCCAAAACAGAACCAAATTTGATTTTTTTCCAAGCACCTCTAGTCATCATCTCAGTCTGCTCTTAGCTGATATCAGGAAGCTTGCTCTCACTCACACCCCAGTCTTGAATGGACGTGAGCTGAAGCAGCATGAAATCATTCACAACAGACAATATGGATACACAGAACTGGGTATCAATCTGCTGAAAATACTGCTCCTTATTCTACATTACTCCTCCTCCTAGTCCCATATAAATGATGAACAGGATGAGTGAAAGAGTGGCATACCAAGAGCTGCTTGGTAAGAGAAGTTATCTACAATTACTCATTCAGATTAGTCAGAAAACAAATCGAGTAACTGAATACTGCTCCTTATTCTACATTACTCCTCCTCCTAGTCCCATATAAATGATGAACAGGATGAGTGAATGAGTGGCATACCAAGAGCTGCTTGGTAAGAGAAGTTATCTACAATTACTCATTCAGATTAGTCAGAAAACAAATCGAGTAACTGAATAATTAAATCTGCCTGTCCCTGTCAAGATCTGCAGAAATAGCAATAATATGTTGTGATTAGTGGGATAAGAGACAACCAGTAGTTCTAATATTTGGAGCATGGTCACCTGATCTGTATCCATTACCAACAGTGGAAATCACTAATATAGCCAAATTAGTCTTTATGCCAGTCAGCTTATACCAACACTGAAAATACTCAAGAGGACGAGAATCATGCAACCATTCTGCAAGCTTTCTTGCCACAACCATACCCAAGAAAAAAAGGTGCAATATCAAGGGAATGGTCCAGATTTTAAGCTAAAAGTGTACACATTTTCCAGCAAAAAGTTATGATTGTTTTGTACAGAAAAAAAACTCAGTTAAAAATTTAGATTTTGCTGGAATATTTGAGCTTCCCTCCAGAGATGTCCAAGTCAATATTTTCTATTAGGAAAGGTTTCCCCACACTGGAATATAATCGCCTCATCAAACCAAAACTAAACATTTTGTGCCAGTTTGCTGGGTTTTTGATTGTAGCCATGTTGATCTAAGGACATAGGCAGGCAAGGTCCTTGTGGTATCTTTTATTACACCAACTGAGTAGTTGGAAAAAAGTTCTTTCCCAGCTTTCAAGTGCAATCACCCTTCTTCAGGCACAGGAGTCTCTGCTGTTCTGAGACCTCATATGCCAGAAGAAGGGTGATTGCACCCAAAAGCTTGCAAAGAACTTTTTTCCAACTATTCAGTTGCTCTAACAAAAGATAAATCACATCTACCCAAAGAACCTTTCCTGCCTTGTGCCTGTTCAACATTAACCTATGTCCACTTGAACTGCTGTTCTGCCTCATGGAAGCCATCATTCAGGTACTTGACAGCCCCTTAATTCTCCATTATGGTCAAGGCACAATATCTAAATTTCACATCCCATGTTGCACTGTAGTCTTCCTTCTGGTTGAACTGCTTTAGCACCTCATGGAAGTTATTCAATGACCATACTTTATGGGAGAGCGAGGATGGCAGGACACCGGCATGCAAGAGAAAAAGATATTTCAGAAGCAGAGCTGAGGGACAGATTAGTATGCAACAGAGTCAAGGTGTTTTGACATGTCTGCATCTTTTCTGAAGAACTTTCCAATCTGTGGAAAATTGATATATTGATTTTTCATCCTTACACAGCAACACAATTTTGAAGTATCAGAAATTTCTTCATGATAGAAATTCTGCTTAACAATCAACTTTATTATCATCAGCAGCAAGTAGTAGCATCTCAAGCTATACTAAATTACCCAGTAATTGCTTATGCTAAATTGCCTCCTGTCCTCTGTAAGAGGGTTTAACAGTCTTAACTAGAAAGGGACCTAGTAAGTTTCCCACAGCATGAGCTCAAAACACAAAGTTTAGTTGACAATACCACAATGAGCATCACCCCTGGAACTTCAGAGAAGATGTGGCCTTCCCCCTGGCCCTTCCTCCAGCTCATCATTATGGAAAACAACATCTGATCAATTTTCTCCACAAAATGAATCACATAATGATCTTGCATCCTGATGGGCTCAGACTAGCCACCAAGTAGACACAGACTAGACTTTCTGAAATTTGAAACAAGTCTGCTCTCCTAGATGTCCTGCGGAGGGTTTGGGATTGAGAGTGTGGTCGGGGGTAGAAAGGTAAGGTTTATTGACTTAAAACACAACTACACATTGTAATAGTAAGACAGACAATAATAATGTGTGCTGGCAACTTATTGGCAGTCCCCTCTGATGCCTGATGTATGACAAGTTTCTCTTCCACAAAGCTCAGCAAAGTTAGGCGCCCCCAATCAGCACTGTCCAAGGGATACTGGGAAGGACCCTTGTATTCAGTCCTTGGGCTCCTCGAGATTCACAGGCCCACCAAATCCAGGCCAGAAGCTCATCTTAAAAATTAGAAGCTTCTTTTACAGAGCTGCATCTTCCTTCTAAATGATTTCCAGATGTGCCAGCCAATTTATAACTTCTGAGCTATGCTGATAACTCACAGCCATCCAGATTCTCCCACTGCAAACTTTCTTTAGGACTGACCAATAGCAGTACAAGCCTTACAGTCTTTTGGTAAGGTTAATTTTTACTACACCACAGGGCCTACCATTACTTCTACAAAGCCTTGCTAAATTTACTATGCCTCATTACTATGTACAAGGCCTCACTACATCTTTGACTTTAATTAGGCTCTTAACAACAACATGTAGTTTAATATATGAACAAATTACAGAAAAGCTCTTGGTCTAATTTTCATAGAGCCTTCAGCAAGCACCTTTATCACACAGACATAATTTTCAGCTGTCATACTAGATGTTATGGATTCTGTAGTGGATAAAAAAAAATAAACACTTCCTTCCCTCCAACTCAGCCCCAGCAAAAAGTGTTTTAAAACATTTTCTACTGCAACCAACCTAATCTCAACATGAAAATTCTACCACCCACATTCCAGTCATCTTCTCTCTCATTTCATTTGTTTCAGATTAACAGTTAAATAGGTTGACCTGTGAACCAGGTAAGAGGACACTGGATGCATCTACACAAGACACTTGATGTGCATTAGACTAATTCTACTGTGAATAAGCATGTCATGCAAAACTCATGCTAATACACTATTGACTTAGTCTAGTGGGCATTAAGCATCACAGAAACATCATTCAACTGCAAAAATGTTCAGTTGCACCGAGTACGTTGCATTAAGGCTAGTACCTGTTATTACAGATATTAATGTTAATGCACTGTAATTACAGTGCATTAATGAATGTGTAGACACACCCACTTAGCAGCTGCCGTAGCATCAGTAAAATGTACTAATCAAGCCTAATTTGGAAACATATGGTTTCAGTTCTTATGTACTTGCAATGAAATCTAATGATGGTGCAGGGCTAGAAACTTATAATAGTTGTATTATGCCACTAAAAAGGAAAGAGTCAAAGACTTTAGCTTTCTTACAACTAGGAATGTCTCAGTATTCAAATAATTTATTTCCTGAGGTTTGGGGATTCCTATGATTGCTATACAAGTGGATTCATGATATTTAGTCATCCCCCGCCCCAATCACACACACATTACAGCTATTATGCAATTAACTGGTTAAATGCACAGTTAATTGAGACCAGCTACTTGTGCAAAGTACCTACCATGACATTAAAAGCTCCAAACAGCTATCAAATTACACTTCAAAAAGGTATACTAACTATACAGTTAGTTGCTATGCATCTTTAATTTGCACAAGTAGCAGGGTCTTCCTCCATGGCTGGAAGCCCTATCAGCTGGCCAGGAACCCAGCTACAGGGGTATACTGTGGGAGGCTGCTTCAAATCTCCCAGGCCCCAGGTCCATAGGACACTCTCATGAGTGGGAGATTGCAGCAACTGTGGTCTCCTAGCTATGTGGGGAGGGGAGATGGAGCTCCTCCATGGCTGCCCCCCTCCCCTCCGCTGAGATCTTCCAGTTGTGGGAACTTGGTTTTTGCCAGTGCAGGGGGAACTCAGGATCAGGCTCCCCCTGCACAAGCAATAAGATGCAATAGGATTCAATGATCAATCCCACAAATCACACATGCATGGCAGGAGACAAAATTGTGAGGGTCACATATTAGATTCTATCATAAAACTTTACCTGCACATGTAGAGGAGCCCTAAGGGGCAAGGCCCTATAATCAATATTATACCCTATAATCAATATTTTATACCCTATAAGTAAAAGGGTATAAAAATAATTTCAATAACCTACTCTTCTGAAACATGGACATTTTTTTTCTTCATCTTGTGAGACGCATTTAGAATGTACATTAAGGCAATGAGCTATAAAGATATTTGTAGATGCTTAAGGTGCTATGAATAAACTAATTTGTTGATTTGCCATTTGTGAATAATGGGTAATGTCAAAAAAAGTTTGATACTAACATCACAGTGCTACATGTGTAAAAGTGGTTATATGCCTGGCCCTTATAAGACATTGTAACATTTGCCAATTAAAGTCACACCCCCAAAGACCATATATGATCACAACACTTAGACCTTATGTTCAACCCAAGCTCCAGCTCTCTCCACCCTCCTTCCCCACCCCACCCCCCTAAAAAAACAAACACAAAACACAGGCATTTTGCAAAACCTAGTAATCTAGATTCTGGTGCATTAAAAAGGATGGTGAAGTTGTATTTCAGTACTAAAGACAATTTACAAAAAAACTGCCCCAACTACCTACCATTTCATCAGCGCTTGCAGGGGAGGACAGTATTTGTGATACTGTCAAATAAACTGTTTTGGGCCCATGATGGAGGGCTTTCCAACTGGTGGCCCATGGGCTGCATGCAACTCCTCCCCACCCCCTTCCACTTCCTAGCCCTGCCTCAGGAAGGTGTTGGTACCTGGGGAGCCCACTGAATAGAACAACAAGGGAGACCATGGCCAAGGAGCTGAGGGTGAGGCCAAGGCAATACCCAAAACACATGCAAAAGGGGCCTGTGGCTTACACTGGTGCAGCCCACACAGCATGTGGCCCTCATTAGCATGGTCCACAGGGCCTGCAGCCCCTAGCCACTGAGAAATTAGACATCCCTGCTTGAGGAGGATCTTTTGTCCCCATGCTGACAAACAAAGTGGCATCATGTGGAGAGGCAGCAGTTGGTCTAACATCCAGCAGTACATACATCAATGATGTCAGATGCACAAAACTTCAAGTACAAAGTCCCACCAAAACAAAGGCATTTCGTAAACCATTAAAATATATTTAGCTTGTAATACCAAAAAGCATCTTAGCTCAGGGAAAATAATCTCATTCGAGGCTGATGGTCCAAGATGCAGCTGAGGACCATTAACTCTTCCCAATTGGTCACTAAGTAGCAAGAAGTGCTCAGCAGCTTGACTGTTATTACTTAAGATTCATTCACATAATTCTCCGGATACTAAATGTCTCTCTTCACACTCTGCTCCTACAATACACAGAATGTAGATAGTCTTTTTAAAAAGAATCAAGAAAGTCTATGAGAAACAGAAAGACTAACTGTCCCCTCCCAGGATTTGGAGCTTAACATAGGTAGATTTTCTGCTTTACCCATGCCAGAAAAAGATATCAAGTGAAGAGGATTAAAAAGGCAGAAAGAGAGCTACTTTGCCAAATAATCAGAATATAATGATTCAGAAAAACAAAAGAGAGAGTTTTCAGGGGACCCTTGTACTTTATGAGATCTAATCATGGGTTAGTAGACATAGACATGGCTCTAAGAACTAGTCAGGAGTCCTGAATTTTGCCACTGGTTTACTAGGTGCCTTTGAACCTTCATTACTGTACCACATTCAGCTTCCCTTGTTTCTCAACCTATAAAACAATACTATGTACATAGTTTGCCTTTGCCCCTTTTTGAAATGCTTGGATAAAAATGGCTTTAAGTGCGAACATTTTAATAAGTTTAGCTAGATTAAAAAGTGTTCAACAGTAGGTTAACTAAAACAATTTAGTTCCATTCAAGTAGGGTTTTCAACCCTGAATATTTCTCCAGACTAGCTCTGCTAGAGAAGAGTAGAAGTGGATGGAATTACATTAGACAATACATAATTTGTTATTGAAACTACATCTGCCTTTAACTATGGAATACCGCGGAAAAAGTCATCCCAATTCTCTGCATGTTCTCTGGGCACTATTATAATAGACTAATAACACTATATGTTTAAAGACTAAACTGTTAATACATGAAAGATAAGTTATTATATTATTTAAAAGATTACCACTATTTTCATCAGTTGATTGGGAAGAAGTTACCTGGAAAATATTTCCTAATGTTTGATCTCCTGTCTCAACTATAAAAAATAAGCAAAGAAAAAAATCTTTATCAGTCTCAGTCTTTCAAAAAGGTTGAGGTTAATTCTGAGAGTGGGATGAGATGGATGGTTTAGAGGACTGCAAGAAGAGGCTCTTGTTCAGCAGCTGAGCCAATTCATCCAATTTATGATTCCCATCAAAAAGTTACCCAAAAAAATGGTACCTTGTTATTTGCACTTAACTCCTCCCTTTGTGTCTTCCAAGATACACTCGTTTACATTAATGTCCAAATCAAGCACTATACAGTCAGTATTTCTGAGCCAATATAACTGAGGAAGAGCAAGATGTTTAATCTACAAAATGCATCAGTGAGTTTGCCAACTACATTCCAATTCCAGAACATTTATGTCAGCGATGATGTAGGAAGTGGAATGCACACAGCTTGTATTCCAGATAAATCACTGAGCTTGCAAGGCTGACTGTTAGGGAAAAAATTCTTCTCTGACTTATTAACTGAGCAAATCTGATCTGGAGTCATTGATAGAAAATAAATATAGAACACCAAGGGGTTGTTTTTACAGAAAAAAATTCAGCCATAACTAGGCTGGAAGTATTAATACAACTGTTTCTTGGTTTAATAATACATACTTGTTTCTTTTCTCTAAAAGATAATACTGTAGATAGCATTTTTTCCACAGTGTGCTGGGATGAGAAAACAAACAGAAAACCAAGAATAAATACACAGTGGATGCATCTACACATGCACATTACAGCACAATTGACTAATCAGCTCTGTCGTAAAGCGTCACAAATGTGCCAGTATTAGGACCCAATAAATTAACTCCACTATAAGGATAGTATTAGTGACGGGGACAATAGCAGTTTAAGCCCCAACAGAGCAGCCTCAGGCTGGCAGCAGGTTCTGGGGGTCAGCAACATGGCTCCACAGTTTTGACAGTCTCATGCTATTGCAAGCCCCTCTTCTACCTGATGCCACCACCAAGAACCAAGGGATGACCCCCCAAGCCTGCTGCCAGCCCAGGGCTACTCCGCCACAGCTGGAATTGCTGTGGTTCTGGGATCATGTGAAGATGCTGCACCCAACAGCTGACTGGCAGCAGAAGGGCTGCATTGAGTTTATTGATCTGCATTAATAGCTCATGTAGATGACCCGGTAGTATTTGGAACTATGACCGCATCCAAATTTAAAAAAGGTAAAATAATTCTAAAACTCTTAATTCCACCTCTTCCACAAAATATACTTGTTTCACCAACCCAGTCTCCAAAACAGCATCCTACACTGCTCCCAAAAATATGCTCCTCTTGTCTACACACAAAAATTGTATCACTTTAACCATATCACTGTTAAATTGGGTTTGGAGTGTTGTTGCAATGAAAAGATATCACCAGAAGAGATGGTTAAAGCACTCTATAAACTAGACACTTATACTGGTAGAAATGGGTCCACACCAGTATATATAGTTTCCATTTCTGTACTGCTGTAGCAACACACGATATACTTTTTATCAGTAAAACTGTATCTAGACTAAGGGTTATACTGTTGAAGGCTCTCTCCTCAGTCCAGAACAGTCCAAAAGTATGTTTATGCCCTTCACATAGGAGACAGTTTTACTTTTCAGATAATCATAATAGCAGAAACATGATCACTGGCATGACTGAACTGGTATTCTGGTGACTTTCCCCTGCTTTAGGATCAGTCACAAGCATCAAGGGCTAACAGCCAGAGGGTTTTTGTTTTTTTTGTTTTGTTTTGTTTTTTAAACACATTTAGGTACTTATTTCCTGCAGAAATAAAAGGGATTTAGGCATTAAAATCTCTTTAAAAATCTGAGATTAGCCCTAAAAGTCACTTCTGTGGATCTACATGACTGCAAGTGTTGCAGAGCCTCACTTTCAGATACATAGCTGCTGAGTGGAATCAACAGCTCTGAGTTGGGAACATGGCTCCTTATACAATATATAGGGAGAATGGGTACATGTGCACCACAAAAGATACCCAAGCTAGTATTGGTACCATGGTACACATGCTAATTTGAGCATCTTTATGCTACACCAAAGATAGGCAACCCATAGCATGGGTGCCAGAATGTGGCACAGAGGCATTTTTCTTGGCATGTGTGCCTTGGAGCAAATGGTGGGGAAGGGCTGGGGCAAGGATTTGGCCCCTCATGGCTACCCTGCCATCCATCCCTACAACACCAACATCTTACAAGTCAAGGTTGTAGATGTTTTTGACACTGTCCAAAAAGTTGCCGACCCCGAGCTATACTTTAAAATTACAGTATAGACATACCACAAGAAAGGGAGTTGCAAAAGATAGTACAGTAAGTACAGAGTACTAGATAGTAGGATAGGACAGGGAAGTGCCCTATGGCACCTATCCCTCCCTCTAGTCCAAGATGTCTACAAATCCTTGCAGCTCTTTTAACCATGGGCACAAACCCTTTTTTGGATCTAGGCACCAAAGCCACCCCTCTCTAAAACAACACTGCCGCAGTAAGAGAAAATTGGTAAGACTTGTATTCTCTTACCAATTGCTTCATAGTGAGAGCACTCATCTGGGTTACAGAAAGCCCAAGTTCAATTTCTTCCCATGTGAGGTGATTCAAAGCCCTCTCCCCTACCTTCCAAAGGAATGAGCTAATCAGCTAGGTATAAGATGTAATCATCCTGTCACAAGTAGTATAACTATTTCCAAAATACATACATTTTAATAAATATATATGAAGCGCTCTCTCACACACACACACACCCCATGCATGTATATATTATATCCTAACTAAATAGTTTTAGTTGGCTATAGGGAAAGGGCAAGTAGGAGGGGGAAATTGGGGAAAAACTTGTTTAAACCAGTTCTCAGTTTTCTACTTTAAGAAAGCTTCATAAAACCCAGCAGGCATTAAATCTCTTTTCGGCTGCCAGATTGGCTCATTGCTTTCATTTGCACGTATCTCTGAGCCTTCCCCGTTGGACACGCTTTCCAAATTGGTTTTTTGTCCAACAGAGAAGCTCTAGACCATGAGAGATTTAAATGGCTGAAACAGCTTGGCCCAGCAGAGAGAATGATGTGTGACTGGCTTTAGTGCTATTGGTAGCTCAGAAACCATTGCTGAGAGGGGGATAGCTAGAGACACTGGTTACTGTCACAGGGAAGAATGATGGGAGGAATCCTAACTCAAAACCCAACTCTTGGCAATGATGTTGCAGGTTGGCCCCAAGTCCAAATGTATTAATTTGTCTGGCACAAAAAGTGCTGCCCACCTTCAGTTCGTCTATAGAGGAAAAAAAAACACCTTACTCATAAACTGTCTTAGGGAACCACAGTGCAGCCTAACACGTTCCCCGACTATATGCTATCCCCCTGTGTAAAGAACCACCAGCACAAGTCACAATGTGACATTCTGCAATGCCTCAGCTCATGCAATAGCACTGTTAAGTTCCTAAAGGATGAAACCCAGAAATAAGAGGGAGGAACGGAGTAGGCAAATAAAAACCTGTATGCCTAAACAGAAGAGTGATGTATTAGCTCAGCCTGTTACTACTTTTGCACATTTCAGTAACAGCTGTAGATTTGTACTCTCTTGTCAACTCAGGGCCTATTACTGTGACCTCCATGATCAGTTTAATAGGCCAAGTCTTTCCAAGCAAAGGTAGTGAAACTGGTTTAATACACTGTAAAATGTGTATGTAGCATGGCACTGGCACATTTATTTTCACTTTTAGCCAAAGCAGGCAGCAAATACTCCCTGTGCTCATAGCCATCTCTTATTTTTTAAAAGGCACAGCTAACTAAAGGGGATCAGGCTTTCTGTTTGTTGCCCAAAGAGTTGAAATAGACTGTTCTTTCAGCAGAAACAGGCACCATCATAGTCTGATATTTTGAATATTTGAACTTCCCACAAGCTCTTCACTGGAAAGAGTTCTATTTGAAAGAGCACCTCAGAGTATAGCATAATAATCACCAGATGTTTTGGACCCCTGATAATGAAAGACAGAGCTTAGGCTGTTAAACGAAAGCTTAGTTTGGAAAAGCAATGCAAGTGAGTCAGTGCTAAACAGCAGGGTTGTCTAAACGAAGTCAAATCTATAACATCTTATGAAAAATAAATATGCTCCAAACTTCAAACAAGTATTCTCAGTGTGCAGGGTGGATCCAAGCAGGCTAAGGGGAGTACACCAGGACCCCTCTGACTGTGTGGCACATGCAGTTTCTGCCAGAGCTCCACAGGCTGAGCTAACCCATACCTGGTTCCCTGACAAGAGCTAAGCATGCAAAGGAAGCTCTCTGATCTCACTGGCTGATCAGCCTAGAATCTGCTGGAGCTTTCCAAGGTGTCTGAGCTCACTGTGCATACTGAGCTCTGGCAGGGAGTCATGCTGATCAGTCCATGAGCTTAAAGGGCAAAGTGCTGCACAGCGCCTGCACAACACAGCCAAAGAAGGTACAGCTGCACCCTCCCACTCCAGACCTACCCAAAGTCCATGTATAAAGAACTATACCTTTAGGCAGTTCTTATGAGAGCCAATGTACAAAACTTCATGAAACAGGATGTTTATCATATATCTCACATACCAAATGGAGATCTCCATGGGTCTCCTCTGGGTTTGACAGATTTATGATCCATGGTACCAGGATAGCTGCTTTTCAGGCATTACAGGAAATGTTAAAGGATTCTGTAGGACTCATGGTTATTTTAAGCCATAGTTAAGCTAAAGTGCCAAAAAGGAGCTTGGGAAGAACAGGCTTCACTGACCTCCAGAGGACTGGAGAAGAAATGTAAAAAGAAAAAATCCATTAATGAGCAGAAAAGCTGATACAAGAAGGAAGTGGTAAGAGCAAATTAAAAATGAATACAAGCTGGAGCCGAGATAAAAAGAGGACTGAAGATTCCAGATACAGTATATGAACTTGGCAGACAGATGAGTCAAATGGATATCTGGATGGAAAAATATATAAGCATTGGCACACAAACTTGGGTATTTGAGGTATAAAAAAAAATAGCACAGCACTGTGTCTTTTTTGGTTTTTTTGCAGCAATAGAGGGGACTGAAGGAGTTGCTCCTGTGTCTCAGCAGTTTTACTGAGTTGGGCTGACTGCTAAAATGATCAGCCAGTGTACTGTCTGTGTGACAATAAACCTCCCTAAGTTTTTGCTGCTGAACACAAAGTTGAGTCATTCTTTCTGCACTGCACCTGGTTGCCAGAAGGTCACTTGCTACTACTCGCCTTCTGGAGTGCCCAACTCCCCAGAAGCCTGAACACCAAGAGACAGCAAGCAAGAGCTGCCCAAACACCACACATCTCAGAACAGAACAACAGATATATGATGGTCACTTAGCAATTCAAATCCTCTGAAAGAAAAGCCAGAAATGAGCTGTTAACATATAAAGGCCAAGTCAATGAAAGAACCAGTATTAATAACACGAAAAAAAGAAATTCCCTGCTGGAACATAAGCATGGATTTTCTTTACTTGGCCTGGAGAAAACCACCTGCATACCTACATTAGGCTATTATATTCTTACTTCTTTAAGATAGCTTTACAAAAGATTCTATAGCTAAACAGTCACCATGTGTATCAGATTTATTTTCTCTAAATCTGTCACATCCAAGTAACATCTGACGATAAGCCATGGGTTAGTGGGCATAAGTTTAAGTGTGTGCAGTGAAGTATGAGTTTAGACACATGACCTCTAATCCCCATAACTGCTAGTCCAGCAAGTGATGGAATGCAGTGTCAAGATAAAGCATCGACTGAAAGAAGTTATGCAGCAGGCTATGATCCATATTTAGCACTGCTAAACTACAGAATGATACTAAAAAGCAGCATTGGTTCTCTGTTTGCTCAACAGACAATTAAAAACAAGAATGCCTGCGCTGTTAGAGACTGATGGCAGAGTCACTGAGGACTTGCAGCTACATATAGATAGTACAACAAATTTTATATTATTTAGGGTCCCAGGAGCTGCCACCACTTCATGAAAGTGATGCTACGTGAATGTATCTACTATGAAGAAGTGGTCACAAACAGTTATTTCATAAGAGATAGCCCTATGGTCAGATAAGATTATCACCCCAGATGGACACTTATGTAGAAGTAAGTGATGGCTTCTCCATACCCTAAAAAGGGAGAGAGATTTCAGGCAGTGTGCAGGCCATTTTGCTCAAAGTATGAGACAGGTAATCATCACACCAGGTTGAAGCAGATTAAATGGAGCTGATTTTCCAGCACTTACTAGGGGGAAAGAAAAAAAAAAAGGTAGATTTAACTGCAGCAGAGTTGAAGAAGAAGGTTTAAAAATAAAGGTGATCCCTTTTCCTCTGCAGTGAACAATCTGACATCGCTGATATTGGTAAATTGCTTTGCATCAAATGCTGACAGAAAAAATGCTTTTTTTTCTATTTTTTTTTTTTTAAATCGATATGTTGAACTTGTTAAATAAAGCTGCTTCTTGAGAAAAGAAACACTAGAAAGCAGCACAATCAAGGGATCAGCAACCACTTACATTGTATGGTTAATCACTACATTGCTTGAAAGGAAAAAGTAACATGTAGGAACACTTTAAAATCCTACCAAGTTATTCTCAGGCTGCACAGACTTGAAGAGTATGGTCAGGTGTGCTCTTTGGGATTCTTGGGTTGGGCTGCTGTTCGGTAGGGTTCAAATACATCCCGTGTTCTGCCGAGTCCCTTAGTTGGGCTACAATATTCTGCTGGCCTTTCTGGCTCCTGCCCCCTCTTGACTGAGGAAAAATAATAAATGGAAGTACTTCTTAAACCCATCCACTCACCACATCAAAAGGATTTGTCATTGAAAGTAGGCTGTACGGATCCAAATACCACTGCAATAGTCTCTCTTTCCTTTTTTACATGCTTTGGTTATTAGCCAAATGTTTACCCTAAACATTGATATTGTTAGCATATTTGATTTCTGCCATGATTATCCCGAGATGAGTAGGACAGTTCATTCCTCACAGTTCAAATTTCAAACTCTGTCTTGGGCAATCCTTACTGCATCAGTCAATCCACCTATCAAGCATTTTGTTAGTAGCCATGAGCAGAGGATTCTCTTCTCTCCGCTCTCTCTAGCTCTGAGAGGGATAAAGTAGCAGCCTGGGAGTGGTTCTATCATTCTATCAACTGGTGGCTTGGTTCAGGTCATAAAACACTAAAGACAAGTATGAGATTGGCCCCTCTACAAATCTACCAGAGAAGGAAGGTCATCAGTACATTTCCATGCACCCTCCACTCAGGTGTTGGTTGCAAAAGTTTTTGTGCTGATTAGATCATAAATTAATCCCAAAAAGGGATAAATAATTCAAGCACAATTCCTCAGCAGCCAAAAAAGACTACTGGTCAAAGAAGGGAGTATAACTCTGGGCCCTTGTGGATCTGTTGGGGGAAGAGGGAGAAAGAGATGCAATTCTGTCTACACCACACTTGTCTTGGGAAGTGGCATATTTTCCTGGAGAAATACAACTCCTTATTGTCCTCATGGCAGACCTGTGCCAAAAAGACTCAGATGAATAACTACAATTTTAGCCAGTAGAATGAACCTATTACAATAATGTATGTATTGTAACCTTACTATTTACATATTGCATATACCACTAGGGACAAAGAAAATTACAAAATAGTTTGTCATATGAACTTTGATATCGTAAAGAGAATAAAGATGTTTTGTTAAATCCCCAGGTGATTCCATGGAGAGTACGAGATCATGGAAAGTTATTGGAGCTCCAAACAGAACTTCAGCTCTATATTTCAGGCATTTAGCTCTGGAAATTCTTATTTCTTGTCCCAACATTGTAACAATAGAAGTTATAATTTGAAGAGGATCCCTAATGAAAGACATTAAGTCAGTATTTTGGAGATGGTCCCTCAGCTAGCCAGTCAGTTTGATCAAGACCAAAAGCCTGCAAGGGCTCATCTACTACTTCACAATAAAGACCACAGTTAATTCTCTCTTTTTTTAAAAAAAAATATGCCTGGATCTATTGAACCCAGTGATCACTATAGACAAGTCTAACAAAATGGCAGCTATAATATACTGCAGGTGGTGCTGATTTCTCAGGGCAGAAGTAGAGGGGTCAGGTGACCCACTGCTACAATATACAAGGCTGGGGCCAGCTGGAGAGGGAAGGAGGAAGAGACCGAGAAGAGAGCAGCAGAGGGAATCCCAGGAGATGCAACAGGCAGCTGGTGTCAGCACCAAGGAGCAAACTGGAAGCAGTAGCCAGATAAGGCTGACGGAAGGCATCGTACAAAGGAACCAGCGAAGTCCCCAGACTTATGTGATTGCTGTCCTTTGCTTTTTGATGCAACTGCCTTGGATGGAGTGAAACTTCGCTTAGCGCCTGAGCCCAGAATCGGACTGTTGCTGAGCCTGGACTCCGAAAAGGGGGCTGGAGTGGGGAAAAGAGGGACTGAAGTTGCACAGAGTCTGAGAGGGAGAGACAGAGACATGGAGAGTAGCCAGGAGAGGCAGGCATTGGCCAGATAAGGGGGCAAGGGACTGGCTCTGAGCTCAGCCAGGAAGTGCCTGCCAAGACAGATAAATGGCAATGCTGCCCAGTTTGGCAGCTGCGAGTCCGCACCTAAGACCAGTAGCCCTGAATTGTGGGCCCAAAGCCACTAGACACAGCTGAAGTAAGAGTGGAAAGCGGCAGGTAGTGCAGACAAGGGCCAAACATTCAGGTAGGTGCCTGTTCCACTGGGGAAACTGTTTCTAGTCAGTGTATTCCATCAAGTCAGGCAAGACTAGGGACAGTGACAAGACTATGGTTGGGGTGAGGCGACTAGTGTAGGAAGGCCCAAAGGGCTGGCACACGAGCCTCTGCACTTAAGTGAGAAGTTACATATACAAACACCCTTAGTTTAAGTTTGGCTATTAGTGTCTTTAACATGTGATGTGAAAAAGGCACCTCCGTTTAACTGCAGTGATTATTCCTGATTGTCCACAAAAAAAATTCCCCAAAGAATTCTTCCTAGTCCAGAATGACTAGACCCAGGCCATTCTAAAGTTCATAAACAAGTATTTCAATCAATAAATAGAAGAGCTGCTCCATATTTTAACAGTTGCCTAGAAATAGGTTTCTAAAGGTATGACTGTTGTGGACTACACAGCAGCATAGATATCTCCAAGCTTGCTGTAAGAGCCAAGAAGCAGAACCAGAGTATATTTGACTGTGTGGAACTCAATGCTGCGATAGCTGGAATGCTTCCAGCATCTGATCTAGCCTATTTAAAACTAGCTTGAGTATCTCTACACTTCAGTGAAGTCTTTGGTTAGACATACTCCAAGACAATAGCGCAGCATCTAAGAAGTACCCTGGTTGTCTAAAACATTTAACATGCAAACCTAACATCAGTTAACTTGTCCTGAATATTCTCAGGAGTCTTCCAAGAGCAGAGCACCATTAAAATATAAAATGACAAGATACTTTCTGAGGATTCTCTGCATGAAACACTTCAGCCAGTGAAATTATACTGAAGTCAGTAGCATACTGGCTTGTAATAATAAGAGCTTTCTGTGCATTGGCTAGGATGGGGGCAGTCACCCTAGGTGCCAATTTAGGCAGGTGGGGGGGGGAGGGGAGTGGAAAACAGCTGCTACTGCAGCTACATGCAAATCACAACTGTGATCGCACAACGTGACAGCAACCTGAAGCTGCCTTGTATGGCAGCTGCCCTGGGCAACTGGTCACATCATCATACCTCTGAGAGGGCCACTTCAAGGGAAGTAATCCTTTTTACTTTATTAGGCACTAGTAAGGCCTTACATGGAGTACTGTGTCCAGTTCTAGACACATACTTCAAGGAAGTTGTGGACAGATTGGAAGTAGCCCAGCAGAGAGCGACAAAAATGAGTAGAGGCCTAGAAAGCAACACTTATGAGGACAGACTGAAAGGACTAGAGTTACTTTTTGGTCAGGAAAAGAGAAGGCTGAGGGGGAATACCATAACCATCTTCAAATTCCTGAAAGGCAATTCAGAGGAAAGGCTGGAGATGAACTTTTCTGTCTGACCATAAGGAACAGAACTAGGAGCAATGGTCTCTAGGTGCAACAGGAAATTTAGGTTGAAGATTAGGAGAAACTTTCTAACTATGAGGACAGTCAAGCATTGCAACAGACCTAGAGAAACTGTAGATTTTCCATCCCTAGAAATTTAAGAGCAGGTTAGACTGCGATGACCTAGTCAGGATCAATCCCGTCTTGAGCAGGGGACTGGTCTCTATGGACTTCCTTCCAGCTCTACTTTTCCACGATCATCATTTCTCTTCTCACCTGTACACATCAATATATTCTAAAACATAGATAATACTATGATAATACAATGCTACAAATCACTATTAATGTAGTTAGGAATATATTGGAAAAAATGCAATTGCAATACAAAGAACACAAGTAACTGTAATACAGAGACATATCATTTCTGCCCCATAACGTTATGTATGCATGCATGTGGGAATGGGTGTGGGTATACATATTTGACGCTGTTACCTTGAAAATAAGATTCTAGCTAAAGGAAAAAAAGAAAGAAATTCAAAATATATTAGCTGCCAAGCATGAAGTGTCTGTGGAAAAGCTGGGAGATAGAATAATCAATGCATTCTACTTCTTCATTTTACCAGGAAAATGAAGGAGGACAAAGCACATAAACGTTGCATCAAAACTAATCTCATAGATTGCTACGTTGTTCACAAGACATTAAAAAATTTTTTAAAAAATAATTAGATTATCATTAAAAATATATGTCAGGTCTGAACCTATTGAAATAGTACAACCACATGATTTAGAAAATTATAAACCACTGGCTGTATATACATAAGAGTTCAGCAAACTTATTTACTACTTTTCTTCCCAGCTAACCACTAATGACAACTCTGAATCCCAAAGATCAGTATTTTCTGCTCAGCATTTCCAAAGCATTATGTTTGAAGAGACTATCACATGTAAGCAGACACTGTAACCCAACTTCATTGTGTTGGCTTTGTCAGTCTAGTTCAGGTTGCCTGTTTAGATTAAAAAAAAAAAAAAAAAGATCATTGTGTTTATTTCAGCTCTAATACACAAATGCTTTACATAAAGGGAGATCATGCTAAACTGTAGCTATTTCATTGTTGAGTGCAACCAGGTCATAAAGACAATGAATAAATCTCAGTATTTTTTATATCCTGCAAGTGTAAGGTTCCTAAGCATATCAGTTTCACATCCACACACGATACTGTACAGCACAATGCTATCCATTACACTATTAGATTTTTTCAGACTTGGTCCTGCAATACCTCTTTCTCCTCTATGCAAAAATAAATTTATAGGAGGCATTTTTATTAAACTTATGCTTGTACTCACCAATTTAGGAAGCCCCTTCCAGGCTTCCCAAATACGTTTGAGACTTGATACATTTCTCTTTAACAAGACAGGTAATGGACAAGGACATATAGCCTCTGGACACGGCCATGTTACTGCTGGATCTAAGGCCCCTGAAAGCTATTCAAATAGCAGCACAATTGGGATCTGAGAGATGTGCCACATTTATTGTGGCACATCTTTGGAGTTGGTTTACCATTTTATGGCACCATAAATTCAGTGAGCATGATGCTCACACGTTAATCATGCCATAAAGGTGACCTTTGCCATGAACTTAACTTTAAATGCTCCTCAAAAGTTCTCTCATTAAGTACACTGTTGTAGGTAAAATTTCCTAAGGGGCTATGATTAAGGCTCCTCCAGAAATATATACACACTCATAGTAATAATGAGCAAGATGCTGAATGGAGAACACCGCTAAAAAGTAGCATAAAGCTAGTAGGATGGGAAATTAGTTCAATCACCATTCATTTTTCAGCTTATTTAGTCATATTTTTCTCTGAATCAACTTTCTGATCTGTGTCTCTTGTTATTAAATAATATATTGTCTTTGTGGTCTCCCACTGCTTTGAGGTTGCAAAATCAGAAGTCTATGGATAAACCATGCCAGTTATTGCATTTAATTCACAGATAGTGACATCATCACATGCATCTTTTAGAATTCAGGACAGATGTTCTACTGGATCAAACTCTATTCAAGCCACCATTAATTCCCATCACATTTTATTGTCGACAAACTGTTTCACTATAGCTTGAGGGCTTTAGTTTGCACGTCAAATCATTCTATTACATGATATATTGTTGAGTCCAGCAGTGATATCTCCATAAATATTTCAAGCTATGATCACAGCAACTGCTTACTATGCCTTTTGAGTTTTAGAGAAAGTTTAGACAGAAGTCCACACTCTGCCACCAAGTACTTTTATTTTCTACCATGATTAAAGAAAAACAAAAAAAGCAAAAAAAGCAAAGCCTTTTCCTCAGGTAATACAGACAGACTCCAGCAACAGCCATATTACCTGCTACAGGCAGGATTGTAAAAGGTAAACCATAGCAGACAGGGATAATAAGGAACACAAAGCACTCTATTGCTCTAGTCAGTGGAACCCTCTGTTATTTAAAGAACATCATGCATTCTACCTATCTGCAAGTCTCACTCCGAGTGCATCCATTATAATTCATCTGCAACAGCATGATTCAGAATCAACTTACAAAAGCTTTAAAATTACTTTAAATCAAGTACATATTTACCACGGCATGCAAACTGTACAAGATAATAAAAAAAAAAACAACACAGAATGAAATGCTTAGCATATACATTTGGTACAAGTGAATATGAGCAGACTTCTTTGGGTAAATCTGATATCTTCTCTATTAGACCAACTCAGAGAGTTGGAAAACATCGTATCTGCAAGTTTTCATGTCTAAATACCCTGTGTCAAGGTTGGTGTGTGCTCTTCCATCCAGAAAGAGCACACACAAACTGCAGCTGCTTCCTTAGCCTGACGAAGGGTATTTAGACCTGAAAGCTTGCAAATAAGAATTTTTCTAACTATCTGAGTTGGTCTAATAGAAGATATCAGATTTACCCAAAGAACCTTGTCTGCCTATGTTCTTAAACCAGCACAGCTACAACTTATACCCCTAAAACAAATAGACTCTTTCAACTCGACCTTTTTGACCTTCTGCTCCTTGCCAATTGCTTGATTTTTATTCTAAAGCCTTTTATTGATTAAAAGTGTGCAATATTTGTATTTGGTGTTTATTATTAAACTGAGCTTTCTGTGGATTATGTGGGTAAAAGTACAAAAAAACTGTTGCATTCATTTTGTATAGCTAATCTCCATGCTTCAATTTGCATTACTTCAGATATGACAAAAACATCAGTGAGATAAAATCATTAATGGGACAAGAACTAAATGGGGCCTAACTTCCAAATTCTGCTGGTGATGAGCTGATTGAATCATAGAATCAATGAGTGGGAAGGGACCTAAACAGATCATCTAGTCCAACCCCCTGCCATGGGCAGGAAGGAGCACTGGGGGTGGGAGGGGTCACAAGACCCCAGCCAGGTGCCTATCCAGTCTCCCCTTGAAGATTTCCAGGGAAAGTGAGAAGACCACCTCTCTGGGAAGCCTACTCCAGGCTCTGGCCACCCTTACAGTGAAGTAGTTCTTCCTAATATCTAACCTAAACCTATCCTCCCTCAGCTTGGGGCCATTGTTCCTGGCGACTAAGGGGGGCCCTGGTAAACAGACTTTCCCTGAGTCCCTGCTGGTGGCCCCTGATAAGGTTGTAGGCAGCCACAAGATCCCCCCTCAGTCTCCTCTTGCAGAGACTGAAGAGATTCAAGTCTCTCAGCCTTTCCTCATAGGGCTCGCCACGGAGACTTTCAACCATACGCGTAGCCCTCCTCTGGACCCTCTCCAGGTTCTCCACATCTTTCTTGAAGTGCAGCACCCAGAACTGGACACAGTACTCCAGCTGCAGCCTGACCAGCACCGCATAGAGGGGGAGCAAGACCACTCTGGACCTGTTAGTGATGCCCCTGTTGATGCATAACAGGGTGCAATTGGCTCTGCCTATTGCTTCATCACATTGGCAACTCATTCATCTTGGAGTCAATCCTGACTCCAAGATCCCTCTCTGCCTCTGTGCTGCTGAGAGGGTCAGCCCCTAACCCATAATAACCATAATGCTGGTTCCCTCTCCTCAGGTGCAGCACCCTGGACTTGTCTTTGTTGACCCGCATCCTGTTAGATCCGCCCACTTCTCTAACCTATCCAGGTCTGCCTGGATGCGGTCCCTGCCTGCCGATGTATTCACTTTACCCCACAGCTTGGTGTCATCAGCAAACTTGAACAGGGTGCTCTCCACACCCTCATCCAAGTCACTAACAAAGATGTTGAACAGCACCAGCCCAAGAACCAAGCCCTGGGGGACTCCGTTGCCGACACCCTCCCAGGTTGACATCCACCCGTCCACCACCACCCTCTGGGTGCGCCCCTGGAGCCAGTTTGCCACCCATGTGACTCTGCATTCGTCAGTGCCGCAGTCCCTCAACTTACCCACCAGAATTGGGTGGGACACTCTGTTGAAGGCCTTCTGGAAGTCCAAGATGACGACATCGACTTCCTCCTTCACATCTAAGCTCTTTGTTACCTGGTCATAGAAAGAGACCAGGTTACTCGGGCAGGATCAGCCTTGTATGAACCCATGCTGGTTACCTCTCAACATCACTTCCCCTGCAGGGCTCTCACAAATGTGGCCCTTGGTAATTTTTTCCACTGGTAGCTGAGGAAAGTACAATATATTAAAGCTTCCCTAAAACATACAGTAATGGCACATGAGCAAATGTACGACTTTCTCATCAGCAGCAGGAAGCTCTCTCTAGAGAGAGCTCAGTTTCCAGTTATTTCCATTCATTATTTCTGGTGGGAGTACAATAGTGAAAAGTTTTAGTCTTCCACTGATGTAGTACTTTTGAGCATGGAACAAAATTAATAATTAATTCCATTAACCCAATATTTTACTATCAGGTTAGAAGCACATATGTATAGATAACAAAAAAGAAAGGGCAACTAGAGACACTGGTCATTAAAAAGAAAAAAATTGTATTTCAGGAAATAAATTTTTAAAAGGTCTACATAGCACTCTTTTTTGCCTCCTCTTCTTCCTCCTTTTACTATTGACAATCTTTTCTAACTTGGCTGTCTGAGGAACCGGAGGGGTCTGAATTTTTAGAGATGCTGAACATCTCTATTTAAGTCAAATCTTTAAATCTCTATCACATCTATTCGAATAAAGACTGCCATGGACCTCCCGTGCATGAATACTAGCATACTGGTCACAAGAAACTGGTCACAGCATGAACATTTTAAAAGTTCACATTCTTTCCTGAGCTGGTAAATTAGGATTTGCTTGCATAATGTTAGTCTCTAGACCTCAAATGTTTTCACCTTACTGCAATGCCATAACCTTGGACCAATAGACTGGTAAGTGTTTATTTAAAATGTTCTTTTAAAAGAACCTGAGTGAACACCTCATTATGGATGGAGCCACACATTGGACTGATACACCAGCTATTTCAGGAGAACTACCCAGCAACACTCTTGGTCACTTACACATTCTAGTTATGCTACTGGGAGATTGGTTGAAACAGGATGGTTATCCTCTGTCAAAATAATCAAAAATGTTCAAGTTTGATTGTAAAAGCTTATTATATTACATTGTTACTTCAGAAAATTAAAAAAAAAAATTGTAGTGTTCGGCTTTGTGCCTGAGCACTTCTGCAGTGTGTAACATGCTATGTATTTCTGTGTACATTTTACCAGAGTTACTTCTCAAGTTGATTTACTTTAGGGGTCCTTGCTCTCATCAAAAAAGAGTTTTGTGCTTTAAAAATGTTGATAGAACTGTTGCCAAAGACAAACTAGAAATTTGACCTAGACCACTCATCTATTCATCTGCTGTAGAGCAAAATCATATGATCTGGAAAATGAATTAGGACAACAAAGAAGTCAGTCTATACTCCTGTAGCTATGGAATACATATATAACATTACAGGCATACCTCATTTTATTGCACTTCACAGATATTGCATGGGGTTTGTTTGGTTTTTTTTTGTTGGTTTTTTTTTGTTGGTTTTTTTTTTTTTTTACAAATTGAAGGTTTGTGGCAACCCTACATTAAGCAAGTCTATTGGCGCCATTTTTCCAACAGCATTTGCTCACTTCGTGTCTGTGTCACATTTTGGCAATTCTCACAGTATTTCAAACTTTTTCATTATTATTATATTTGTTATGGTGATCTGTGACCTTTGATGTTAGTATTGTAATTGGTTGTGGGGCACCATGAACCGTGCCCATATAAGACGGCGAACTTAAATAGATAAACGTTGTGTGTGTTCTGACTGCTCCACCGAGCGGCCGTTCCCCCATCTCTCTCCCTCTCCTTGGGCCTCCCTATTCCCTGAGACACAACAATATTGAAATTAGGCCAATTAATAACCCTACAATGGCCTCTAAGTGTTCAAGTGAAAGGAAGAGTCGCACATCTCTCACCTTAAATCAAAAGCTAGAAATGATTAAGCTTAGTGAAGGCACGTCGAAAGCCGAGATAGGCCGAAAGCTAGGCCTCTTGTGCCAAACAGTTAGCCAAGTTGTGATTGCAAAGGAAGAGTTCTTGAAGGAAATTAAAAGCGCTACTCCAGTGAACACATGAATTATAAGAAAGCAAAAACAGCCTTATTGCGGATATGGAGAAAGTTTTAGTGGTCTGGATAGAAGATCAAACCAGCCACAACATTCCCTTAAGCCAAAGCCTAATCCAGAGCAAGGCCCTAACTCTCTTCAATTCTATGAAGGCTGAGAGAGGTGAGGAAGCTGCAGAAGAAAAGTTTGAAGCTAGCAGAGGTTGGTTCATGAGGTTTAAGGAAGGAAGCCATCTCCATAACATAAAAGTGCAAGGTGAAGCAGCAAGTGCTGATGTAGAAGCTGCATCAAGTTATCCAGAAGATCTAGCCAAGATAATTGATGAAGGTGGCTGCACTAAACAACAGATTTTCAATGTAGACAAAACAGCCTTATATTGGAAGAAGATGCCATCTAGGACTTTCATAGCTAGAGAGAAGTCAATGCCTGGCTTCAAAGGACAGGCTGACTCTCTTGTTAGGGGCTAATGCAGCTGGTGACTAAGTTGAAGCCAATGCTCATTTACCATTCTGAAAATCCTAGGGCCCTTAAGAATTATGGTAAAATCTACTCTGCCTGCGCTCTATAAATGGAACAACAAAGCCTGCATGACAGCACTTCTGTTTACAACATGGTTTACTGAATATTTTAAGCCCACTGTTGAGACCTACTGCTCAGAAAAAAAAGATTCCTTTC
>NW_017728909.1:67928320-67943938 GCF_001723895.1 Crocodylus porosus
TATTTTAAGAAAATTGCCACAGCCACCCCAACCTTCAGCCACCACCACCCTGATCAGTCAGCAGCCATCAACATCAAGGCAAGACCCTCCACCAGCAAAAAGATTATGACTCGCTGAAGGCTCAGATGATGGTTAGCATTTTTTTTTTTAGCAAAAGTATTTTTTAATTACGGTATGTACATCTTTTTTTAGACATAATGCTATTGCACACTTAATAGACTACAGTATAGTGTAAACATAACTTTTATATGCACTGGGAAACCAAAAAATTCATGCGACTTGCTTTATCGCGGTGGTCTGGAACCGAACCCGCAATATCTGGGAGGTATGCCTGTATTTGACATTGATCTCTTTAGTAAAGAGGCTGGATTGCTTAGGCTGGGGGTTGAGTTCCCCTGTCCTGTGTGTAATCCAATCCATGGGATATCTTAAGGGTCTAGAAATTTAGGTGGGGGTGGGAAATAGTATTGCCACCACTCGTCCACTGCCAAATTTCCAATCCCAGTAGGCCAGGTAACATCGCCCTGTTTGTGAAATCTTTCCAGAAGGCATGAGGCCATGGGTAGGGCAGGATGGTAGGACCCAAACCAGCATGTGTGGGGCTGAGGCCAGAGCTGTTATGCATGGGGTTTGTGTTGGGGTGATCCAGCATTCACAGGGCTGGAGCAGTGGGAACTGATCCAGCACACATAGGGCCAGTACAAGCACAATCCAGTACGGGGCCACAGCTGTGATATGGCATGCAGAACTGAAGCATATTAGATTGCTCCTTGGCCCTTTGCTCTCTGGATCAGGCCCACAGACCCACCCCACATTACTCATGAGACCCAGGGGGCTGAAGTTTTGGGTACCACTGGCCTAGGAAAATTCTTTAAAATGAAGTCTTCCTTTTGGCATCAGATGCATGTGATTTGAAAATAATGCAACTGCATGATCCTAACAGACAACAAAAACTTAAAGACAAAAAAAATCATCAAAACAGAGCTGTTGAGTAACTGCACTTCAAGGGAAATGGATAAACTACTGTGAAGTAAACTGATTAGTTTGAAAGAATGATATTTTCTTCTTTCTGCACAGAAGAATTTTCACATTGTTTTATAAGTTCAAAGGATTGCTTTTGGTAAGATAACGAGCTCATTACGAACATTTTCAGGCAGAACATATTCTCTATGATGCAGTAAAGATGCTTAAAGCCTCTTCAGAAATTGCTGATTTACAGTTTACAAATGCACTTAAAATATCAAGTCCCTGCCCTCATGTCATTTTACTACAGTCCAGAAACTGAATGAGTTTTGCTCAAAGTCAGCCAATCTTTGACAAGGTATATTTGTGTATCAGTGACTGTTCTGAGGTTATCTATAAAACGAAAGATTATTGACTAAGGCCAATAGAGTCAGACTAGTCCCTCTGTCCATACCAGCAACACAAAAGGGTTAGAAAGCGTTTGGAAATGGGCAGAGGATTGCACAGGCAGCTCCCAGCTAATGTAGCCACATCTTGTGCCAGTCCACATCTGAGCCTCATGTTGAGTGACTATGTCCAAAGCATGCAGCATTTTGTATGGTATGCTTCTTTGGTTTGGCAGGCTGCTTCAGTCACCTTGACAGAGACAGGGCCAGAAGTGGATCCAGGATTTTACAAAAATAGGGTGCCATTGCAGTAAATGGTGTTACAAGGGTGGCTGTACTCCCTGCTCCCTGCACCAGGGCAGGCAGACAGCACTGCAGAAATAGCTGCTGAAAACTTGAGTCTCAAGGAAGGTAAGCATTCCCCACTCCCTTCCCCTCCATGTTCAGAGGTATGTCCCCTTCCCTTTCCTCCCCTCTCCTGTCTACCAGTGCCAGAGGCTGTTCTGGGGGTAAGAGGAACTCCCTGCCTGTTCTAGTTGGACCATGCAGGTGCTGTACTCACTAGACACTATGGCAGCAGTGACAGTGGCCAGGGAGCATGTTTCCAAATTCCCCCGCCCTGCATCTGCTTCCAGGCTGATAGGGAACACCTGGGAAGAACCGGCAGGAAAGGGAAATGTGCCTGCATGCTGCTGTCACTGCCACAGCCTTGGACTGAGCGCAGTCCAGATGCAGCCCAGCTGGAATGAGCAGGAGGTTCCTCCTGTCCCCCAACCTCCCCACTGTATCCAAGTGGCAAGCAGGGGAAGGGGACATGGGAGTTGAGGGATAGGGAGAGGGGAGGAGGGAAATTACCTTTTTTGAGACTTAAATCCATGGCTGGACCTCCAGCAGCATGGTAAAAGAAGTGAGGTGGGGAAAGAGGTGTGGCCACAGCACTGCACCACCTCTGAATCCACCCCTGGACAGGACCAGCAGAGCAGGAAGTCAGGGATTTACAGCAATGTCCCTTTGTCCCTCCTGGAACTTTTCCCCTGCTCCTGCCTAAGCTCAGTGAGTAACTGCTAAAATCTGAGCTATGATTCTTATATAATTAAGTGCATGCTCATTTTCTCCAGTTGCTCTTAGGTCCTGGTATTATTAATCAAACTCCCACCTCATGCAGAGAACCCTTTGTGCTTGGCACTGTACAAACATACAGGAAATCATGCTCTCTGACCTAGAAAGGACAAAGCACAAATGAAAGGCTTCTCTCCTTAGACAAAGTGCTCTGAAAGATGCAGGTACAGGCTGTTTTAAACCCAGGTGTGCTTAATGCATCTCTCACATATGTTCTATTTATACAATCACATTTACCTGGGAGTGAGAAAACCATGAATGGTCAAGTAAAGAAGAAAGTATTATTGAAAAAAGATGGAGGAGTGGGTTAATTCAGATGAAAACTGACTGAAAGGGAAGCAGAAAGCAGGAAGGAGAGATGAAAAGGGGATTAAGAACAAGGGAGACTGAAAGGAGAGTGATTCAGCTACAGTAGCAAAAGGAAAATAAGTTATGAGTAAGCAAGATAAAAAAAAGTATAATTTTTATTCCAGAGTTGACATGCAATCTGGAAGTTTCAAATTGTAATACTATGTCCTTGTAAAAATACTAGTCCAGCCACCAAATGAAAGGCAGATATGACTAGTCCAGCTACCAAACAGAAAATATTCCACATTCATCCTTGCCCATTAGTGAGCAAGCTCTGAAAGTTTTTGCACCTTCCTGCTTCAGCACAATCTGTTTTCTACTTGTTCACAGCTTATTTAAAAGTAGTTTTTAGGTCAGCAAATGGTGAGGAGGGAGAGGGGGCATTTTTTCAGTTGGTTTTGTGCTCGATGATATGTACTGTGGGCAGATACTCTTATATTTCCCCTTGTACAAGTAAGAGCACGTTGGTGATGATTAATAAATAGAAGTAAGTAATAATAAAAGTGCTGTCACTTTGCAAAAGTCAGTTTTGTTTTCTCTCTCTCTCTGTTTTTCCCTTCATCTCCTTTTTTCCTGTTAAGCTAAGTGGCTTAGAAATTTGAAATGCAGCATTATTTGAGCAAGATTTCCCAGATAAAAACTTTGTTTTTTGCAGGGGCAGGGGATAATCCCTCAAACTGGCAATAGCTCTAATATAAGAAATCTTAAAGCTGACATTCAATTTTTAAGAAACTACTTTGCCAGAATACACTTGTTTTTCCACAGATGTACTTAAAATGCATTTGGTCAGGAATAAATGCAAGATGAGAACAAGGAAGCTGTAAAAAATAAATAAATAAATAAATAAATAAATAAATAAATAATAATAAAAAAAAAATCACAAGATAAAAATAATTACTACATCAAATGAAAGAGCACATGGCAAAGCTAGAAAAGACGGGACAAGGTATTTCAAAGTGGTCTTGGTCTGTAACAGGAAAACACGTAAACCAAATAAAAGCAAAACCAAACTCCAACCAAAATACTAAACAATTCTAAGAAACACACAGGAAGAGCCAGACTCTATTAGGATAAAAATATATGAGCTTCGTTACATGGTGCCAATTTTGCAATATTAACTTAAGTTCCAAGTTGCATGTATGAAAAATGCAGCCTTGTGAAATTTTAAGTCACCTTTGCAAAATCAAACTATTTGTTAAATTTGCCTTTTGCTTCTCTCTTCTAGTTACAAAACAAAATATCATAATATGGACCTTACATTTAATTCTTTTCTGGGTTTTAGGGGGTTAAGCCTATATGCAATTAACTACTGTAGTTGCTTGTGTCCCCTTAGGTACAAATAACTGACTTATAAAACATTTCAAATGAAGGTCGTTCACTTTGACTAGAACGAAACACAATAGCAATGTAATTTTCTTAATCTCCTGTATGAATTTCCTGCCATACATTACATTTTCATCCCTCATTTCTTTTGTCTCATTTCATGTCTCCTATTATAGCTGTTTTAATATGCTTATTCGCCAGTATCTCACTGGAACTGCTTCAGTTCCCTTTTTGTAGGTAATTAGCTCGGTGTTTTGCAGCCTCCATTATCTGTAGCTCAGTTTGTTCCATTTGCTTCAGAATCTTTTACTACTTTTCTTTTTGCTGAGTCTAAAATTAAAAGGGAACCAGGGCAAGATCCATACCTACTAAGGTTAATGTGGCTTTACCCATTTAGTAGGAGAGAAGGCTGGCTTTACCCGTTTAGTAGGAGAGAAGGCTGAAGTATTAAATTACCATTATTTTTTTTTTTAAATGTCAAGTCTTCACAAACAAGGGTTACTACCAGAGGATGAGTAGAGTTAGTAGCAAAGATCAGGAAGGAGACACAGCCTATAGTAGCAAAAGAACAGGTTAAGGATTTCTTAGAGAAGCTATATGCTTTCAAGTTATCAGGGCTGGATGAGATGCCCTGTAAAGTATTAAAGGAATTAACTGAGGTAATTTCAGAGTCATTAGTTTTGAGAATTTGCATAGCTCATGAACTATTAGGTCCCAAATGAATGGAAAAGGGCAAATAGAGTATCCATCTTTAAGAAAAGAAAGAATGAGGATCTAGGGAACTACAGACCTATCAGCCTGATCTTGATACCTGAAAAGATCATGGGGAAGGTCTTCATAGAATCTATTGTGAAACACCTAGAACAAAGTGATCAAGAACAGCCAGCATGGGTTCACCAAGAGCCAGTAATGCCTGGCCCACTCGATTTCCTACTATGATAAGGTGACAGGCTCCAGACAGGAGGAGACCAGTGGACATGATATACCTTTATTTTAAATCAAGGCCTTTGACACCATCTCTAACGATATCCTCATTAACTAGCAGAGGAAATAAAGATTAAATGAAAGTACGGTAAGGTGGACACAACTGGTTGGATCATTATTTTTTCCTCAATGAGCAGTCAACCAATGGCTCATTTTCATTATTCATCTGGGTGGTGAGACTTGGTCACACTCAGCAAATTTTCAGACACCAAGTGGATGGAGTTCCAGAAACTACAGAGTATAGGGTTAGGATCCAGAATGACCTGGATAGACTGGAGAAATGAACACAGGAGATTCAACAAGAACAAGTGCAAAGTTCTACACTTGAGAAGGAATCATTCCATGCACTTTCCAAGCTAGGGAATGAGTGGCTAGGCTGTAGTACTACAGAGAAGGACTGGGGGTTTGTAGTACACCATAATATGAGCCAACAGGCTGCTCTTGTTACAAAAACTGTCAGGAGCATATTGGGTTGTATTAACAGGAGTCTCACTTGTAAATCATGGGAAGTGATTCTGCTGCTCTGTTCAGCATTGGTGAGGCCTTACCTGGAGTACTGTGTCCACTTTCGGGCCCTACACTTCAAGGAGGATGTGGACAGATTACAAAGATTTCAGTGCAAAGCACAAAAATTATTAGGGCCCTATGAGGCAAGGCTTATGAGGAAAGGCTGAAAGAGCTAGGGTTATTTAGTCTGGAAAAGAGATAGTTTCATAGTTAGTAGGGTCGGAAGGGACCTGAGCAGATCATCAAGTCCGACCCCCTGCCATGGCAGGAAAGAGTACTGGGGTCAAACGACCCCAGCAGGGTGATTGTCTAGCCTTCTCTTAAAGACCCCCAAGGTAGGAGCCAGTACCACTTCACTTGGAAGTTGGTTCCAGACCCTAGCCGCCCTGACAGCGAAGGTATGGTGCTGGTTTTCCCTCCCCGGGTGCATCACCTTGCACTTGTCAGTGTTGAATCCCATCCCATTCTCATCCACCCACCCTTGTAACCTGTCCAGGTCTGAATGTAGCCTATTCCTTCTTTCTAGCATGCCCACATCCCCCATCTTAGCGTCATCAGCAAATTTGAACAGGGTGCTTTTTACCCCCTCATCCAAGTCACTGATGAAGATGTTGAACAGTGCGAGCCTGAGGACCGAGCCCTGTGGAACCCCACCGCCCACATCCCTCCAGGTCAAAAATGACCCATCCACTACCACTGTCTGGGTGCAGCCCTCCAGACAGTTGGTTGGTGACCCATTTGACTGTGTAGGTGCCGACACCACAGTCCCCCAGTTTCTTATTGAGAAGAGGGTGAGAGACAGTGTCAAAGGCCTTCTGAAAATCCAGAAAGACTATGTCCACTGCTACCCCTGCATCTAAGGATTTGGTGATCTGGTCATAGAAGGCCACCAGGTTGGTCTGACAGGACCCGCCCCTAATGAACCCGTGTTGGTTGCCCCTAAGCATAAATCTCCCCTGCTGGCCCCTTGTGGACATGTGCCAGAATAATTCTCAAAAAGCTTACCCAGGATCAAGGCAAGACTAACTGGCCTATAGTTTTCTGGGTCCTCCTTCCTCCCTTTTCTGAAGATGGGAACCACGTTGGCCCTCTTCCAGTCCTCTGGCACCACACCAGAGCACCACAAATGCTCGTAAAGCTGTGCCAGGGGTCCCGCAATGAACTCAGCTAATCCAGTCCCTCCAGAAGTTCCCCAACTAGATCCTCACTGACCCTTGGCCTAGGTGCACCTTCCCTGGGGCCTGAGGGGGGCCCAGTGGAAGGGCTGATCTGGTCCCTGCTCACGAAAATGGAGGCAAAAAAAGTCATTAAAATAGGTTAGCTTTGTCATCTGGTGTGACGACCAAATTTCCTAGTGTCTTGCAGAGGCTCCATGTTACCCGGTACCTTCTTTTTGCCCCTTATGTATTGAAAAAAAGGACTTCTTGTTGTCCTTGATCCGGGAAGCTAGTCCCAGTTCCATCTCCACCTTGGCCTTCCTGAGTGCCCCGCTGTATCCCCGAACAACCACAGTATCATCCTCCCTGGTGACGGCCCCTCCCTTCCATTGGGTGTATGCCTCCCTTTTAGCTAGGAGACATTCTCAGATGCTTTTGGTGAGCCATGGGGGCTTTTGCACCCTCCTGCTCCCTTTGATCTGTATTGGGATTACCTCCCTTTGGGTTTGGAGGACTGTCCCTTTAAGGAGCAACCATTCTTTGATACCTGGCTCCCCTCCCCTCCAGGACCTCAGTGACTTCTCCCTTAGCAAAAGCCCCCTTAGCTCATTGAAGTCCGCCCTCCTGAAATCTAGGGCTGCTGCCTTGCTGCAGGCCTTTGGCGCCCTGCGTTGTTGGATGGTAAATTCCAGCAGGCGATGAACACTGTCGCCCAGGTAGTCGAGCACCTGCTGTCCCCTCACCAGGTCGTCGTCCATGGCCACCACCAGGTCCAACAAGGCATCTCCCCTGGTGGGGCTGTGCACCTCCTGGGTTAGATGGAGGTTCTGCATTTTGGCTAGGAACCTACACGAGTGGTCAGACCTGGCTGACTGCTCTTCCCAGCAGATGTCTGGAAAGTTCAGGTCATCCATGATGACCATGTCCTTTGACCCAACTACCTTCGTGAGCTGGCTTAAGAATTCCTGGTCTAGCTCTTCCACTTGGTTGGGTGGTCTGTAGTAGACGCCACCATTAAGTCTCTTTCCCCTCAACTGCCTTGTATTCTAAACGCAGAGTACTTCAGCGTGCCCCTCCTCTGACTGTGCTACTTGATGAGGATGTGTATTCCTCCTTAATGTAGAGCGCCACCCCCCCGCCTTTCCTACCTGTCCTGTCCCTCTTGTACAGCCTATAGCCCTTGATATTCACTGCCCAGTCGTGCGTTGGGTCCCACCACATTTCAGTGAGTCCCACTGTCTGGGCTGATGTCAGCTAGCAGGAGGGTAAGTTCCTCTTGCTTGTTTCCCATACTACGAACATTTGTGTAGAGGCATTTGAGGCCTCCTGAGGATGTGTGCACTGGCCCCCTAATCTCAGCATTGCCCTGGCCCCTGTTGCTTACCTGTGTATATGTTCCACTAGTCGGTCTAGGCTGGGCTGTACTTGTGGGTGCTGCTTGGTTTAGCGGTCCAAGGCTTCCTCCACCCTCAGCTTCCCCTTCCCCCAGATAACTGGAGGAGGACTTGATAACAGTCTTCAGATACCTGAAGGGGGACTGCAGAGAGCATGGAGATGGACTTCTTTGCTGCTGTAGGTGACAGGACCAGGAGCAATGACCTCAAGCTTCAGCAAATAAAATTTAGGTTGGAGATTAGGAAGAACTTTCAGGTTATGAGGGTGATTAAGCATTGGATAGCCCATTCCAATGCTCAACTACCGTGAGAGTCACAAAATTCCTCCTAATCTCCAACCTAAGTTTCACTTGTTATACATATATATTACAGTGCCCCTCTGCTGTTTAAAATCTGACAGATGGGGCAATCTTTACATGCTAAGTATGAAGAAATGAACACCGATCTGACATCGGCTGCAGAAATAAGCAAAGACCTGGAGAAGCACACTTCACCCTCCATGGTGAATATATTAGTGGTCTCAGGATTGCTGTTCTCAAGAAGGAAAATTTTTAAATCCAGTTCAAATAGGAAATCATAGAACAAGAAATCATCCACAGACTCAAAGTTCAATGCAGTTTAAACAGGGACTATGGATTTTCATTCCATTGTCTGGATTAGCTTTTGTAACCCCTTTCTTCCTATGGGTTCTTTGTTTCTCTCAGCACCACCTTTTACATTCAAATCACTCTATACACCGCTCTGTGCTCTTCTTGAAGTGACCGCAACTTCAGGAAAGCTTGCGCTATATGAAAATCACTTGCATGCACACACATACAATTTAGTTAGTTAGTGTATAAGTTACATATCTACCCTACTATCAGCAAAGCCAAGCAGTAAAAAGTAACACAATGCCTTATATAAAAGACATACACACATAATAGCCAGGTTAACAGTTGTGAATACATACTGTTACAGACATACAGCTCTGGTACCACAATTATTTTACTATGGCTGAGAACCTGAAGGCACAATGATCAGTCAAAATATCTGCCGAGCAGAAAGGAAGGGATGGGAGAGTCGTCAGTTGCTGCAAGGCTGACCAACAGCCAGGGTCAACGGCAGGTTGTAACTTAGAGTCATGGGTTGATTCATAGATTGTTAGGGGTTTCACAAGATCGGGTCTAGCCCCCCTGCACTGGGCAGGCTGTGTCAAAAATGGCGGACAGACTCTAAATGCCTCACACTCCCTCATGCCTTGCTACTTTTGAGACAAAAAACATCCAAGTATGAGATTTTCAAAATAGGGACTTTAGTTGGCATTCTATAATTATATTTAAAAGCCCCATTTTAGGATTCCTACGCCTTGGCCATACATGAAGGTTTGGGTTGGGTTTTTTGGTGGTTTTTTTGTCCAGGGAAGGGGTTGTTTGGTATTTTTTAAGTTTAGTTTAAAACTTTTCTGATACATACTCTGTCAGTTTTGATGAGGAAGTACAAAGGCTGTGCTAAGCATGCACGTATTCTAAGAGATCTGATGTTGACAGTGTCAGCTCCACATACAATTTACATGCGTCCTGAGTCTCTACTTTTAAGCATCCACTTTCCACAAGCAGGTATGCAAACTGGAGAGGCACCCATGAGTGGGTTTGTAGACAAAAAACTGCCCACGCTTTTTTTTTTTTTTTGGTACACGGACTTTTGAACACACACCAAAGTTTACGCAGGCTACAGGTGAAAGTGGATCAGCAATTTTTTTTAAAATTATTATTTCAATCAGGTCCCTATTCTTCCCTTGTAAATATTTACTTTTCATTTTCTGTTACCTGTTGTGTCCTCCCCCATGTACCATAAAAAATTCACCATTGGTTTCCCAATAAGGTAAAATTCATTCATTTTCCTGAAACTTGTTGAGCATGTCAAGAAGGGGCATTTTTCCTTTACGCAGATTCCTAAATCCACATTTCCACATGCAGTGGTTGCAAGCATGTGGGTTTGTCTCATTTTATAACCCACGACCCAAAATGCCCAAGAACTTTGTCTCAAAACTTCACTAAATTCATTCATTACATTTCTTTCCTCAAAGAATGAAAAGAGATCTCAAGAGCAGGGGAGGATGGGGAAAAAAGCATGTGAATAGGTATATTTGTATTTAAGGCCAAATGAAGAAAGCAGCAACTACTGCAGAAACAAACCAACTAAATAGAAGACAATAACCACATTTCTCCCCCAGAACATTTTTGTGACTGCTGTAGATTCTCTCTGCCGAGCTCAAAAGACCTTTCACTTTCCATCCAAATCAAAACAACATTATTTTGTGTTAGCAGAAGCAACAGAGCCATCTCTTGGCAAAACAAAGGGAACTGCAAGTGCAATCAGTTACTACATCTGGACTGTGCACTGTGCTATGACAGGTACAAGTGCAGAAAATTGCACATACAAAACAATCATATTCTATTCATTCTCTCCCCATGGGTATTAATTACACTTCAGTTTCTCAACCCAAGCAGTAAACCAAATTAAAATGCTTCATATAATACAAACTCTCTCAAATCCACCCCAGTCAAAAGACTTTGTTTTTTTAAACGGTGTTCTGCACTTTGGATATTCTGGATATGCTTTTCAGCAAACCAAGACTGTTCCTTGGGCTAAGTTTGTATGAGGCATATTTCATGGTTCATGTCTTTTAGTTCCGTCCTTCAGGTATCCTTTATTTGCCCCAACCTGGATTGGCAAACCAGGGGCATAAGAAGGATTTAGAAATAATTTAGGTGCCTAGGTGAAAATAAAGTGATTTAAAATAATTCACACTCCAACAGCCACCAATATCATTACATGCCTAAAGTCATTCACAGCTTGGATTCTGGAGTGTCAAGTAGGTGCAAAGTCTCCTAGGCAGCTAAGCTTTGGCTTCCACAACTGTGCAAAAGCCCCACAGTTGAAACAGGTAAGCACCTACATCCCAAAGCTCATTGGTAATCCAGATGCTAGACCGTGATGCTTAAGCTCCATTTAAGATGCCAAAGAAGTCTGATGGATTAGGTATGCTTGGAAGGTCCCCAACACACACCAGCAATTTGAGTTCAGCACAGACACAGTAAACATGGAGGCTATCACTCCAAAACCAAGATGGTAGGGGTAATGGAGCCTCCCTTATATGCTGCCTTGGAACAGGTGCGTCAAAGATGCCGCTCACAGGGCAGATCCCGCCTGCACGGCCCTCTTATCCAGCCCCAAATGCTGCCCGTGGATGTCTGACTTGACCCACAGGCAGCTTCTGGGTGTGACAGATGGTCCTCAAGCACCACACACAGCATCCACAGTTCCAGAATGGCTTGGAGCAGGACTGTGCTGCACACAGCATCCACTCAACCCACTCCAGGACCTGTAAGAACAGTGACTTTCAACCTTGTTTTCATTTTCAGACTCCTAAAAATTTTGAATGAAAATGCAGACCACTTTGGAAATTTCAAACGGAGGTAAGGACCCCGTTTGAATTGTGAGCATGGTCAGTCAAAAGCTGGTGAATACCCAAAGTCATCTTTCATGAGCCCATTAGATATTATCTGCTGACCCCCCAAAGGTCCACTAGCCACAGGTTAAAAAAAAAAAAAATCACTGATCTAGAACGTGGATCTGTTCTGGCCTATGGACCAGCCCCGTGCCACTCATGCAGCCCACGGAGTCAGATGAGTTTGACATTTCTGCCTTCCCCCTTATAGCTGGCGGTTACAATTACAGACATTAGAAGGTTCATCAAGGACACGTGAATCCTAACCTATTACTGGTCACCTTATTCACTTAACAAGTGCTTGCATCCTTCTAGTATTTATTCCTATAATTCACATCTTGACACCAGGTTTTTTAGAATCCTGCAACTCCTGGCTTCAGTATCATCTTACAGTAATGAGCTCCAAGTTTAGTTAAGCTTTAGGTAAAAATGCTTCTCTTTCTGTATTCCAATTATTACTTTTTAATAGTATTGGTTGTCAACTTGCTTACCTGTTAGGACAGAGACAGATCAATATTCCATATGCAGTTCACTTTGCATGTCTATTGTAGTATCTCTTCCACCCATGTTACTTTTTGCTACCAGGTGCCTTTTTATGCTTAATTTTTATTTTAAGGTTAGAGTGAAATCAAACAAGGTCTCTTCTGCCTTATGCTAAAAGGCTAGGAAATCCTACATAGCAACAGTAATTTTCACTACAGTGAAGACCTGGCCTGCATTCAAATGTTCAAATCCAGGAGAATTCCCTTGGGTTTGTTCTTATCATAGGAAAATAAAATTAAAAATGTAGGGTGAGATGCCTGAAAAGGAATTTGAGCACTGAGCTCCTGAAGAGCAAAAAGCAAAGAGTTTTCAGTGCTGGTGTGTATACGAGTGCACAGCCAGTGGGCCCCATCTCAACATTGCCTGAAGGCTCCCTAGCCTGCCTGGCAAAAGATGGCAGCAGTGCACAGGGCAGCCCCAGCTGGCCCACCCAGACTGTCTCCTAGTAGCACAATCCTGTGGGGATTGTGAAGGAAGCACATTCTGCTCCATGGTTGACTGCAGTAGCAGAGCCTAGTTAGCAAGACACTGCCTCCTGGCAGGAAGACACAAGGAGGGAGAGGAAGGGTGTGGCAGGGTAGCAAAGCACCCTGGGACGCTGAAGGCCTGTACTGTGACTTTGCTCAAAAGAGAATACGTACAGACATTCACCTCTCAGAAGAAACTGACTCGGGAGCGACTTAACCCTGGTTGTTTCCAGGTTCTTTTACTCTGAGCAAAACCCTGAATATCTGCACTTTGGGCTTGTCCTGCAAAAGCAGCAACTTTCCCAGGAAAAACTGGATGTCTGTGTGGCCCCAGAGCATTACTAGAAGAACAAATTGTTCACTTGCCTTTGTGTTTTAAAGCAGTCTCTTCAGGCTCATACAATCATTTTTAGTGGGGCAGAATTATCCAACATGCAACATTGACAGAGAAACAGAGCCTAGACTTTACTAATGCCTATTTAACTAGTCTTTATTACCTCTTGAACTTCGAGTGGAATATCTTTCCAGAAAGCTTGCTAGTTTGAAAGAGATAAAAATATTAACTTTTAACAAGGACTGATATATGGATGTGCAGAGAAACTCTGAAATACATGCACTGGCCTCTCAAACTTACACTAAGGCCAAGACATGCAGAACGGTTTTAAAGCCAAAAACCTGGACTATATCCCACAAGGAATTCAAAACACAGCTTTTTTTTTCTTTTCCTGTTACTAATTCTTCCTGAAGTTGGGCAGTTGAGTTTCTTCCTTGTTAAAGTTTTATTCATTTTAACCTTAGGCCAATATTTTCAAACTGGAAAGTATAGCATTAGGTATCTTAATCCATTTTTATACTTGAATAAGGACAGCACCTTTAGGGTATCTTACAAAGTTTCCACTCTTAAGTGGTTTAGGAATACAAATTCCATTCAAGATTTAGGTTCCTAATTCTGTTAGATTCTTCTAGAAGCATCTCCCCTGGCTTTGAGAGCCAGTACAACTTAATAGAACTAGGGCTCAGTATTCCCAAAAATATTTTCATAGTGGTGCTTGCCTAGACAAAGGTTCTGTAGTTTGTGGTAGTTGATGACATGCAGGAGGGGGAAGGGATGGACCCTAAATTAAACTGGAAAACAAAGCAAAGCTGAAGGAGTCTGGAGTGGAGAGGTAGGAACACAACCAGACATAGCAAGGAAGATAAAGATGGCTTTAGTGAAAAGGCTGCTAGAACAAGGGAGAGAATGCAGTCTTAACTGTAAGAGTGCCCAGGCATCCATACAAGGTTTCCTAAGACTAGTTCCAACTTTTCTTACCATTTTCTTTGTTCTCTGGAGCTAGCTTCTCCCTGGAATTTTTTCACATGTGGGTCTAGTGACGGATGAAGAGGACAAGTACCACTTAGGTAGTTAAAGGGTCTCCTCTGCACCAGCTGCTTCCTCCGAAGTCTTTAAAACAGCTGCCTCACAAGAAGAGAAGAGAACCATTAGTGTTAAACTGGCTTTACATAATCTTCTTTTCCTGCTCAACTCTAAAGGATATGTTGTGGAGCCAGAACAGTTCCAGAAAGCTCTCTTTAAACAAGATCCACCCTAAGACTCTGTGGCAACTGTCAACACCCTTGGGGTTCAGTAAAGATTAGAAATTAAAGTCACTTGCAACAATAGAAACAAAACGTTAGTGATGCACAAGAAACGAAATGTTTCCCCCATTAACTGAAGATTGCAGATCTGATCTAGTTAAAGAGAATAAAGTCAAAGTAGATTTGTCTGCAGTAAGAAGCTAGCACTCTCCCAGATGAAACAAGACAGAATTGTTTTTATTCTAGTAGCAGCTCCCCTGCCCCCATTTTGGAAAATCTTGCAAAGCTATGAAGGGTCTGTTGGAGGAGTTCTCACCCCCACAAATTGGTGAAGGAGGATCCTACTTTATTTATTCTGCCTTAAAAAGGCAGCTTTGCATGACAAAATATACCCCATATAAGAACACTTACTTATGGGTAGATTCTTCTTCAAAAAAGACTAGTTATTGAATTTTTACAATTACTTGGTTTTATAATCAGTGTTATAAAAATAGCTTAAGTGATATGGGAAATCACTAAGCAAAGTCCCCCACTTCAACAACTTCCCTGAGCCAGAAGTGCAGAATCATGTACTTGAAAAGGACAAGGTGACTTTTTCCCTGCCCCCCCTCCTTTTTCTGGAATGTGAAAAAAAGTGTTCAGTAAAAAATCAGGCAGCATATTTAAAAAGAAATTCTAGACAACAAGAAATGCAACAAATTTAGAGGTCTAGAAAACGTGACTTACAAGAAAATGTTGGGGAAAGTAGAATCATTTAACCTGGAAAAAAGAGATGGGTGTACTGGTAGGACAGAAGGAAAGGAAGTAATTCAATGTCAATGTCAATCTTCAAATTCTTGAAGGGTGGGTATGGAGAGCATGGGGGAAAACCTAATCGTTCTGTTTCTTTCAACATAAACGCAGGAAAAAGTAGAATACCTTGATCTCAACAAAAAATTTCAGATTGGATATTATATGGAACTACACAATTATATAGGGGTAGGTAAGCACTGAAACAGTCTGCCTGAGGTTGTGGAAACCACACCAAAATTAGAAGGTATAAAGAACAAGCAAGAGAAACACACACAGCTAGGATGTTTTGGACAGGAGTGATTATGGCTTGACCAGCATATTGGGATTAGATGAATGCCTGTAATACTATACAAAAAAAATAAAACACCTTATGATCAATGAGTACACATCTGCTAAAGACAAGTCTCAGATGGTAGCCAGTAAAGACTACTTCCCCCCCAGATTTTAATAGACCATCAGGGCTGGAAGGGACCTCGAGAGATCATCGAGTCCAGCCCCCTGCCCAAAGGGCAGGAAGTCAGCTGGGGTCATAGGATCCCAGCAAGGTAAGCATCCAATTTACTCCTG
>NW_017728909.1:67946008-67978340 GCF_001723895.1 Crocodylus porosus
CATTGCCCTTGCTTTTCCTCCGGCTCCCCACATCTGAAAAAGGACTTTTTGTTGTCCTTGATGCTTGAAGCTAGTTGGAGTTCAGTTGCAGCCTTGGCTTTCCTGGTTTGCTCCCTGCAGGACCAGACCAGCGCAGAATAAACACTCCTTGGAGGTGAATCCCATCCTCCATCCTTTGTAGGCTTTCCTTTTTAGCCGCACAAGGTTCGCTAGGTCCCTAGAGAGCCAGGAGGGCTGCTGTGCCTTCTTGCTGCCTTTCCTCCGTGTTGGAATAGATTTGGCTTGTGCATTGAGGACTCCATCTGAATAAATTCCAAGCCCTGCCAATTTTGTATCAGAGTACTCTTTGGTTCAATTCAGCCAGTTGGAAAAAAATTAAAATTAAAAAAATAAATAAATAAATTCACCTAGAACCTTTACAAGCCACACAGAAAAGCAAATACTGTATGTCATATCTGATACAAGTTAAAGACAGTATCAAATATCCAAAAGAAGCAAGTACAGCAGCATCTAGCTCAGATGGCCAGATATAGGCCTACTCAAAAAAAAAAAACTTACTTTATAAGCACCAATTTATAATCCATGGCAGAGGACAGACAAGGCTGGAAGAGGATTACAGTGAAGTAGAAGATCCATTTTATCCTTTTCCAAGTTTGGAGGATGAAAAACTAGGTCTGTAAACATAAGTCTCATTAGAAAAAACTTGCTGCTTTGAACTTGAGGAGTAACTCCAGGGCTAGGTACAAATATTCAAAAAGCCCAAGCCTGAATTGATTCAATCTGTGCAGGTTAATCTAACCTAGTAGACTGAACCAATTCGCAAGTGAACAGACATTCACTTTACAATTGGGGAGGGGTTTATACCCCTGCCCTGCAGGGCCCCAGCTGGGGTGCCTGGAGAGAAAGGAAGGAAGCAACCCCCACCCCCCCCATCAGGAGCCCCTAGCCCCCCACATCCCCACTTGCTTGCTACTCCAGCTGCAGGAACAGGAACATGGCCAGACCCCAGTAGGCTGAGGAGAAGGGGGAGGGTTAATCCCCCCCATTGCAAGTGGGGGTGGTACAGGCACCAATAGGCTCCACTTATGTACCTAGGGCCACAGCAGCCATATTTGAGGGAAAGAGGGAAGTGGTGCAGGTACCAAATCCCTTGGAATGGCAAGCAGACCAGGGTTAAATCACAGAGCCTGGTCTCACCATTGCCTCCCACTGCAGCAGCACAGCCTGGGCTGTGGCAGATGGCAATGCCCGTCACCTCCAGCACCACACGAGGGCTGCAACTTGCAGGTGGACTGCAGCTGCAGCATAGCTCTCCACCCCCCCACCCACCTCCCTCTCCCAACAGCAGAGTGATCCATCATGGCAGGAAGAGGAGGGGCACCCATCATCACTTGCAGCAGAACTGGGTAGTCAGGGCAGGATGCTGCAGGCCAGGGGCATAGAGAAGGAACAGACTGTGTAGCCCAGTTCAGCCTGGAACTACAGCCTAGGGATAGAGACTGGCCTGCAGCAGCCTACCCAGGCACCTCACCTCCTCCTGCAGCAATAGTTTGCTCTGCTGCCACTGCCAGGAGAGGGAGGAGGCAAGCTGTGCTCCAGCTACAGTCTACCTACAAACCAAGGTCTCTATGCAGGACTGGAAGTGGAAAGCAGCTGGTGCTGACCCCCACCCCGTTGGGCTGCCCCTGCCTAGGCTATGCTGCCAGAGCAAGTAGCAGTAGTAAATCAGGGCCAGGATTAACCCTGGTTCCTCCCCCACCTGCAGCCAGGTCACATTTCTACCCCCTCCTCCAGCCCTGGCCAGACCTGCCTTAGCATCAACCACAGCTTGCTGCTTCAAAGACCCAGCCCAGGCACCACAGCACTGGACCCAAACAGGTGTTCAGCATGAGATAGCCAGTGCCATGTTGATGCCTGCATTGGAGAGGGAGGGATTAAACTACCCTACCCCTACCCCCTTCCTCTCAGGCTATTAGCATCAGGCTTCTATGGACCCAGGTGCATGAGCACAGCTTATAAGTGCCCATGCCGCACCCCCTGGCAGGGGGGGGGCATTAAATCCCACCTTCCCTTTAGGCTACTGGGGCCTAACTATGCTTCTGGGGCATGCAGGGGGAATAAGAGGGCCTGGGGACACCTGGCAAGGGTTGCTGCCTCCCCTGCCTGGCAGACCTGGCTGTATTCCAGCACAGGGTCTTGCACCCCCACTCCCCTACTGAGCCAGGGAGGAGAGGGGTGGGGCCAACCCTGCTTGGCTAGAACAGACAGCTCAGCCCATGACTGCAGAGCATGCTGGAGGACTCCACTTTTTTTTTTAAAGTTAAAGGAGGAAGCGGTCTGGAAAAGAAGTTCCATAAGCCAGTTTGAGCTTAAAATCAGTTAAGTTTGATACTATATTCAACCAGGTTTACCTTAATCTACTTTGAGCCATTTTGAAACTGGTTTATGTGAACTAAACTTCTGTTCAGTTACAAGTTTAAGTCAGTTTCTGATCACCTAGAAGTTGCACACAAACCAGTTTGTCTCAAGCCTAGAAGGTCACATGGAAACATGAGGCACATTAGAAGCTTAGGGTAGTGTCTCTGTACACTGACAATGCAATTCTGGCTGTCACTCACATACACTGCTCTAGTAGCCAGGAAACTTTTGAGTGCAATCACTATGGGCACCTGTACTTTACTTTAAATTTTAAAATCACACAAGAAGTAGAAACAAGGCAAAAGTTCTAATAATGGTGTTACAGGATGCCACACAAAATAATCTCACAAACCCTGGTTTAGAAAGGATGCAATTAAAATAAGTTGCTCCAAAATTATGTGGTGTTTTTGAAGCTGCATCTCATTTAAAAAAAAATTAAATGACAACATCATCATTAAAATCTGGAATTTATTTCAAATTTGTTAGACATTTATAGTTCTGCTTATAAATAGTGTTACATTACAGATATTGTACATATATACAGTTTACTCCAGGTTGTGAAGTCTGAACTGGATTTGTTTTTCCTGTTAATGTTTGTTTTCAGGAAAGTGATTTAAATAGTTTTAAGCAGAATAAGGGTGACCACCTGGCACTTACAAACTAGTACATGCCCAATGAGAACATTAAGAAAATAGACTTTATTTTCAAAATTTCAAGGAGATATTAAAATGATTTTCCTATAAAAAGTCTCAACAATATTTTTAGATTGTGTTAATACAAAAGTTAAATGTACTCTATTTACAATGTTTTTGCTACCAGTTGGAGTGTTCTTTAAATGACAAAAACTTACCATTTAAAAAAAAAAATTGTAGAAAACAGGTGATCAATTTAAACCTTAACTCAACTTGTAAAAACAAAATTAAAACAAAACACTGTCAATTTGTTCTTACTCAAGAAACTGTGGTGTAAAATAAATTGTGCTAAACATTACCCAAAACATTGGCACATTAAAAAAGCATTCCTGCAGCTTTGAGGTAAACTGACTGCTCTTCCATATGTTAAAGATGCCCTCTCTCTCTCTCTGTACTTCAGTCTTTTCTTGGTGTACCATTTGCCTTTGTGGTTAATTACCAATGTTCCCCAGTTCAGCTCATGTCACCCTTCATATATTTTGACAGCAATACTGCAATTCCTAAACTAAGTTTTTATGCTTTTTAAAAAGCTTTCCCAATACTTAAGTAAAACAACTTGCCTCTTTTCTGTGATTTTTAAAAAAGGTATGCTATCAAGATATCAAGTCTCCTGAGCTTCAAATTAAACCTCACAAAAAAATATCCATATTTTTAAAACCCAAATTTCAAGTTATTCAAGAAGGAACTATTGGGATCTTCCATATTTAGATAATGCTGGACCTGTAACATGAAGTGTGCAATAGGGGTTTTAAAAAAAAAAAAAAAAAAGTTCCCAGGTAGTTGATTGTGGTTCTCACACATGTATACCAGATGCCATTTCCGCATTCTTTTCCAGCGATACAGAACTGCTTGACGGAGCCTTATACAAGCAGAATGCAACAACCACAAAAAAAATTGTGAGGACTTTACAAGCTGCACCTGAATAAGAGGAGTGAGGGAAGGGGAGGACAAGAGAATTTGTTTATTAAGAAAGCCACCAAACTCCCTGCCCCCCCCAAAAAAATTAAACAAAAAACACCACACACCACAAGCTGGCCTGTGACAATAAGTATAGCCAACACCAATGTATACAGGAGGCACAGAGCAAAATGCTAAAAGCTTTGTTTCAAATTTATCGGCTTTGATCATTACCTCAAAATCCATGAAGCAGATCCACAGCCTAGCAGACAGCCTTTGCACTTGGATCAGACATTTCACTCATCTCCCACTTGCTGCAATTACTGTAGTTCCCTAGTCTGATTTCTGACCTCTTTCCCCACAGTCTAGTTTGTGGAAGATTGCTTCTCTTTCTCCTTGCTTTGATGCACTGCCTCATGTAGAATCCTTCTACTGACTTGCCAATATATTGCATTAATATGAAACTTAATTTATAATTGCCTGTGCAAAGAACCTTTATATAAGAAGGATGATCATTCACCTAAACTATTTTTCACATGTCTCGATTATCCGCTCAGCATTTTTCCCCTATTCACAGCTTCATGGTTTCCTCCCGTACTCCTCAATTACATGGAAAGTAAAGAGCTAAGCCTATTTTTTTTTTTTTTTTTTTTGTGCACCTCCTTCAAGCTTCAAGATCTCCCAAGATATTTTGTATAGAGATGGTTGCATTTTAGTAAAGCTTTAGCTCCTAAAAGTAAGGGGAGGGAAACATAGGATATGATACGATACACCTGCAGCTACCACTGACACTCACTTTCCCCAAGAAAAAAAGAAATGGAAGCCAGCCAAATCAGAAAGGGGGTTTAAAAATTTGAATGGAATTTTGAATGTATTTATTATAAAGTACACAATACAGATGAGGTTACTTACTTATGCCTATCAGCATATATGCCATTCTTGTATTGTCATAGACCCAACAAGCTCCTTGAGTTTTACATTCGTTAACGTCCCACAGAGTACAACTGTTGTCTATAGCCACACCAAAGAAAATTGGCCCAGGAATAGTACCTAGAAGAGAGATGGAAAAATTGAAGACTTAACATTTAACTGGTCATTCTATGAATTCTGTTCAGTTTGGGGTTTAAAGCACCATCAGATTTAGCAGTACACCAGCTTGGTGAAACTACACATTGGAGCCACCTCAACTCCCCTTCTTACATATGCAGAGTAACAAACATCTTTCTACTCCTAGCTCTGTAGGTTGTTCATTTTAACTTAAGTTAAAGCTTGCTTAAGTAACTTGCAAGTAAAAACAAAATTATAACAAATTTGGACAGGGGAGTGGTGGGGGTGAAAGGATGATCATCAGTAGCCACTGTGGATTTGTTGCAAATTGTGCCAAACAAACTTTAATTTCCTTATTTAAGTATAAAAACCTTAGAAGGTAAGGGAATATAGTGGATATATCAGTATTTCAGCAAGTAGAAGCGTATAAGAGACTATAGTTATTATAATCTGGAGAAGCATGGATCCATTTTTCAATGGATACTTAGTCCTTTGAATAACTGCAAGCAAGTAGCAACTATTAATGGATCAGATTTCATAGTTCATAGACATTTGGCCTGGAAGGGACCCCGGAGGATAGAGTCCAGCCCCCTGCCCCAGGGGTAGGGGGAAAACAAACAACAACAACCAGCAGGGGTCATAAGATCCCAGCAAGATAAAGAACATCCAAATTTCTCTTGAAGGTATTCAAAGTAGATGCTTGAACCACCTCTGGTGGCAGGCTATTCCAGACCTTGGAGCCTCAGACTGTAAAAGTTCTTCCTTATGTCCAGCCTGAAAAACAGTCCTGAAGGAGTTTGTGACCATTTGACCATGTCATCTCCTGGGGCACTCTGGTGAACAGATGTTCCCCCAGATCCTGGTGAGCTCGGGGGAGAGGTTAATTTAGAACTTGTGCTGGCTATGCACCCCACTGTGGGGCAGATAGGGGGCTTGTAGCCCATGTAGGGCTCCTTAGAGAAAGAGGCAGCAGAGTGGAGTGTCTTGAGCATGGGTGGCACTGAAAGCTATAGCCACCCCAAAAGTTTGCCTGAGCCCCCCTGTGGCCACCCCTCCCAGTATCACCACTGCTGCCCACCTGCCTCAGGCAGCTGAACTTGCCCTGAGCCCAGCCCTGGCCCAGGTCCCACACTGGAAAGAGGCTGGCACTGCCCCTGAACCCTTAGCAGACAGCCTGCTTTTTCACTTATGCTGATCTCTTTCATACTGCACTGTAAAAGAGATCCTAGCCTTTATGTAGAACAGACAGCATACTATAGCACTTTTGCCAGGGTAAGGTTTAGTGTCCTTGACTAAAACATTTACTTTTTTCTCCACTGCAGTGTGGTGTGCCCATGTATATGCAGCATCCCTAAAGCTTACTAGATCATACACCTACTCTATATTGCTTCAGTGCTAAAACTCAGGGAGGTACTGTTCAAAAAGAAAAGCCACCATCTACTCAAGTTTGATCGTAAAAATCCAAAAAAACCCGTAACAACTTTGCCTTCTCCCTACATTCTGAGAAGAACATATGATAAAAGACCTTGACTTAAAAACCAAGTGACAACAGCCTAGAAGAATAAGAAGTTGTGTATAGGTTGTTTGTTGCTCATGGGAGAAGAAAGAAGCATAAATATCATCTGATACAAGGCTCCAACAACAGTAGTTGACTGGAACACAGGCCCTTGGCACAATGCTTATGGAACAACATTATGTGGCCCAGGCTGCTCTGAGACATCACTATGCTGCTGGCTGTCTCACTAGCACTTGAGGATCCTGCCAAACACAAGCCATCCTTAGGCAACTCCTTTTTGCTTATGGGATTGTGTTGTGCCTCCTACATGTAACACTAATTTCACAGCTTCTACATCTACATCATATACATACTTAACTAAGTGTTAAAACTAAAAATACAATAATAATTTCGCTGCCTTTATGTTATATGAAATATGCTTAAAATGCAAAATATCTGCCTGCCAGAATTCTGGTGTTCTACATCATAACAAGACAAAGCAGTTGATCAGATTCTATGCTTTTAGCTTTTAAAAGCTTATTTTCAGTTTAGCTGAAAGCTTGGTCAGCTAACTATGCCATTAATGGTTATAGATCAATCTCTTGATTAGTGGACATGTAGAATCCCTCCCTTCCAAGAATGGGCTTGACTATGGAGAAAGGAGGTCTCAGTTAAGTAAATGCCAATAAAATTTGGACATAAAACTAGAACTCTTGGTTCCAAAGTGATACCTTTTATTATCCCAACTGGGAAATTGTAAGCAGAAAAGGACAATTTTCTTGCAAGTTTTTCCCTAGTTCATCCAATAAAAGGTATAATTTTGGAACCAAGAGTTCTAGTTTTTTTGTACATCTTCTTGGTCTCAGACCAACATTGCTACCAAGTACACTCCTGAATAAATTTGTACTTGTTCTTTTGCCACTTTTGACCCATAGCAATTAACCATTAAACAAGTTTCTATAGATGAAAGTCTTATATCATTTAGCTTTGTTTTGCCTAGTCTTTCAGCCAAACTTAGGGTATGAACATATATTTTTGCCATTTAAAAAAAAGCTGCTGCTGTGGAGTGTGTGCGGCAATTCTTACACTAACTATTACGCCTGCATGATACAGGGTTAAAGTTGGAGTCCTCTGGCCATACTTATTACCACAGAAGTGACACATGTAAAGTTACAGAATCCTAAATTAGATGCATTATGCTTAGGTATGTATTTAAACAAAATGTTATACCCAGTAATCGTAGAAACAGTGACTGCACACCCAGAGCAAATGAACGCTGCTTGTCTGGCACACACCTGTAAAATAAGTTGAAAAGGACCTTCAGCAATGGAGCATTCTACAAACCAGATACAGTTTAACATTCAAGTTGCCTTCCAGTTACACTTCCTAACAAAAATCTAGCTCTGATACTTTGCTTTGTAGGATGAGAAGTACAAAACACTCTAAGACAATGCTGCTTTCCTTCTTATTCTCTCCAATTCAACATAGTTGATATTTAGAAGCTTACAATAAAACTTCAATCAATCAATCAAAAAAAAAATCCCAAGGAGCCTTACATGATAGTCCTGAGAACAAAAGATCCAGTTCAATGAAGCATGGCAGTGCAGTACAGGATGCAAGAAAGATAATAGCTTAACAAGTGCTTGCTTCTCTGTTTAATACTACTCTTTTTTAAAAAGCATACTAAGTTTTAACCAAAGTTAAAAATATGCTTTTTAAGTCTGGCCACAGTGCTTGAAGTGTTATTATAAAAGGATGTGATTAAACGTACTCCAAATCTTGACTTACTTACACATAAATAATTAACTAATATGAAGTTGAATTGCAACAGGCAGGAAAAAAAACAAGAGGTGTATAGATCTATAAGGGTTTTGTGGTTTAAATACTTTGAAACTAGTTGTTTCATCTTGAGTGGTTCTTTAACCAAGGCAAATAAATAAAAAAAAAAGATTGTCAGCAAACAGCTGATCCAATAGGGCGATTCCCACAGAACAATTTGTCCCCAGCTCTCAAACTACTTTGATTTAGGTATTCAACATGGTCCCTGAAGAGTACAGGTTTCTGTGATGATTCACCAATGCAAGTTCAGGTCTTTAAGTAAATTCCAAATTTAAACATGAACCAGATGTAAAGCCTTGGTCCCAATATTAAAAAGGACATTGGAAACTGACTGAATGCTAGTTGAATGATTTTAAGCACAGGCCTAATGTGCTTGAACACTAGAAATAGCAGTCACATTCTGAAAGCAATTGGAGTCACAATGGTCTTCAAACCTCAGCTACAAGAAGTTACAGTAACACAGTAACAGATAAAACTGACAGATGAATAAAGTTACTGCAGCAAGGTTTTTCAAGCAAGGCCCAAAAATTGCTAGGGAGACAGGCAGCAATTCAGGGAAACATCATACAAACTAGGAGGGAGTTAATGCATGTTTGGGCGCTGTTCACAACTTTGGTAAAAAACATTTTTAAAAAACCCCTTTAAAATATAAGCTTTTTAGAGCATCATTTGCCAATTAGTCTCTCATATCTTACCTTGCTATAAAACAAGTGCTCTTTGGAGAGCCAACTTGGTCAAGATGTTCCAAAATTTAGCAGTGACAGTTTTTACATTACTTGATAAGTCAGACAGTTCAGTGTCATAGGCACAAGTGAAAAGTAGGATGATCACATCTATACTCCACTGCTGGAAAGCTGTTGGAGAAACCTGAGCAGAGGCGGCAAGACGGAACCACCATATGGTTTCTTGGGGGATTCCATAAGAGCATGAATGCACACACAACTGCCAAAGATCCAGTTAGCATGCGTGTACATGTTAAAGTGATCCTGGGTGTGACCATAAACAGCATTCAACTGGAGGGCTTGGTGGCAACATGGGGCAGCTCCTACAGAACACCAGTGTTGCAACCTCCAGAGTAGGGGCAAAAGTTTCATAGGACATTTGGGCTGGAAGGAGACCGAGGAGCAGAGTCCAGGCCCCTACCCCAGGGGCAGGAAGTCAGCAAGGATCATAAGATCCCAGCAAGGTAAGTATCCAAATGTGTCCTGAAGGCATTCAAAGTAGGTGCTTGAACCGCCTCCATTGATAGTCTATTCCAAACCTTGGGAGCTCGGACCGTGAAGGAGTTCGCTCTTACGTCCAGCCTGAATTGGTTGTGGCGGAGTTTGTGACCATTTGACCTAGTCATCTTTTGGGGTGCTCAGGTGAACAGATATTCCCCCAGATCCGGGTAAGCACTCCTGCTAAAAACTTATAGGTGGCCACCAGATCACCTCTGAGCCTGCCCTTCTCCAGGCTGAAGAGCCCCATGGCTCTCAGCCTCTCATCATAAGGTCTGTTTTTCTGACTTCTGATCATGCGCGTGGCTCTTCTCTGGACTCAAGCATCTCCATAACCTTTTTGAATTGTGGAGCCCAAAACTGGATGCAGTACTCCAGCTGTGGCCTCACCAAGGCCGAGTACCATGTAAAAATGACATCCTGGTATCTGCTTGAGAAGCATCTATGGATGCAAGCCAGCATTTTGCTCGCTTTACTAGCCACAGCACCACACTGAAGGCTCATGTTCATCTTGTGATCAACCATGACCCCCAACCCCCTTTCTTCTGTAGCACTACAGAGCCTATAAGGATGCTGCAGGTTTTTCCTCCCAAGGTGGAGAACCTTGCATTTTTTGGTGTTGAACGCCATCAGGTTCTCATCCACCCATTTCATAAGCCTATCAAGAACAGCCTGGATCACCCCATCCTGTCCTCAGGTGTGGATGCTTTACCCCAGAGTTTGGTGTTGTCAGCCAACTTGGCCAGTCTGCTTCTGACACTAATGTCCACATCATTGATGAAGATGTTAAATAGCATAGGCCCTAGGACAAAGCCTTGAGGGACCCCACTGGTCACAGTGCACCAAGACAATTGACTCCCGTCAACCACCACCCTCTGGGTCCTACCACAGAGCCAATTTCCCAGCCAGCAGATCATGGTGAGGTTGAGGCCACAGTTAGCCAGTTTAGCCAAGAGGTGATTGTGGGATACCAGATCGAAGGCTTTTGATAAAGTGACATGCATGCTGAAATGCTTGAACTGACCCATGGGTCCAATTTATGGAAAGCTGCACTATTTGACTATGCATTGTTAGACTAGGCAAATCGATACTGCTGCATTACCAGAAACTGCTCTCAGATCATGAATGACTACTTGCAGGTGGCAGTGGCAAGTAGGGAGCTCCCACAGGCATGAGTAGCTGAGTGGCAAGGTCAGCACCAACCAGCAATGCTTTTCAGATGGTGCGCACACACTCCCTACATGGTCACCAACATCTCAGATACAGGTTCTGAGAGAATGAAGGTACCATCTTCTGGCATGGGAAGTTAGCACAAGAAAGGAGAGAACAGGAACCAGGCTTTACGATTAGAAGCAGCTTCCCTTCTTAACATGAAAGCCCCACTGCTATATCTATTTGACTCATGATGCCCAAAGTGCACATAGAATGGCTTCATCATGTTTAGTGTCTATGTATCTACCCTTCAAGCTATCAAAGCCAAGGCTGTTTTCTACCAACAACTTGGAGATTGAGACCACTCACAGAAATTAGACCATTATAATACTTGCCAGCTTCAATGCAAAGGTTGGATACGATTTTAAGAATTGACCTTGTACATAGGCAAACATGGAATTGTTAAGATGAATCAAGATGGCCAGCAAGTGTTAGAACTTTGTGCAAGTCAAAATCTATGCATCACCAACACCTTTGCTGGGGGTGGAAGGAAAGAAAGAGTCATAAGGACAGACATTGTGGAAGCATCTAAAGTACACTGGAACCAGTTACATTTAGTACTGACCAGGCATAACCACCTGAAAGAAAACCTGCATACAAGGTCTTCTCAGTCAGCACTGCAATATTGCTGGAGACTAATGCATGGTCAAAGTCAGAATCAAAATGACAAAGATGCACCATATCAGGACTACCAGCCATCCTCAGATTGTCTCTCTAATTTGGCTGATGTCTATGTTATTGGATAGTCTGCATTTTTCTAGACAAGCCCGCTTTCACAGCTCAACCACCTAGGCTTAGGAAATCATAAGAGCCAAGATAATGCTGCTGTAACAGCATTTGGCAAGAGATGCACGAAAAAACGCAGACTGATTTGAGGATCACTCCGAAACCCTTCTACCACTGGTAGAGAACAAAGAAGGACAGCACTAACCAACTGTAAGAAATATCCCAACACCATAACCCTGGAAGATCTGAGAAAGGTTCAGAAAGAGAAGTGCAAAAAGGAGGCTAAGAGGTATGCCCAAGATTTCTGGCTTAAAATTGATGCTATTCAGAAAGCAGCTAGTGCAGGCAATAGCCATGGAATTTATGAAGGCATCAAAATCAAGCAACTGATCCAGCCAAAAGTAAAATGGCTCCACTGAAAGGATTAAGTTGGAAATGTCATTACTGATTAACAATAAAAACACCATACAACCAACCACTGGATTGGACACTATACAGTTCCATCCCTACTGGGCTCATCTAAAAACGGCACCAACTTTGCAGTAGCATCACATGACAGGAAGCATGATACAACACTGAGCAGTAGTAATGAGCTACTGCACAGTCAGCATCACTTAAAGGCTGTTTGGCAATGCTACTTCACAGTAACTCATTACTGCACCAGTCAGTCACTTATTACTGTGAATTTAGTACTTCTATAAATAGAGTACTGACTGCACAGCCAGCATAGTTTGATTTCAGGTCTCATTGACCATGTCTACAGATGAGCTCAAAGGATTGCTGCAGTTTGAAATTAGGATGAATTTGGAAAAAAGTAAGCCTATATTAGAAAATTTGCTGAAAGCCATTAAACCCATTCCTTGAAATAGGGCATCCAGCAACAACTTTTTGCTGGAAGTCTACAAAACGTGCTAACAAATTACTCTGAAAGCTTCATAATGTTATACTGTTCTGTTTGAAAGAGGAAGCAGTACCCCAAGATTTCAGAAGACACTTAACTTGTACAGTTATACAAAAACAAAGGGGATAGAAGGAACTGAAAGCTATGGAGGTACCTCCCTGTTGAACAGTCAGGAAAGTTATCACTCGCATTATGATCCCTAGGCTGCAATTTGAGTGAAAGAATCTATCCTGAAAGTCAGTGAATTTTTTGCTCTGGATGCTCTGCCATGGGTATAACATTTCTCTTCTCTTGCAACAAACAAACAACATAGCCTTCACTGAGCTGATGAAGGCCTTCAATACAGTCAAGAGATAGGCCTTTTTACTGTTCTGAAGCAGCTTGTGTCATCTCTCTAAACAGTTAGGCTTCAAAATCACTCATTACAAAAAAAAAAAAAAAAAAGAAGGCATCAAGGTAATGGTTGTGCATGAACCAAAAATAAAATGTCTGACATCAGGGCGAAACACAGGCATCTTACCCCCATGCTCTTTAACATCTACTTTTTATTCCTACTTCTTCATGCTTTAACTGACAGCAATGATAGCATTGATCTTCAAACCAGACTAGAGGCTTGTTCAACCTCACAACATTTATTGCATCACAACATTGTCCACAGTGCATATTCCTTGCAAAAAATCTCTTGGGCAGATCTAGTAATGCAAGAAGCTTTGGGATGGCGATTTGTCTCAAGACGACCATGAGATGTACAGAGGCATGGAAGAACCAATACTTGATACCACTCTGGAGGATAAGTCTTATGGTGTGGTTGACCATTTTTGCTGCTTGGGTTCTACCATCAGCAGGAACACCAACCTTCAGACTGATCCAGCTAACAAAAATCAGGAAAACAGTTAAGAATTTTGGGCTATTACAGAAACATGCAAGAAATATCAGCAAGCTATTAGTCAAGGTAAAGATGCAAGTCTACAGGACTTGCACCATTATCCCTGCTGCATGGTTCAGAACCATGGACTACATATGCTAGGCACTTCAAGGAGACTTAACAGCTTCCATATCAGACTGATGTACAAGACCCTGAAAATAGTGGAAGGAAAATACCAAAAAACAGAAGTACTGGAGCATGCAGGACCAACTTAAGAACTGCTATCGTTAAGAAAATGTTGCAACAGATCCACCATGTCAGGAGAATGGGAGAACACTGTATCCCCAAGAATATTCTGTATAGAGAGATTCAACACTGATCTAGAAAAGCAGAGTTGCCCTCCATGTCAGTACCATAATACAAGCAAAAAATTATGAAGTCTGTCAACATCAACATAGAAAGCTGAGCAGAGCTCACATAACCTTGTCTGACCTGAAGGGAACATCCAGCACTGAGGACAGGTCAAAATGAAAATCAGCTTTGATCCCAAAGATGGAAACAAAGTGAGAAAGCAGAGAAGCATGCTGTAAGCTTGGACTCCAACTCAAACATATGGACTTTGGGCTCGTCAGCCACAAATGGATTCATCAGGCATCTGACTAGACCTCCTACATATACATTATGATCAAGAGGATTGGCAAATTGTCCACTACTTCACTTGAGACAAAAGTTACCATAACATCATTTGAGCTCTACCTGAGAAACAGTCACTTAGGAAAAGAAGTCTCTTCACTTCACATTACAGGCTCATACGGTTAGGAGGGTCCTCAGATCTGGTCCAGCCTGCAAGTCACAGCCTTAGAGAACCACCAAAATCCAAGAGACCCAGCAGCTGAAGTACTGAGGAAAATTTCAACAGTATCCATTGACATATGAATTCCCTCTGTATTGTGCCCTAATTTGAGCCAGTCAGGAGGTTGGGCACCAATGTAAATAAGAGCTTGGTAATCTAGTTTCCTCAATGGATCTCAACCAGTAACAAGAAGAGGTTGAAAGCTAGACAGCAGTTCTTCAGGGCTGGGTTTTAGTTTACTTATTCCCAAAACAACTGTCCATATTTTTCTAAAGAGTTTAGTTATTCTGAGAAAAGGGATTTATCAGTTTCCCTAATGATAGTCATAATTGTCCTTAAATTGCCTAAATTTTTCTATTCATGCTGAGCTTGAACTCATTCCACCGGTCACCTTATTTTTAGAGCCTCTTGTACTTCAGCCTCAGAGGCTACAATTTTTTTAAAGCCTGTAACTAAAGAGACACACTACAATTACCAGACAAAATTTGTGGAATAGTTTATTAGGTCCACAGAATTTGTGGAATAGGTTAATGACTTTTACTAACAGATTTTCAGTAACCAATTCTGAAGTCCAAATGAGCTAGTTGCCCGATTCACTATACAAAGGTTTCGCTGGCAGCTTTTCTATTATGGAAACTGCTTTGCTTTACCCAGTTTCTTCAATGGTTTAGTCCCACAAGTGTAATTTGTCCTGCTAGCAAAGGGATGCACCACTGCTATACAAAGCTTCCTGCCTGTGCCCCTGCCATAGGTTTCACAGTGAGCCATGCTGACAGTCTGTCAACAATGGGAACACACCTTGGGAACAAAGCATTGATAATAGTGCATCACCAGCAACCGTGATTATTCACACAACTTTGAGGTAGGAAAAGGTATAATGTGCACCAAGGTGGGTTGGGATAACATCTCCAACATAGTCCCACACCAACAACTGATTCATAGAATCGAACATAGAACTGACCAAGTTAAATTTTCCTGAAAGAATGTCATGTTTTCCATGTAGGCCATGGCATCTTAGGAGGGGATTTTAGTACCAAAAAAGTGGTCGGTAGTTAGTCTTCTCCAGAAGACCCCATCAGCTTCCATCTAGAAATGGTCAGAATTCTAGAACTGTTCAGTTCATCTTTTACTCAAAAAAGGAAATATGCTTTTCCTCCAACATTCTCCTGAATGGGAGTAGACCAATTTTCAACTCCTCTGGTACACTTGTCAGTTTTTGCTTAAGATAACTTTTACTGAAGGGACTGGACATACTGGGAAGACTGATATATGCCTCAGCCATGTTTCAAAATTAAAAGCAAGAACAACAGGGTGCTGCGTTAAGTGTGGACTTCAGCCTCTCAATAAGAGCATGATTTCCCTTTAAACAGGAATGTTTTACTGTTAGTTATTAATAAATTTTGGATCAGAGTGGAAAAGGTACTTTAAAATTGTTTAAAAAGTCAAAACCTTCCATTTGACAGAAGGTTCTCTCTCTCTACATTTAGAGTCTGGGAGCAGAAGGACCACCTCTAGAATTAGCAGTACATAAAAAGCTGACTGACTACCACAAACTAGAGGACTATATAGGGAATGTCCTCATTTGCATTTATGTAGGCCTTCCCTTTTAAAAGGAAAGATCTTTGCCCTTTACTCCTTGCTATTCTAAGCCTGGACACTGCTATGGAGAAGCTAGCATGTATGAAAAACAATAAAACCCAAATACCTGAGAATGGCCACAGTAGTTGGAGTAACAGCCATAAACGTGAAAACAACAGTGAAGAAGAAAAAGCCTAAAAATACAGGCAGAAGCATGCATTGTGCTCGACATTTCCCAGGAATAGCCTCATAGGCAACATTAACTTCAGGTAAGCGTGGTGGCTTCCCAACACAGCTACAGTTGTGATAAGTCTGCAAATAGAGGAATACAGTAGTAGTCATTTCATCACACAAAGCTGAATTACAATAAATAGATAATAGCTCTCAGCTAGGTCTTTAAAAGAAAATGGAAAGCACAAAATACCATATTTATCCAAATACAAGACAAGATCCTGCCCCAACAAGCAGCATGGGAAAGAACCCTACATATTTAAATGAGGGACTTCCTTGTATACAAAGTACAAGACACTGCCTATAGTTACTGCAAAAGGCAGCATGTGCTCAAATCATGAAAACTGACTCTGAAGATGATTTGAAAATGTAGCCAATATTAAGGAGGACTATATGGGTCATATCAGGCAATGGGAGCTTAAAATCACAAGAATAGGCTAGTGCAGCCTATTTGAATAAGATATGATCTAGTACTCATTGAGTGCAGTCCCCCTCAATGCCAACTTTTTAACACTGGGGAGAATCATATAGCATATTTCAACTTCACTTCCACAGTTGAGCTGCACACCTCTCCTCCACTTCCAATGGATTTCCAGTTCTTCAACTAGCCTTAAAGTGTCTGGCAAACATCAAATAGGTCTTTAAAAACAACAACAAAAAAAGGAGTTTTCCCCATGTACAGAATCTAAATTATTGGGGGTCATCTTATTTGGGGCCATCTTGTGCAATTAAATAGGATACACATGGCACAGGATTTCCTCACTGCAGGGACAGCACATAAATTTAGTAAAAACTTATTGTATTTTGTGATATTTCTCCAATGTTAGCTTAGATATTCCAGCTAATGAACAACTCCATGCAGCACCAGCCTTCCCTTGCAGTACAGTTCATCTGTTACAGAACCTCTCTCCTGCAAGCATTCCTATTGTACAAGAATTCAAGTACTGTATGCTCCCCGCCCCAATCTGAGAACAGGACAACTAAGGAGGAGTACTGCAAGAGTTTACTAGGAAATTGGTCTCTAGAGTACATGGTCTCTATTGGCATAGCCCCAGCCACTCAAAATTGGACAGCTCTCTGGTAGCACAAGTCTCCTCTAAAACATTTTTGTATTGGACCCAACTCAACTTCATTAAAAGTTGCCCTCAGACTAGGCCTTTTCTAGTATATTGTTATATCTATATGCATACTTATTACCACTTCTACAACACTGTCTACAAAAAAAACAGGAACTTTACGATTTATGAAGCGATGCCTGAAGTCCTTCCCACTGCTCAGTTTAAGTCCCAAAGTAATAATTTCAATGCACTGGCATTCTACCTTTTCTACATTATTCTAGCACCCTACACAGCAAGGGAATTCCTTTCAGAAAGTTTTGTCCTAGCACACCCCTACACTATGAGAACTGGGGAATTAAGCACTTATCAAACTTTCTACATCTATTTTGGGCTCACATGTTTGCTCATGATTTGGCACTAGTGGGAGTTAAATAGTTCTTAAAAGTGCAATAGTACCCACAATATAATCCCTTAAGTAATAAAGCAGCCATGCACTCACATGCAATTATTCAAGTTTTATAAAATAAGAAAGTTGTTACTTAAGCTGCTTTTTTTATTATTATTATTTATATTCCTCCTGGAATTACTGCAAGGTTGAAGTGATCACAGAGAACAAAATTACAGCAAGTTACTGAAAACAGGGACTAAGACATCACCACATTTTACTGATGCAAGACAACTGGGAGTGGGGGCCACCACTTGTTGTACACCACTTCATTTGTTTTGCTTCAGTGACTGATACCATTTAAGAACTTGAGCACTGCTTACAGATTTATGAAGAGGCAGCAAGGGGAGGCAGGGGAAGAGGAAGGGGGAGAGACTGCAGCTATCCTCAGTTCAAGGATAAAAGCATAAAATACCCTTTTCCTTTTTTCAGAAGTAGAAGAGGTGCACCCTGCAAAACAGGGAGAAAAATACTGGATTTCATCTCTGCCACAAACTGGGTAATAAAAGGAGCGTAGACAATTGCAGTCAGTATTGCATGGTGCTGTCAAGTTCCACAGTGTTCCTGTTCTGTAACAGGAAAGTGAAATAAACTGTACATTGCAGATTCCACAAATTCACATTAGGAATAATATAGACAACATCTCTTTAAACAAACCAGAAACACAGCATTCACACTCATTAAGCTACAGTTGTACAGAAGTATATATTACCACAGCAAAACTTCAAGCTCTCTTGAAGCACTGGTTTGAACAATTTTTACTTATAAACTTAAAAAAAAAAAACTACACACTGGACACTGCTCAGAATAAGTTGTGCTAGTGTTTTAGCAACAGCTACTTTTCAACTCTTGGGCAGTGGAAAGGTAGAGAATACTGTGCATGTTCAAACATGGTGCTTGGCATTTGAAATAACTTGGCATTTGGAATGTATTGTAGATTAATATAGTAATAGTTCAGGGAAAGCAGCTGTTTTTCTTGACCTTTTGATGCCCACTTGAAAAACTTGACCACTACTAACACGTGTTGTTTATAACAACCAAGGCAATCCTTTCTTGTTAAGTTGCTAGGTAGGGATGCAAAAGTGGCTGTCAATAGTAGAGCAACTTGTGTTATCCCAGGAAAGCCAATGGGCCTCTACCCTGACAAGAATAAATACCTAAAAAACATTTTTGTAAAGTAGGAATAATAGCTACCTGTGAGAAACCAAAACTATTACTGCAGTAAGTTTTCACATCTCCGCCCCCACCCCTCCCATCCATCCCCAGTGCAGCCTATCTGCACTACACAAGCCAACATAAACCCTGGGGGGCTGCCTATTGACAGCCTTCCCCCTTTCTAGATAAAAAGGAAAGGGCAGGATGTCAAATAAGCGTTACCCAGAAAACAGCCATTTAGTGCCCACTAGTTGAAGAGCGCCCCAATGCTCCAGCACCTAGACTATTTTTCTACAGATAATGAAAGGAGATTTCTTACCAGTAGAAATTAACCGTTTGTGGCCTTAGACAAGAATCTGGTTTCTATCACTAAACTTTTGGATGTTTTAGATAAGTGGCAACTTCAGGGAACATAGGGTGACACTTTATTTCCATTATTGTTACTGAACCAGAGTACATGAAATATTTACCCATTATAGGTTTCAGAGACTCCTGCAAAAGGTTCATTCCCACATTTGGCAAATAAAAATACTGTGTTTAGCAGCAAAGCCACTGAACAAGTGCCTAGAATGAACTTGATTATGTTTTTACAATCCATTTTGTACTTGGAAATCAAAATGCCACTTATGATTTGGCCTAGTGCAGCTCCTGGAATTAATACAAGCCCTAGAGGAGAGGGAGGGAAAAAAAAGAAAGATAGCATCAATTACACAAAAAAAGTTTAAATGAAAATGAAGCAAGTTTCAAAAAGTACTTTCATATTTATGAAAAAAAATCTAAAATAGAAAAAAAGTTACATCCTACAATACAACAGAATGCCTTTCAAAGTTACACAAGCAGACTTTCAAAAGGCTTGAATAAAGTCTCACTAAAAATAAAAAATTTTCCTCCTTGGACTCAGACTCAACCTGTGGCCTCTTTAGTAATTTAGCATTTCCTTAACATTTGTTACTGTGCTCTGGGCTTTAGTGTTAGCAAGGCTCAGTGTGGCAATATTAGATTTAACAGACAGGAAGTACCACATGGCAAAAACATTTGCCAGCCATGTGCCAGCCTGGACACTAAGTCCACTTACCTCATTTTCCTCCCCTTCTCAGCAGTCACTAAAAGTTACATACATTATCATTCTCCTGCATTTTGTCCTCATTTTGCTTAAAAGCTACTGCAACCACCTCTTTCCTGGGAGTATGGCCTCCAGTAAATATCAGGAGCAGAAAGAGGGGAGAGCTGCAATCTAGCTGGCTATAAAGCCGTTGTCAGAACAGGCTTAGCCTAAAAACAGCTATTATCCCTTTCACTCAAAGCAGCCAGTTATACACACAAATCCTTCAATTCATATAGATCAGAATTAGAAGCAAGGTTGTAAAATTATCCTTGCCCTAAGCCAGTGGTTCCCAGCTTCCTTAAATCTAAGGCATCCCTTCATAATAATTCTGAATTTAGCAACATCTTACTAGAGAGACTGCTTTAGGCATTAGAGAACTTGAGAGTTCTCATAAGGAAAGCCCACCAGCCGCTGACAGCCCTTGAAGTGGAAGTTTAAGTCAGGCTTCCCCAAGTTGTTCAGAAAGCAGTTTCTCCTGACTGTACTATTATTCACCTGCACCCACCTGACAGTGACCATCTGCAATGAGTTATCTGCCAACAAGCAGAATTAAAAGCATAGCCTCTACAGAACCCTACTGGTCCTAGTTTGTTTGGTTTTGTTTTTAACCTCATTAACCATTATAAGTCATTCTTACATTACAGATTTGCCAAGGAAGTTATCACTGAAAATAAGTTTACAGTTAAAAAAAATTTAGCAGTTTAAAGCCATGAACAGATAGATGCACCAGACATGTTCCCTTTCCATTCTATACACCCAGAACATTTAGTCACTAAATATTTAGTCTTCATGAGCAGGGATCCTGGCTTTCTCTGATAAAGATTCACAAATTGATAGAAGCCCCAAAAAACATTATTAAGAATTAAAAGCCCCCTGCAACACTCCCTATTACCCATAAAGCCCCCCCCCCAGCCCTGCTGGTGGCCCTCACAACAGCCTGGGGAGCCTTACTCATGCTTTTTGCCCCCTACCCATAGCCCCTGCCCCCCAGAGCTGAGGCCAGGGACCCAGGTCTGCAGCTCCCTGCCCCCCAGCTGCAGAAGCAGCATGGAGCCAGCTCCCCCATTGCTACCACCTGCTCAAGCAGGGCCAGGGCCAAATCCCAACTCCCCCCAGCCCTGCTGGTACCCCCAGCCATGACTTACAGCCCACCCCCACCCCCAGGCCTGCCAGAGGGGCCCCCAGCAAGCCCCACTTACCACAAGCTCCGGGAGAAAAAAGAAGAAGGAGTGGGCTAAGCCAAACTGAGCTGTTGCTGACAGCCTCAGGCCCTGCCCTCCCCTTCCTTCTCCAGGCAGGGCTGGGGTTTCCCCACCTTGTTTGCACATAGATTTTGCAGGCTGGAGCTCAGCCAGCCTGCAGAGCTGTTTGCAAAGTCAGAGAAACTTGAGGATTCCATGCTAAAAAAAGGGAGTCTATGGTTGTGTGTTCCCCCCCCACCCCACGGGAAGTAGAAAACCCAGATCCCTGCTCATGAGACAACTGGCACCTACCCATTTCAGTGGTTCTTAGCAGTCTCTCTAGGCTGCTGTACTGGTACTACAGACAAGTGGAACCGTCTTATGTACCAGGTGGTGTGTGCAGGGCTGGACTGGAAAGTACCTGCAACAGGAGAAGCTTCTGCCTGCAGTAGGTTCTAGATAAGCCTAACTAGTTACTTTAGGACTAAATTAGTTCTTTTTATAAAAGAGGAAAGCCAGTATTAAGTGGTACATCTGCATGTAAAAGGGTGGTAGACTTTTTTCCCCCCCCAAAGGCGGCAACTTATTTAGAGTAGTCTAGATGGCAATAGATTACACCGAGAAAAAAGCAGCCCTGCACACATTACTATGAGGGAAAAAACAAATTCAGGAGGCATAAAGTTCAACAGTATCAGGCTAGCAAGAGACCCAATAGAAAAAAGGCACTTCTAGCAAAGTAGATTTTTTTGTATGGTCCTCATCTACTGAGCTGTACAAGCAATGGGTTTTTATTGGACAGCTTTCTAACAGCATGACTGTCCACTATAGATTTTTTCCATCTCTTAAGCATCTTTTCTTCTATTCATCCACAAATGTTACCTAGAGTTGCCTAGAAGGTAACTCCCTTAAAATATTTTCTTTGTATACAAAAAGAAACACATTCCTTTACAAATATAAAGTTTATACATGCTTTCCATCTGCATGCAGCTAAACTGTGTAATTCCCCCCCTACCCCTTAATCTACACAGTATTCTGATGATCATGGTCATTTCCCCAACCTCCATCCAATTTAGGATATAATTCCATGAACAACAGCCTCCATGTATTGTGGAACACGTTGTTTTTACAGAGCAAAATATTTAACTAAATATTTCTTGTACCACAAAAACTTTGTTATTCATTATCACCAAATAGTCCCTTTCAAGTGATTGCTTTACATACTGCTCCATAGATGTAAGGATCTGATTTAGATTAACTAAGACTCAATTTGGGGAAAGGGAGGAAAATCATTTCTACCCATAATCCTTACAGGTTCTTATGTGTAATATATATTAGTTTGTCCTGCCACTTCAATAGAGACCATTTCATTAAATGCACTTTAAATGAAATAAAGTTTAAAACCTGGTCTCTGAGACTAGTACAAGGAATATAGTTTTAGTACCATATAAAGCCCACTTCAAGGAGGTGGGTATTGTCATCTCAAAATGTCTTCACTCCAATTGTTTCCCCCTTACTGCCCTCCAAGGGATCTTAAAGAAAGTGAAGCACAGGAGTATCTACATGGTACTGGCTTCACTTAATTACATCCTGCCACAAGTGTTACTAGAAGACACCATAAGAGCTTGGAAGTTTAGCTACTTTAAGAGAGTGTCACTAAAATTGTTTTAAAACACTGCTCCAGCCAAAAACTGAACTAGGAAAAACCAAGCAATATTCAGAAGGTAGGAAGGGTAGATATTAGAATAGGAATAGAACCACATTCACACCATAATCACCTGTCTAGTCCCACTTTAAGTTAAGTTTTCATGCTCCAGTTTATTATAACTGCATTATGAATTATTGGCCACCTTTCAGAAGAGTAGGCAAAGTAAAGAGAACAATGTGATGACAGCCTGCTTGTTAAGAAGTCCACATCTTAGTAGCAAGACAAAAAGCCTCAAATTTCAAGCAAATCTATTAAAAGACTAAAAGCCCCGCAACTGGAAAGCCACAGCAATCCCAAATTAAGTTGTCATCTCCCAACAGCTGGCATAAGCAATGCAATATCCAGAAAAGGATACTTTTATTACTGAATCTCAAGACAAAAGCCACCTTACCTCCTAGTGTTGCTGAAAAACTGGATGACTGCGAAAACTGATGTTCTATAAATTTTGGCAGGAATGTGGCAAAGCCAGTAGCAATTAAAGCTTCTGTAGCAGCAGCTACTATTAAACACATAAAAACAGGATTTCTCAGCAGTATCTGAGAGAGGGGAAAAAGTTAATAAATATTCTGTGCATTCTTTTATTGTAGTACCATATTGTTGTTATATGTGCATTGGCTTTGCTGGTTACAAGCCCCAGTACATTTCGACATAACCAACTTAGACAGCACTCTTAAAGTTTGCTCACCCATTTACTTTAAAAAACAGGTCTTGGGTATGAATAAGACATATCCTGAAGTTTAATAAACAACTTCAGTGCTGTTGAAGTACCAGTGTAGAAGACAGACAAACAAAACTTGCATTAAGTACTCCACCCACATGTATAGCAAGGTCTCTCTCAAAGCAAGGGCTATTATGACAAAAGCTACCAATTTACATTGGTTAATTGTTTCTTACCAAGAGAGCCAGTGGAAAGTCTTTAAAACTTTTTCCAATGTTCTTGTCTTCAACAAGTTCCTTACTTCCATCATTATGAGTCTCAGAGATTTTTTCGGCCTGTATTTTTGCTGTACCTGAAGAACAAGTTGCAAAGATGCGTAATGCTATGAAAGTGTGTAAAGCTCATTAAGTTATAATTAAAAGCACATGGTGGAAGCATCGTCTGTACTTAGCAGTTATGTCTATTTTATATGGTACAGTGCAAACACAAGCCAAAATCACTTGTCTAACACCATAAATCAATTAGGAAAAAACCATTTGCAGTCTACTACTATACCCACAAGTCTAGTCTCCCACCCATCATCCTAGTAGCATTTAACATTTACCTGGCAAGTGCTTTGGAAAGCATGAAAACGGTATTATCAGTAGCCATGTTGCAAAACTGCACAAGAGAAATGCTATCCACCAAGCCCCAAGCCAACGTGGGTCATCTGGATCAATCTCTGCACTAGAAAAATTGAGAGGCAGGTTTTAATGCCCCAAATTGTTTAATACAATATTAAACCATTTTTGCTATATTAGTAAAAGTCACAAAACAGAAGAGGCTTCCCATTACACTAAGCTACACTTCCTTCTCACCCCTCAAGTTGTTTCAATCTATTAAAATTCTATTATTTAGAGTTTGTAGTCAGTTGAAGCATTGCATTAGTACATAGTATATTCTCCCTAATCAAGTCAATAGAGGGGCTTTTGGGCAGAATGCATGTGAACAGTGAAATTCAGACAAAAAGCAGACCCAAGTCATATTCAGAGTCACATTATTCTGCACATTTCAATCCTATTTAAAACAGTCAGTGATGGCAAAAAATGCTAAATTGTACCCAAAATCAGAAGAATTTGGTTATAGACTTTGCCCACCAATTCTGGCTTTTCCATTCCTTCTGCACTTCTTAAAATGCTACTTGAACTCTACCAATTTATGAGCATAGATATTACTGTTACAGCAGATCAGTGTCTTATGAGATGGAAGTAAAGTGGGTCTGTAACAGTATATCTATTGCAAAGTCTTCTTCCCAAGGACTAAAGAATCTGAGAAGCAGGCTATAGAGGCTAGAGTCAGATAAAAAGGCATTTCAAAACTCCCTTGCCTCTGCTCTGCCAGGGCAGATCTGCATTACAGGGAGCCTTGCAGCCCAGATTCATCCCGTTGTTGGAGGTGGGCTTGAGTGGCATCAGCATTAACCACTGCAAGGATCAACGCACCCGTCTCTTGCCCCTTCACCATAAAGGCATGTCTTCAACCAGGCACCATGTCAGAACTGGGAGCAGACTGAGCCCCTCGCTCATCCTACCTTTCTGGGACACCCTTGCCTGGAGACTAAGGAATGTAACTGGATATACAATCTAGCAAAGTAGGGGTGAAAGGGACCTCATGAGCTCATTTAGCCCAGCCCCATGCTCAAAATAGGATCATTCCCACCTAAACTATCTAAGTTAAGTATGCATCTAAACTTGCCTCTTAAAAAAAAAAAAAAACCACTCTCTCCATCCCTGGAAACTTTCAAGTAGTTCTAGTGCTTGACCACCCTCAAAAGCAGAACATTTCTCCTGATCTCTACCCTACCTAGCATTTCTATTGCAGCTTGAGAACACTAGTTCCTAGGCCTGTCCACTAGAGTCACAGACATCTACATCTTCTCCAGTTATCCTTCAGGTATTTAAAGACTGTCAAACCCCTCCTGTCCTCCAAGTCTCCTCTTTTCCTGGCTAAAATAACCCTAGTTCTTTCACACTTTCTTCACAAGTCAGGCTTCCAAGGAGGCATGACATATCCTGCAACACATTTCTGGAATTAAACAAGTGGTATCCAACTTTCAGCAGCAAATCCAGGAGTGAGGCAAATGCAGTGCACCCATACTCCGCCCCCAACGCCTCATTTTTCTGCTGCCCTACACATGCACACAGAGAATTACAAGCTCACCACCTAGTCAATGCAAGCTCCTGCCATAGCTCTGCATACGGAGAGTTTTAAGTTCACAAGCCAATTGGAGTTAGGTCTGGTTAGACCCACCACTGCTGTATGACTCCAGAACCCAGGATTCTGTTGTTACTTGTCCCTTCTTTCCCCTCCCCCCACCTTTCAATTCAGTGAAGCAATGGGGAGGTGAGGGGAGAGAGCAAGAGCAAAGACAAGACAGCATTGGCGCTCACCTCCAGGCTTTGGAGCTGTGCCAAAGCCATTAAACTGAGGAGCTCACTAAGCCCATGGAGCTCTGGCAGCAGCTTGCACCAATCAGCTGGAGAACTCAGTGCATGTGTCCCAGACAAAAAGGGGAGAGTGCAGCCATATTGCTGCACCCCTTTGGACTCACCTTTGTCAGCTTCTCACATCATACCTAAAGCCCATAAACAGAAAGGGTTAAAAGTCCAGATGTGGTAGTCTCTTCAGATGTTCTAGATGGCAATTACTGCTCTTTTTGTCAGTAAGCCCACAGCCATTTCTAAACCTAGAACTAGATTTATACTTGGGAAATTTTTCTACAGCACATCACTTCTCTCCAAGTTCCCTCCCGAAAGCCATTATGGGAGACAGGCTTGATTCCTAACAGTTCATATGGTCTCAAAAAAAGCTTTCTGAAGACATTAACTATATAGGCCAGAACTAATTTTCCCTTCCTTATGGGGGAAGTTTGCTTCCTAGCATCTTGCTGAGCAGCATCCAAGGATTTTGTACTATTATTAAAAATAATATTAATATATTAGCTTGCCTTTCCTGAAGATGCACGTCAATATAGATGTTCAACAGCTGCCCTCCTAATACATAGCCAATAGCAGGACCCAGTAGTGACATGGCATAGCCAATTCCTAAGTAGGAGAACAAAAACAAAAAACCATTTGAGTCAATCACCACCAGGATTGGAGTTAATTAAAAAGGAGGCAAGCCTATCTGAATAGATAAGGTTTAAAATAGAAAATACAATATTTTCCCCATGGCATTTGCCAACAAGTTCATATTTACTGCTTTCAGTATAATTATGTGTGCAGGATACAGGGAACAACCACCTTCCCCTCTTTTTATTTTGTTTATTTATTCATTCTTTTAGTCAAAAGAACCACAGAAGTGTCTCGTATTTGAGCGTAGTTTACAGTAACTACTTCATGCTTTGCTTTCACTTTAGTTTTGAGGAAGACTGAAGCCAGGGTACCACAGAGCTTAAACAGCATCTCTGTACAAATCACTAACCTTTTGAGTCAGGAAGTTATGAAATTGGGTAACTTCTCCATTCTTGCTGTTGAAAAAGTAAAGTATTTTTGCTTCAGGCCCTAGGCACATATTACCATGTTAATTGCACCATAATTGTAAGTGGAATATCCATGTGGCTTGGTTATATGGCTGTATAGAAATTACCATGTGATATGCCTTCATGCCAGTAAGGGCAAGCCTGCTTTAGCCTTGCAACTGATATGGACCCTTTCAGCATAGGGACTGGAGCTACTAGAAAAGCAAGTTGCAAGGTTATCCATAGAAGCCAAAAGGTCTCCCCCCTGCCCTGCTGGGAACCTTGAGACCCTAGCACCTGGCTTCCTTTCCCAGCACACTAGGACCTTTAGAACTGTGCATACAGCAGAGCTGGACATGCCAGGGTTTTAGGTCTGCCTGTGCAGAGCACTCTTGGGATTCAGGTTTCTCAGTCCCAAACTCCTGGCAAAAGGAGCCAGTGGGTTTGTAGCCAAGGACACAGCAATTGAAAAAACAAAATCAACAAACAAATGACTCCCTGACCAGCACCTGAAAGCCTGTATTGCAAACTGGAAGTCATGCAACTGGGATGATCCCCAATCCCCATAACTGCACTTCCTGCTATGCACATGTGGCATGGCAAGAAGTACAATTACAGAGATCCAATGCCTAATCCAACCTATTAAAATGAACCTCCAGCATCTGCAATTTAGTCTACACATGGCCTCAGATATCAGACTAGCTGCAAAGCCTCCTGTTTTCTGGAAACAAGACAGGCTCCTCATTCAATGAAGTTTAGATAGAGAGAAAGCTAATGACCTCAGAGTCAGGTGACAGCTGCCATTGGTTTCACAGAGGCTTGTCTTTCAAGAGATGTTGGTATTGTGTTATATACAGTAGACTTAAGATAAAGTTTATGAATATCAGGTCACTTTGGCCTCTGGGCTTGTAAGGTGCAGAATTTACTCATCTCGCCTTTGGTCATAATTAGGGACCGTATCAGAATTGTGATTTTGCAAAGTCTGGCATTGTCAGCAAAAGCAGGCAATGACCAAAAATAAGAGACACCTATTTAAAAAAAATGGTTTGGCCTGGCTGTGTAGCCTGCCAGGGGTGCGGGTGCCGCTCACATGATCAGAAGCCCAAGATGGCCAATGCCCCTGCCCCACAGTCTATCAGTGGTGAAAGAGCTGCCTGTCATATGGGCCCACCCCTCCAAAATCAGCAGCGAGGGGGTAGGGCTGCAAAGACAGGTAGCCCACCAGCAGCAAGGGGAAAGTCAAGAGGGTCCCTCTGCCTGTGTTTTCCCTATGAAATTGGCCTGCAACCACCTCAAGTTTGGTAGGTCCCTAGTCATAGTTCACAGTTGTCAGTAGATGCTTGAAGAAAGTCTAACTAGTTCCCATTCCAGAAAAAAAAAAAAAAAAAAAAAGAGTGGGCTATTTTTCTATGCATTAATTGTCTGAATATTTATAGTAGGAAAAGCATAGTTCTTAAGTATGTTAGGATACATTATAACATACCTGCTGGAGAGAAATTACTACTTGAACCACCCTTCTTGTTCTGTTGTGTCACAACGCAAAAAATACTATCTACAATAGTAAACCTCTACGCAAACATACAAGTCAGCTTTAAAAATATGCATACAGAGTACTGCAAGATGTACAAATTTAGCCCAATCACAAGTTCAATACATTTTAAGTGGGGATAATTGCACCACCTCTGGAGGGAGTCTGTTCTTAGCCTTGGGAGCTTGGACAGTCAAGAAATTTTTCTTTATGTCCAGCCTAAACCAGTCTTGCAGGAGTTTGGGATCACTGGATGTTGTCATCCCCTGGTGTGCTCTGGTGAACAGGTGTTCCCCCAGATTCTGATGCACACCCCTTATGTACTTAGACTGCCACCAAGTCACCCCTGAGCCTACACTCCAAACTGAAGAGTCCCATAGCTCACAGCCTCTTCATAAGGCCTATTCTCTTGCTGTCTGATCATGCATGTAGCTCTCCTCTGCACTCCCAAGCTTCTCTACATCCTGCCTGAATTGTGGAGCTCAGAATTGGATGCAGTACTCCAGCTGCAGCTTCACGAAGGCCAGAGCACAGCAGGAAGATAACATCCTGGGTCTTGCTCTAGACGCAAGCCAGAGTTTTTGTTCACTTTGCCAGCTGCAGTATTGCATTCATGGCTCAAAATTAATCTTGGGATCAATCATGGCCCCCCAAGTCTTTCAGTCATGGTGCTAGCAAGTGCAGCATCACCAAATCTAAGCATGATGCGGGTCCCCCCCCCCCCCGACCAAGGTGGACCACTTCACATTTATCCATATTGAATGCCATCAGGTTTTCATCTACCCACCCTGCAAGCCTACTGAGGTCAGCCTAGATCACCAGTCTATCCTCAAGTGTGGACACTCTTCCCCAAAGTCTGGTGTTGTCAGCAATCTTAGCCAGTCTGCTTTTGATGCTAGTGTCCAGATCGTTTAAGACATTAAAGGAGTACAGGTCCAAGAACAGAGCTTTGGGGGAATACTACTAGTCACTGAATGCCATGTTGATTCAGTTCCATCAACTACCACTCTGGGGCCAACCTCAGAGCCAGTTACCCAGCCATTGGGCTGTGAAGTAGTTGAGGCTGCGGTTGCCCAATTCTTCCCCATGAGGACATCAATGGCTTTTTTTTTTTTTTTTTTTAAACCTGGTGTCCCATGAAGTCCCAAGTATATGACCACATCAACCTCTTCCCTGTTGTCCAGGTGGTATGTCACCTGGTCACAGAAGGAAGTGAGATTGGTCAAGCAAGACCTACCCACAACAAACCCATACTGGCTATGCATCAACGTTGCTTTCTGTTAGACTGTCAAGAATGGTTTCCTTGGGAAGATTTTGGAAAAATATTAAAATGAGGGATTGAGGTCAAACTGATTGGCCTGTTATCCCAGGTCTTTTCTCTTCCTCCTCTTGCAGATGGGCACCACATTGGCCCTCTTCTAGTCTTCAGGTACTTCACCAGAGCCCCACAATTCTCAAATATCCTTGCCAGTGGCTATACTAGGTCTGCCAATTCCTTTAGGTTTTTACCCAAGAGTGCCATCCAGACCAGCTGATTCGTGGGGGTCCAGCTTCTCAAGATATTCCCTCATTAGTATATACCTGCCACTAGTATAGACCTTATCTTCACCCAGGTCATCCCACATTGTGTTAGGTAGGGCGGTCCTTTTGGGCTGGTGAAAAACAGATGCAAAAGTAATCATTAAGCAGATGGCCTTTTTCCTGGGTGTCAGTAATCAGCTGCCCCAGCTGATTTAGCAGGGGTCCAGTGTTGACCTTGTTTTCTTTTTGACTCCCTACATATCTGAAGGACTTTATTGAACTCGATTCATGTAGCTAGATGGAGTTCAGTTTCAGCCTTGGCTTTTCTAGTTCACTCTGCAGGTGCAGATCAGTGCACTATTCCTCTTTGGTGGCATTTCCCATCCTCCACCCATTATATGCCTTTCTTTTAGATGTAGGAGATCCATGAACTCCCTGCTGAGCCAAGGGGGTTGTTGAGCCCTTATCACCTTTACTACAGGTGGGGATAGACTGATCTTGTGCTTCTAGGATTGCTTCCTTAAGCAACCACTCATGAACTCCTCTCCCTGTGAAATCATAGCTTCAAGGCCTCAAAAGAAACACAAAAAAAAAAAAAACAAGCCTGAGCTTATGAAAGTTAGCTTTCCTGAAGTCAAGGACTACCGCATTGCTTGCCAACTTTGCAATGGATAGTGATCAACTTGTGGTCACTGTCACCCACCTTCCCTTCAATTCTTAGGTTGCCAATTAGATTATTCCCTTTGGCTAGTACCAGGTCCAGCAGCACCCTGCCTCTTGTCAGCCCATAAAACTTTTTGGGACAGGTAAAGCTCATCCATGCACGTAAGGAAGTTGTGCGACTGACTGGATTTGGCCGAGCGCTCATCCCAGGAAACGTCCAGGTACTTGAAGTCTCCCATGACCACCATGCACCAAGAGTGTGCAACCTTGGACAGTTCCCTGGCAAATTCTTGGTCAAGCACTTGTTCCTGGTTTGGAGGTCTGTAGTAGACTCCTACCATTGTATCCCCTTCACTATGTTCCCCTCATATTCCAACCCAAAGGGTCTCCAGTCATCCTCTTTGGGTGCCAAATCTCCACTTGTAGGGATGTGTAGCTTTCCTTCACAGAGAGATACACCCCTGCTCTTCCCCCCCCCCCCACCCCCAGCACACATTCTTGTACAGGGTATAGCCATTTATACTGGTAGTCCAGTCATAGGAGGAGTCCCAGCAGGTCTCCATGATTGCCTTGAGATTGTAGTAGTTTAGTTTAACAGAAGGGACCAGTCCTTCCTGTTTACTCCCCAAACTCCTAGCATTAGTGTACAGGCAAGTAAGTGCACTTTGAGGCCCTAGGCTTCCACGTACCCATGGAAAATCTGTTCCTGTTCTGGGATAGAAGTGGGTTCCTTTCAGCATCCTAACCTGCTGGTTTTCTGGTTGCTACTTGGTGAGCTTACTCTGGTGGTTGTCCTCCCATCCCCCAGTGAGCTTAGTTTAAAGCAGTCAAGCAGGTCAGCCATTCTGGCTGAGAAGAGCTTCTTCCCCTGTGGAGCAAGGTGGAGGCAGTCCTCTTTCCAACATATCACTGCCTCTCTCCCCAAAGAGTGGACTGTGGTCATAGAAGCCAAAGCCTTCTGATTTCCTCCTGAGGGCAGAGGGAACGGTCACCCACAACAGCCAGTCTGTGGTTCCATCTTAGGGAAGATAGCTGGTTATGTTCCTTCCTCACTTGCAGTAGCTGGCAGCTCTGCAGGCTCTATTTGTGCTGCAAGAGGTTCATACCTGTTCCAGAGATCCAGGAGTGGGAGGTAGCAACCCTGGGACAGTGAGCCTTGGGGCTGGAGACAACCTGCATCCAGATGCCTGGCTGGACAGTATGGGAATGCCTCTTGAACCCCTGATCCTGGCAGGTGGCCAAGGGTCTTCCCTTTTTTTCCCCTGGGGTGAAGGGCCTGACAATAGAAACCTAATCTCCTGTTTGCCATCCCTGCTGGCACAAAGCCTCTGCACCATGGTCTGGAGCTTCATTATCTGGGATTCTAGAGACTTCAATACAAAGCAAGCCCCACAGGGGGAGGTTGCAATGCTCCCAATCCCATGTGCTTCGAGTTGTGCCAGACAACCCCCACAGCCAGGAGCTCCATCTGAACAGAGGCCAGAACCACAGGTTTTGCCTGGGTAGATGCCTCAGAAGTACCAGGGGGAGGGATCTAGCAGCAGGGCAAAAACCTTGCCCCCCCCCCCAACACTAGTAATTTGGCCACTACCATACCAACTGCTCCCTTGAGGCTTGCTGCCTAGGTCCTTGAGCCCCTCTTATGCAAACTCCCACACTAACTCACATGCCAGGCCTAGAAGCATGCCCATTTGTGCTTTCTGTTCACAAGGCTCTAGGTCATGTGGCTCTCTCGGGGGCTAGGTGAAGTAGGTGCCAGGGAGGGTGTGACCCTCCTCTGCCTCCCTGAAGCTGGGCTAAGTCCCTCCTACCACAGGCCCCTGCTTACCTCCAGCAAGGC
>NW_017728909.1:67978440-67982645 GCF_001723895.1 Crocodylus porosus
AAATTGAGGATGCTGGGACTCATGGTGCCACAATGGGCATCTTGCTCAGCTCTCTGCTCTGAGCTGGTAGGCATTATTCCCTTGCCCTCTATCCCCACTCAGCCCCTTCTCTGGGGTGGGGAATTCTCTATAAGCCTTGAGCCCATATCCAACAGGACTCAAGGCTTGCAAATCAAAACAATATTATCAGTGTAAAACAAAGGCCCCTTGCCCGTTTCTTCTTCTCCGAACTTTCTTCTCTGCCCCCGGTAATATTCTTTCCGCTTCCCCTATATCTTTTGGTCCATGAGAAGGGGTTTTTGGTTTGTTTTTTTTTTCCTTTGCAAGAGGGATCCTGATCACAGGGCTAGGGTCCCCAACTGGCTCAGGCACTGGGCTTATGTAGCCCCAGCCTGGCAAGCCTGCAATCAGCCCCCACACCAGCTGGAAGCTGCCTCTCAGGCAGCTTCTCCCCTTAGGAAAAAGTGTGGCAGGCCGAAGATAAAAAAGTTGTCAAGAACATTGCAAGACTGTTTGAGCCACTACAAAGTTAAAAGGGGAGAAGTATACATTGGTTTAGTCATACTAGTGCAGATAAAAGACTAACAAGTCTAACCAGTAGACTTTCTTATACTATTTGGAAGAGAGCAATTTAAAAGAACAATTCACAAGATGGATAGGTCAATGTGTCAACGTAGAAGGTTTGAGAAAAAAGGAGAAGGGCTAATAACTGCTTGTTTAAAACCATTATTTATCCCAACTGTAATAAAGGCCTGTTTCACCAATTTCTGTATAGGAATTTCACCTGAATATAAAAATGTTGAGTGCAATACTCTTTATAAGAAGTGAACAACCAAACATTAGACATTTAATAGGTACACTGAGAATCAATTGCTGAATTAGTTTCTAGACCTTGAGGCAGAGTAGATGCCAAGCATAGCTAGATGTAAAACCCTAGTCATATTCTAAGTGGATTAGTTGTCATTTGAAGGCAATATGGCATTTACTCAGTACAAAATTAGGTTCTCCCTAGCACAGAGAAGAGCCCCTCTCTCACATCTATCATTAAAACTACTACGAAAAAAGTAACATGTGCTCAGTCACAGAAACCAGGTATGCAGTTGATTAAATACAGCCACTGAGGACAGTTATGAAACACAGCCCATCAGGCAAACCTGCTGATGGTAACTTACCACAAGGATAGGTTGGTGCTGCCTAAGACACGTGGTAGTGCCCACTGCAGTCCCCCTCAGCACCAACAGGTCCCCTCCCCAAAGTCATGGTAAGCCACAACATTGCACACATTGACTTTCTTATTCCTATAAGGAAACTACCTTTGTTCCCTTCCCCCCCCACTTCCAGATTCTTATTTCTTCACCAGCTTTAAGTATCTGGCAAATCTCACCAGACAGGGCCTCAAACCAAGTCCCTTTGGGCAACTGGCTGGGGGAGAGGGGGTGACCAATTAGTGTGGGTCTACACTCCATGAGGAGAAGCCAGACCAAGTTGCCTGTGCCTCATCTGCATATACAGTTTTGGAGAAACCCAGGACTCAGAACAAGAACCACTTCCTCCTAACTGGGAAGGGAGGAGGGTGAGCAGTGGTATCTGAAGTACAAGCCTGCAGAGTAATGCTGAATTGTGGAGTCACCATGGCTTGAAATGCTGTAGATTCTGCTGGGGCTCAGCCCAATGAATTGCATAGTAAGCCATGAGCCTTTTAGTTTTAGACTAGTATCATCTATGGTGCAAAACATGCAATGAAGTCAGTACATAAGTACTGCTTAAAAATATGTTTAGAGTACCTGGGTTAAAACCAGCAGCCATTCAAACTAAGAAAATTTTGTACAAGCCAAGTCTATGGGTACCAGCATGCTTATTTCAAAGTCAGTGTTATAAAAACGTGTCCCACACTTCCAAGTGCTCAGGGAGGGCAGGGTCCAGCAGTAAGGAGCAAGAGGGTACCACCTGACTACTCCCAGATTAGTCTCCCTCCCACTGCTACAGTAGAGGAAGATTCCAGGCAAGCCTACAATAATTAAGATTCTGTGCCTGGAAAAATTATAAAAAAGTTTAAATTTTTTCATACTTAGAAAATAATGATTGGAGAGTCATCTTGCATTCATGGTTATCTTTGTATTTTACAAAACGCAGGGCTGAGTGCATATTAGGAGCTAACCAAATGAAATATCCAAGCACTGTGGAGTCCACCCTTATTCTAGCTCAAATCAGCCTAGGATGTTAAGAGTCAGTCTGACTACATGGTCAGGTGCTAAGTGTGTGCGCCACCTATTTACATACCTGCAAGAGCTGCTCTAATAAAGTCCTCAAATCCAATTGATCGCTTTGACAGCAGATTATTGTCAATACAATTACAGAACAGACTTCCATGTATTAGTTGCCAACTTTAAAATTTAAAAAAAAAAATTAAGTTACCCATATAGGATTTACCTATGTAAAGTGAAGATTTGTATTTTGGGACGCTGTCATCAATGAAGGCTGTTCCCAGAGTATACAAGGGAGTTCCTCCTACTCCCAGTAGCAGCTGTCCCAGGATGAAGACATAGAGGTAGTTGGAGAGTGAAGACTTTGTGCTAGCATTGCAAGTGAGGTTGGCAGCATTCGTTCCCAATATTTGGCATGTTTCTTGAAGAGAAAGAGATGCATACATTTATGAATATTAAATGAAGTACAGATAGTCCTTGACTTAGAGTTGAGTTACATCTATAAAAAACTGACACCTGTTTCAGCTTTACAAACACTTGATCTGATGTTCACTGGTATGGCATTGCAAGTTCACTGCAAAATCGCCCACCTCCCTGGAGAACATCTGTCCAAAACTTCCTTGGACACTAAGAAAGCAGCCAAGGATTCCTGAGAAGACTCCAGCCAAGAACCCTTCAAAGAGTCCAGCAAAGTCACCTCAAAGGAGTCCTTCCAAAGCAATACGATTGCCATTTACAAAATAATTACATTATCAATTATAGACGAGTAACATAACTACATTAGAGTACAAAATTCTGGATTATTTTTGGTGAAAATAAAAAAGGTAAAAATTGGCCTTGAACCAATCTCCTATTTATAACATTGTTTCCTATTGGGGGGGGGGGGGGAAAATCAGTTTCAAGTTACAACGTTTCAACTTAAAGATGCATTCTTTCAGGAACCAATTATGTTGCAAGTCCAAGGACTGCCTGTACAATAAAAACTGATTCACTGGGTAGCTGTAAGGATACCATATGCAAGCAAAGTGTGGGGACACTTGTTAACAGTTACAAGATGGCTTCATTTTCAGCCTATTCTCAGTTAAGTTCATATAACATACCATGTTACATTACTGCAGTCAGTGCTGACCTGGGGGGAGGAGAGGGGAGACCTGGACCAAAAAAAAAAAAAAAAGTCAGCCTATAGGGGGCCCCCTTAAGAGAACTGGATAACATGGGCTGCATAGCAGGATAGATGCAGCAACCCTGGCCTAGGCATGGAGTGCTGTCACTGGTGCAGCCTGCCCCAGGGCGCTGCCTACAGCACAGAGCAGCCAAAGTGGGGGGCAGGCTGGGCTGGGTCAGGTCAGGGACACTTGTGGCAGGTTCTCCCCCCACCCCCAAGCTGACCCATGGTGCCCAACAGCCTTGCAGGGGCTCCAATTTGCTGTACCAGCACCACTTTGCTTGGAAGTTGGTTCCACATCCTAGCCACCCTGACTGTTGGTTCCAGATCCTAGTGCTACTTCACTGAATCTGCTTTCTGCCAGCTTGTGACCATTATTCCTAGTCACTCCTGGTAGTGCACAGGGGAACAGGGACTCCCAATGCCTGCTGGTCCCCTCCAACTAATTTGTAACAGGTCACTAGATTCCCCCCACTCAGCCTTCTCTTGTGGAAGCTAAACAGGTTCAGGTCCCGTAGCCTCTCCTCGTAGGGCCTGCCCTGCTGCCCCCTGATCATGCAAGTGGCCCTCCTCTGGACCCTCTCTATGTTGTCCACATCCCTCCTGAAGTGTGGCACCCAGAACTGAATGCAGTATTCCAGCTGCAGCCAGACTACTGCTGCAGAGAGGGGGAGGATCACCTCCTTGGACCTGCTTGAGATGCATCTGTGGATGCATGACAAGGTGCAGTCAGCCTTCCTGACTTCATCCCCACACTGCCAGCCCATGGTCATCTTGGCATCAATGATGACTCCAAGATCCTTTTCTGCCTCTGCACTGATGAGAAGGGAGTTCCC
>NW_017728909.1:67983054-68005601 GCF_001723895.1 Crocodylus porosus
AGTTGAAAAAAAAAAAAAAAAAAAGAAGAATAGTTCTGATGTTTGTGATGAATAGAAAAAAAAAAACACACACAACACACCACAGTTCTGATGTTGTAGCAACTGGCCAGAGTTATCAGACGCATTGGGCAATAACTTTGGGGCTGGTTTCCCTTTTTCATTCCACCATTAAAAAGTCGCCTGAATGTGAAACCAGAATACACTTTAAGATGTGATTAACTAGAGTTAAGACACAATTAACTAATGTCTGCCACAGGTCCAACCTTTTCTTCCAGGACCACACAAAATCCTTGCCTGGTGTCAAGGCTCTGGCCACTGCAATAAAGCCACCAAAAAGCTTTTAAGAAGTGTTATGCACATCTTTGGTCCTCTTTCCTTTTCTCAAAATGAGGAATTTGGGCAAGATATTCTTGGGTGATGGAAACATTTGAGGAGCAAATACAGAAGCTAACTCTCACGTTGGAGGTCAGATCTCCACCCACTAGAGGAGTCCAGTAGGCTCATTTCTGAACCACTTCCTATTTTAAAGGGTTTGTTTCCATCAAGCAGCTATGTTGACAAGCACTGTTTCCTGTTATTTGAAAAGTTAAGAGTTTGTTTTTAGATTCTATAAACTGACCAAGTCATACCACCATCAAAAAGACAACATGCTGTGAACACCAAAACAGGAATGAGACAGATCCCATGAACATCAAGTTAACAAAATCATAGCCTTCCTCATTCCATAAAGGAAATACTACCTACCCACCACACAAAGAAGGAACCAAGTCTCTTTAACTGTGCAGCTATGAATTCCAGAACATGGGGGATGACATGCTCTCTATAGGCAAATGCAATACTACCTCAAGTCAAAGGAGTAGCAACCGATTCAGCAAAAGTGGGTTGCTGGAGTTACTCAAAACATAGACAGCCCCCCACCCCCAAAAGTTGACTGGAAATCAAATGCACTGATAGTAAACTGGGCGAGGGAGGTTGCAGAAAATTACTACCAATGTCATCAAGCAGGAATTCAAGGAGATACCCATGTTTTTAAAATTGAGCATGCAAACAGTAACAAGTGAGATGCTTTCATCAAGATTACTCATAGCCCTGCCTGCCTTGAACCTCTGCATCCACCCAAAATGTAGGAAAACAAGATGGATACTCTATTCCTCCCCCAAAACAATTAAACCTCAATAGTAAGTGGAAAAAAAAAATTTAAAAAAAGATTAAGGAAAAAGGAAGAGGGACAAGCTGGTCAAGCATCGGCAATATTATCTAAAGGAATCCAGTTGAAGGAAGAAACTGCTTATTTTTGTCTAAGAGTTTGTATATTCTACATATAGAAACTCACTACCACTGAGAGGGGAGGGGAGGGGAGGGAGACCAATCAGATAAATCAAATCAGTCTCAAGTCACCCACCCAAGATGCCTTTAAAAAAGTTACAGCATTAAAGCATCTTAACAGTTGTCACATTCACCCTTCCACTATGGGACAATGCAAGTCAATATGCCCAGGGAGCTCCTAATTGGCTATGGACTGCAACTGAAACATACTCCATGGGCAGTTCAAGTTGAAGTTATGGTCCCAGGGAAAAAAGTAAATGGGGGGGGGGGGGGACAAAAAGCCATAAAAGAACAAAGATACCCACACACTCTAGGGAACACTCAGAATAGCCTCAAAACGAATCTAGCCCCTACCTAAAGCATACCTAGCCCATACAAAAAAAGGTGCTTTACCCTTCGATTAAAAAAAAGGAAAAAAAATGCACACTTACACCTCATTAAACAAACTACACTGCATTTTACCACACTTAAAATCCAGCCAATTTAGATTTAGATGACATTAGAACTTATTTTTACAATTTAATGTGTATTTTATGCAAAATGTCCTCCTTAACAGAGGAGTCTGGAATCAGTAGCCATTGAATTCACTAGTTTCATATTCTGAAGAAGTTATCCCAACTCTAATTCTATAGACATATGAGCAGATGTGACCCTTCCCTGCTTTTCATGTAGAATACTGCTATGCTCTAGTTGGTGTGTTAAATCATCCAGTTACCAATTATCTGGAATAAGAGGGTCATACAAGACTGGAAAGGTCTTAAAAATCATGAAGTCAAGCTTCTCATTCTGACAGTCAACCTTGATTTACAACATTAAAAAGGTGTTCATTCTGCCAGTTCTGTGGGGAAGTATCCATTATTATTGCCTCTCAGCAACAGCAGAGCAGAAGGACACTTAGACAAGCTTGCCAAGTCTGATTAAATGAATAACTTCAGCTTAATCAGTAGGATTGAGTTAGAGACTGCAGCAGACAGATGAACATTTAGAGCATCTCAACTAGGGACAGACCTTACACAAACCAGTTTAAGTGATCAGAAACTGGGTTTAAGCCTGTAACACAAGCCAGTTTGAAAATGGCTGAAGCCAGTTTGAGATAAACCAGGTTGACTGTATTATCAGACTCGGCTAATTTGGGTCAAACCAGTTTGTGCAATGTCTGTCCCCAGACCCCTTCCTGGTTTAAGATAAACCAGAATCCCAACATCCCAGATGCTTTGCAGCCTTGGGCAGAACTCTGCCCTAGCCCAGGAAGGCTGGCCCCGGCCCTCTGCTCCCTGGCTGGAGCTCTGGCAGAAGCTGTAGGTTCAGTAGCATCTGCCTGGCTTCTTGCTCACCCCCTCCCCACCCCTCACCACTACCCTCTGCCTTACAGAGGCCCCTCAGCATTAGCTAGCATACCACATGCTGGCTATGGTCTGTGCTGTGGGAAACAGGACAAAGCAGGCAGGATGTCAGCTTAAGGCTTTTTGGAGCTAATCAACAGGTAGCTGGTAATGTCCCTTGATTCCTCCCTTGGAAAAAAGTTGCTTAAACAGCTTGAACTATGGAGAGAAGCTTTTGCTTTGTTTGATGGGCTGATAAATGCTAACAACTCCCTCTGTAATTATGTGCTCCATTATCAACTGGGGGGCACCACCTCCCCAAATCAGACATCCCGACAGGGCCTAACCCCCCCCCCCCCCCCTCCAGCTCAGCCCTATAGAAGGAAAGGAAAGGCAAGGCTGCTCTAGCCCTCACCCCCCCTTCCAGGCTTCTAAATCTGAGCCACTGCAGGATTGTGCCTGCATTCTCTCAGTCCAGAGGGAATGTCTTTGTGGTTACAAACTAGTTCAGCCTAGCCAGGTTAAGCTAACTCGCAAAGGTTGAATCAACCCAGGCTCAGGCTTCTTGAATACCCGTCCCTAGCCCTGGAGAATGTGTTCATACCTACTTTAAAAAGGAGGAGAGACCCACAAGGCAGAAGCAGCTTTAGCAATGGGACTAGTGGTGAATACTGGGCAAGATGTCCAGTCCTACCTTTCTTGCACATCGCCTCCTAAAAAAAGATGCAAGGATCACGATAGCAAGTCCTCTGAATTTAAGACAATTCTCTTCACCAGAGTGATTTCTTCCCATGGAGAAACCGCCCTTATAGTAAAATGTTGTTTCACCCTTTATTTTTTAGCTATATTTTAAGATTATCTTAAAAGTCATTGTGGAATGGAGAGCTTTTCTGCTCCTTTATAACCACTGGATTAATCTGAACTTATTCATGGATTGGCAATTACATGTTGCTTTTCTTTGTTTACTTCTTGCTCCTTCCAAGACTTTCAGCCACAAGTAGAAAGATGAGCCAAATTGAGGCACTATTAGGTCATGTTAGCCTCAGAAGCAGAAATGGCTTCCTGCAGGCTTGAGTCAAGCATTACTCCCTTCCCCACCTCCTCTGCACCATCATTTTGTTGGTTTGCAGCCCTTCTGAGGAGATATTTGGAGGGACAGGTCTCTACAGTTCTCCTTTATTTGTCCCTCACTTAAACAATAAAGTAGTGACTCAAGTATCAGTCATTTATGGCTTAAAACAGCCCCACAAAAGACAAACTGCCATTTACCAAGTTAGACTAGAGGTCTATCTGGCCTGGACCTGAGCAGCTGTAGGGCTCTCTTCCTTTCCTTATTCTGTGCACATCTTGATAGTTTTACTGGGTTACATCTAATGGCTTAGACACCTCTAGACAGTAGTGAGAAATGGCCAGAGTTCTCTGCTCCATGCTCCTGTGACATCCTAATCATTTAAACTACTGTCTACAGAGAGATTTCTTCAGGGTTTAGTGTTTCCCTTTGAGGAGGAATTGAGTCCACTCTCTGTTCAACTCCTTTCACAATTTTTTTTTTGGGGGGGGGGGGGGCAAACAAATGACAAAACAAGGTTTGTTAGTTATGTACTCAGTGGCCTCCTAGCTACTGGAGGGGGCTTGTAGTTCCTAGTGGGCCTAAAAAACTTGGTCATAGCAGAAAGAGAACGCCAAGGCAAGGTACAAGGACAGGTCCCAAATTTTTCCCATCATCTTGCTCATCTCCCAGTGCAGCCAGCAGCACTCAGGTGTTTAGGAAGTTCCAATTCAGAGACTGCACCCCTATTTACTGGGGGGGGGCGGAAAAAACCAAACACTTTCCTCCACACACTTATCCAATCATTTGGACTGGCTTCAGTTACCAGCCTTCAGTCAATGGCTGGTTTGCAAATTGTTTTAAAACTAAACTTCTATCTAAACTGTCTTTATTATTTCCCCAAAATTCTACAACTCTAGGATACAAATCCCTATTTATTTTAATAAACCTACCATACCCCACAACCTGTATGCTAATGAGTCCTAAACTATTATACTGTCCTCAGAAGTAGGGACCTACCAAGTTTCTGATTTGAAGAAACCACAAATTTGGTAGGTCCCCCATAGAAGAGTCCAGTGCATAGGAAAACGGCTAATCAGAAGCAGGGTGGGGGAGGGCAGCATATTCCACCATAAAAAAGGGAAAAAAAGTGGCAACTGGTACTGCATCAGGATCATATAATCTGGTGGCAGCCACTGTGAATTAGATAGGTCCCCACCTCTTAAGGAACCCCTTCCCTTCACGCTTATCATTAAAATCGTCTCTTTGTACTTTTAATTCTTCTAGATCTTTTCCGGAGATTGCAGGGGAGGAAGAAAAGAAACCTAAATACTGTGTGCAGTTCTGGTATCTCAGCGTGAGACCAATGCCTCCAAGATCAGAAAGTTAAATCTTCACTAAAATCTGATCAATCATTAAAAAATAAACCCACCCACAAACTGCTAATTTTATTTATTGAACAAAACATGGATTTTCAACCAGTGATCAGTACCAAGCTCCATCTGAAGCAATTAAATTCAGCTGGCCAAAGGAAGTACATGTACCTTTCACGCTCTGATCTGCATACTTATTATAGTGGTTAAAGTAGAACAAGTATTTAGAAAAGTAAAGTAATCAGGAATACAGAATTTAGGCAGCATCTCATGACCAAGTTTAATGGTCCCTTCATTCTCAGTTCTAGTCCTTAAAAGACATTAGCACTCAAAGGATAATGTGGATACTGCACAAACATTTTGCCTGCACCTAGAGCTCTTATGCCATCCCTTCATCAAAAAAGCATATTGTATCTAACAAATTTAATTTGTCAGCATAATCTACACCCATCCAAACTTCATCCATTATAGATAACCTGAAGGAGTTACCAGATACTGAAGGTCTTCCACCAAGAAAGCCACTATTCTTGTTTCAGCATCACCTTCCAAGTGTCAGTTTGCAAGTGAGCTTCTTATGAATGTACGATTTTAAAACCTTCTGGAAGTTAAATGCAGCTGCAGTCAGAGAGCACCTTCAAAAAACTCAGACTGATGTTGAATGTGCACTGTTACTGCCTTGGCAAATGCAGCTAAGTTTAGAACGAATTCAGGCAAGAATCACCCTGGCCTTCTTACCTCCCCTCAAAGCCAAGTGGCAATTCTGAGCATCTTGCCCCACCCTCCGCCTTGGGGGGGGGGCGTGGAGGGGATAGATAGAGATAGAGTAACATGGAAAACAGTTCAAAACAACTCTAGTGGCCCATTCAAATGATGTCGTCACTTTCTTGTGATCCTATAAAAAGCTCTGACCAAGGAAGGAGGACTGGAAGGGACCTCAGAAGGTCCTCTAGTACAGCCCCACTGCTCAAGGCAGGATCAACCCCACCATGTGTTGGGGTAACTGGAATCTCCATCCTTGGAAGCTTTCAGGAGTCATTTTTTCTACATGCTATATTCCAATGCTCAACTACTAAAAGATCATTTTTAAAACCTCCAACTTAAAAAAAAAAAAAAAAAATCCACTGCTGCAGTCTAAACCCATTGCTACTACTCATGTGCCTTACAGCCAGATAAAAGCCCGTCTTCATCTTCTTTGTAAAATCACCATTCAGATATTTGAAAACTGGTATCAAATCCCTCCCACCCCCCAGCTTTTCTTCTCCAGACTAAAATAAAACTCTAGTTCTTTCAGCTTTTCTTCATAAGCCTTGCCTCCCATGCCCCTAAACACCGTTACTGTGTTGGACTGACTGGAAAGAGTCTACATCCTTCTATATGTGCAGCACCCAGAACTAGATCATTTTTCCAGTTCTCGTGTCTGAAAGAACGGGGGGGGGGGGGAGTAGTTTTCTGACTCCAGTAGACACAGTGGAAATTAAGTAGTCACCATGCAAAATAAAAGTCTGATGACTGAATTTACTCTGGTGCTCAATACTAGGTTCCAAGATAATACAATATAATCTAATCCTTCACACCACAGTAGTCAAGGCTGACAAGGTGTCTTGTCTTTGCAAACAAGTTTTTAAAACTTCTTTGCAAAGGTGGAAACAGGGGTGAGCAATATACAGGAATTTGTCACCTGCTTAGAGACCCCTGTTAAAAGAAATAAGGATTTTTTTTTAAAAAGCCCCCAACATGTACATGTGTACACACACACTATTCTTAGTAGTACTTTAAGAACTTGTTTTTTCTCCCAGGTTTTCAAGAGCCAAGTATTAAAAAACAACACTGAAAAAAAAAAACACTACACAACTTGTTGTTTTTTTTTTAATATTAAGTAGTCAATATCAAAATGTAATCCACCCCAGGTAGAGCCACTGACTGAACTCTTCCCATTTGTCATGCCAAATATCATTGTATAACTTCCAAACATGCTGTTAGTAGTCAAGGGTAGAAAGGGGATTATTGAAATAAAAAGGGATGCCCGTTATATAGGAATAGAATAAAAGGGAACAGACTGGTTTATTATTAAACCAGTGAAGTGTGGTTTGATACAGCACTACCTCAGTAAGTCAAGTTTTTACCATGACTGGCTGTTGTATTCGCTGAAACTTTAGACCCAAAATGGTTGCTGTTGCAAGAGCAAGCATTATTAGAATAGCAGCATTAGGATAGGCACAGGAGACCTAACTTCTTGAGTGACCCTACACAGTTTTAGATGTTGCTTTGGGTTCCTCAGGCTAGAGACAGATATTACACATAAACTAGTTTAAGTAATCAGAAACTGGCTTAAACCTGTAACAGAATAGACATTTAGTACACATAAGCCAGTCTGAAAATGGCTGAAACCAAACTTGAGATAAAACCTGGTTGAATGCAACAGACTCAACTAAATTGGGTCAAACCAGTTTGTGCAGTGTCTGCCCCAGGCCCCTTGCTGATTTAAGTTAAGCCCAAGTCCCCCCAGCATTCATAGGTCTTGCAGCCATGGGCAAGGCTCTCTGCTCCAGAGAGTTGGGTTGGCCCCTCCCCTCTGCTCCCTGGCTGGAGTTCCAGATATGGCAAGCACAGCAGCATCTACCTACCTTTTTTGGTTTTTGTTTTCTGTTTTCTGTGCACGCCCCCCCCAAAAAAACCACACACACCACTCCCTGCTCAAACAAATTCCCCACTCCCTTTTCCCACAGCATGGACCATAGCTAGTATGTGGTATTCTAGTTAAATCCTGAGAGGTATCTGTTTAACGCAGACAGGACAGTGCCCACTTAAGGCTTTTTGGACCTAGTCAACAGCTCAGCTGTTAATGTCCCTCCATTCTTCCCCCACCCAAGGAAGGAAAAGAGTTGTTTAAGAAGATCTTGTACTAATGAGAGGCTTTTGTTTTCTTAAATGGAGCTGATAAAAACCATGTTATCAACTCCCTGCTGGGCTGGTCAGGAACATAGGGGAAGACTACCCCCACCCCCCCCAGTCACAGCTTCTTGCCAGGGCCTGACCCTTCAATACTGTTGAAGGGAAGGGAGGGCTGCTGTAGTGTCCCCTACCAGGCTTCAAGCCTGAGCCACTGTAGACATATGCTTATATTCCTTCAGTCCAGAGGGGATGTCTGTACAGTTACAAACTGGTTCACCCTAGCCAGATTAGCCTGCCTTGCAAAGGTTTCTGAATGTCTGTCCCTAGCCCCAGTGACCAGATCAGATGTTTCATATATCAGAGCCCTACAAAATATAGGGCCACCCTCTAAAATAAAAAAGTGGGACAGGAAAGTAGTACTGAACCTCAAAGCATTCTTTGAAAAAGCAGTGATAGTCATTGCTTTAACTGCATGTTTAGCACAGATGCCTCAGTGCAATATACAGAATGCACATTAAGAGTATAGTTGAAGTCAAACACTCAAGACAAGCTGGAAGTCACCAAGTCTAAACGTATTGCCACTTTAATTCTGCTCTTAAGTACAAAAACCAAATCAGGCGAAGCCAAAAATCAGAATTCACCCCTCCAGAAAAATTACCCCGCTCAGACAGATGTTCTCACCTACACCATGCAGACAAGATGGTCCAACTCCTCTTAAACCTCGTAACAAAAGCAACCGCACAGCTCCTAGGTAATCTGTTACAGCATGCTGCCAAAGATTCTTTCCAACTTCTAAATCCTCTTCTTTTGAGGTAAGGCTAAAAATCACTTCTTATCCTGTTCCCTACTCGCGCAGAAGAAAGGGTGGTTCAGATACAGAATTGATAATCCTCATTTAGAAGACTCAAATCCCCCATTCAGTAGCCTCCTCTCTAGAAGAACTAACTGAAGTTCAGAGAGAACAATGCTATGTCTTCTAGACCTTTACTTTTTGTTGCTCTCTACCAAACCATTCCACATCTGCCTTACTATATAGTTTTAAAATCAGAACGGTAAGTTCTTTGCTTACTTATGAGAATGCCATGGGTTAAAAAACACCCTCAAAAGCTTCTCTTTATTGAGGTATCACACTCAAAGCCCATCATCTGGATACTGAAGGAAGTCAAGGAAGTACTTAACAGCAAGTCCTTTTGCCACTCCAGACACCTTAGACTCTAGGTGCTTAGAAACAGGTTATCATCTTGATAATATGGTCCTAGTATCCATCTACATATTGGTCTTAGCCCAACTAGTCTGTAATTCTACAGATCCTCCCTTCCCCAAGAGGCACACTATATTTTTTCCCCTTTTCTAAGGAGGTGAGGTTCTAGCTGACTTCTAGTAGTACAGATAATAGCCAGGGACTCTTACTTCAGCAAACTCCAAGAACATTCTAGGATCAAGTCTTCTCCAGCACTGCCCATCTGAAGTTTAACCTGTTCTTTTCTATTCTAAATTGATAGTCATCTTCCCTATCCTTACCATTAGTCAGTTAAAGAAAGAAAAAAGTTTGGTTTCCACAGGAAAAAGTATAAATATTTCATCCAATGCCCACTACCCAATTTCCTTCTTTTGGAAAGAGGAATCTTTCCCCACCCTTTTTTCTGTGAAATCTAGGATGCTTTGCCATTTTTTTATTTCCCCAACAGACGTGCAATTGTCCCTACATGCTTGAACTAATCTTTTGCAAGACAGCCAAGGTTGCACTTTGATAGGTTCCTTTAAGTTCCAAGGAACATCAGAGCTCTTTGTTTAGCAAAGCTGGTCTCTGGCCACACTTCCCACCATTCTTTTGTATGGAGGAACCATGATCTTGAGCCCTTAACATAGTCAGCCTACAGCCAATTCTCCCCATACTTCTCCACACTCCCTTGACTTGCATCCCATAGACTCCTGGCCTATCCCGAGTCAGTTCAGATTCTTAGCTAGTTCTTCCCTATTAATAAGTAGGAAATGAAGAAAAGCTTTCACCCAGTTGGTTTCTCTATTACCCATGCTAAATGTCCATTCTAAAACAAGAAGAGTGAAAACATTTGCTGGACTGCCTATACATTGTTGTTTCCACCTTAGCAGGATGTCCTAATATCCCTTCCCTCCCCACCCCAAGGCTCTAGACCCTTTAATTCACAACCCTCAAGTTGAAGAGGGCCTTGTCCACCATCTCCTCTTAGTGTGGGAACTTTAGATGCCCACTGTGACATCCCTTGTTGTCCATACCCCTTTATCTCAACCCACAGATGGTAGGAGGTAACCCATGTACTATAGAAAGGAGTAGAGAATGAAGATATTATTCTTTATTAAAGAGGCAACACTGCCTCCTTTTACCCTACCAGCCTGTTCCCTGAACAGGATGCATCCACCCATGACAAATGCCAAGTCACACGAATTATAAATTTGGAGAACTAGAACTGGATGTAGTAGTAGGATCTGATATGTACGTCAACAAGTAGGAGAGTCGAGTCAAAACTGGCTGAGCAATACTTTGTGGAGATACCACTGCACCTACAGAAGCAATGCTCTTACTTTTAGTGACAGTTTCTCAAAGCAAAATAATGAGAAACAATTCAAGTTCTTTATCTTCCACCCCTTTTCCATTCAGAGAAAGGATGGAGGTGAATGATCTAGTTCACTAGGCAAAACAACTTGTATTCATCATGTAGACTCCATCACCATGTCACACAAAGAAAACTAGTTCTTTGTAATAAGTGGGGAAATAACATGCAACAAAGGATTTCAGGCTCTCAGTTTCTGTACAGTGCTTTGAAAAGCATAAATGAATTTATTATAACCTCAGAACTATTGTGTTGTGAAAAGCACCTATTAAGAAGTTCTTAATGCTATTTTAAGCTGTTTCATATTAAAGTGAGTTGATTAGTCATTGGCTATTTTCATTCTAAAAAAAGTTAGGAATTTTACAGCCAAAATGTTGCTTATTAGATCACACTACAAACCAAGATCATCTTACAGATTTAAAAAAAACCTGTTTGGAGATCCATTTGTTTCTATACATCTAAATGACATGTATTGTGTCACTAGTTTAACAATTATGCCAACATCTAGTATTGCATGTATGCTCCTCATGAGGCACAAGTAAACAGACATGTTCAGTATCTTACCCTCACTGCCATTTATTCCAAGAAAGGAGAAGTTCTGTTTCCTCCTCAGCACAAACCACATTTCTAATCAACTTCAGAGGAATTTAAGCAATTCATTAACAAATTTCACAAGCACACCTTTAAAATGCTTTTTCCTACTCAAGTGGGCCAAAAAAAAAAAAAAAAAACACCAAACAAAAATAGCACCACACTGAAGTGTTTCCTGGACTGCAGTTATATGGAAGCCCATTTGCAAGTCTCACTTCAAGTAGTTCTGCTCAAACTGCCTTATAAACAATAATATTGTTGCAATTTTAAAAAGCAGCATTGAGGGAACACCTACATCAACCAATGTGTTTTACATTTTGCTTGAAAAACAGTAGTGAATGTTGCTTCCAGACCAACTGCTCAGTGGCAAGCCAAAATGCCAAGAGAACCTCTCACACAAGACCTCTATTCCTGGAGTTAGAGACTCCATTCTAACCCTCCTCTCCCCTCCTACAATAGGAGCCTACTACTTGAGATCATAGAAATTGCATCTTACCAATTTTGTCACATTCCCACAAAAGCAGTGTGCGCGGAAGTATCAACTAAACAAAAAGGAAGCATGATAGTTTAAAAAGGGAAAAAAAGGACTGCTTATTAAGTGGAATGGAAACATCCAAGAATAATGCATTATTGCCTGTTAGGTGTGTTTTCTGCTTCCTGCACTTTGTACTACTGCAACAAGTTGCTTCCTTTTTTAAAAAAAAAAAGGAAAAAAAAAAGCAAAGCTAGGCAAGCATGGAAGGGATTTTGGGAATAGACTACCTTAGTGCAACTTTAGTAATGACCATTATAAAAGCCATGTATTGTATAAAATATATACCTAAATACACTTTACCTTGAGACAAAAATTAAAGCATTAAAAAGGTTACATAGCATAAAATCCAAGACAAAAAAAACCCACAACACCCAAGACCTACACAAGTTGGGGGAAGAGAACCCAGATCAACCTTCAGATTCCAAGCTACAATTTTTTTTCCCCCCTCCCTTGGTTTAGAAAAAACACACACACACCCCCCTCAGAAAATGCATTATTTATGCAAGTGGATGAAAAACATTGGTGGCAAATATTAGTATAGATCTTAATGCTAATATTCAAAGCTAAAAAGGAACTTGAAATCTACATCTACCCTTTCAAGTAAAAGTGTGGATGCAGCACAAGGTCAGTTCACAAGCAATCATTTTTGGCTCCTTCTCCTTGAGTACCACAACTTTCTCTGGCAATTACAGTCATGCCCTATTGATTTTGCTTAACATACAGCAATTGAACTTGCTTTCTGCTCTCTAAAATTTGCCTTTATGATAGATAGAATGATTTATAAAAGCCTTCCCCATTGTGTTAAATACAGCAACAACTTAAAATGAATGTGGAGGGCAAGATACTCACTTAAATCTGAGCTCAGTATTAAAAAGGCATCAAGTCAATTAGTGATTGATAGAATATTTTTATTTTTCTAAACATGGCTAGATTCTTCTTATGTTCCTCCTCCCCCCCACTCCCTCCCCAAACCAGAAGCCAGGGCCATAGGCCAAATAGAGAAAAGAAAGCTGTAGGTGGAGATGAAGCCACATACATATACCACCCCCCTGGAAGTCATTTCCTCACAGTACTTCCATGGGAGACATTAAGCTAGCACAAGTAGATAGACTAATTCTGAACAGATACTTCCAAAGCTACAAGTCACAGCTACAGGTAGGCATGAGGATCCTGGGGCTTTAAGCCAAGTCCTGTAACTGAAGGAAGCACACCAAGAATGAATAGACTGAGACTGCCGGAGTGCAATAGTTCTTCCTTCCCCTCTCCCCCCACATACCACTTACACAGGAAAGACTGAAGCAGGAAGACTGAGAAAAACAAGTACAGTAAAAATACATCTTGCTACAAAATGCACCTATACAAATAGGACAAAACACAAACCAAAGGAAGCCCAACTTACAGGAGTAGCAGCAGGGAAAGTACCAAATCAAGTAAGAAGGCTGATGTATTTTTGGCACAAGAGATCTTCCAGTTGCAAGCTGTTCCAAAATAAAAAGGAGTTTACTGTCCAAAGCTACTGAGATTCTCCTACTAATTACAGGCCATTCTTGCCTGATGTAATGAAAAGCATGCCAGAGGGGGAAAAGAAAAAAAAAGGCGGCCAAGGCCCAAAGCCATGCTGGCTTCTAGAGAGACTTAGACCAGTAAAACTGCTTAGCTGTGGTCTACTAATCTGATAAAGAACCAGAAGGAAGGAGTCCTCTTTTAGAAGAGATGCACAAAATGTTTAGCAAAAGTAAAAATCACAGATTGGCTACAGGCATTGTAGCTTCTTTCAGTCTATTCAGAAAAACCATCTTAGAAATAGGATTGTATTTGTTTATACAAACATCAAGGAAAGCCAAACCATTTAAGTCTATGTTTCTTATCTTGAGATGTGCAGTGTAAGATAGTCAACTCTGAGCCTACACAAGCCTAACCCAGCTACAGGCAAGTACAGTTCAATACAACAAAACTTCCAGTAAGGTAGAAAAAGAGAATGTTGTTCCCTCTCCCACCACAGAAAATCTTCCATAAGACACTTCTGATAAGACTGTCAGAAGATTTGGAATAGAGGATATAATGTATTGATACAAACATACATGTTCAGTTACATGCTAGTATTGCTGGCTTTTGTTTTCTTAAAAAGCAAAATAGACACATCACCTACCTTCAATTTTGGATCCGTAGTGGTACGTTCCACTACAGAAGTGCGGCAAGGAAAATACAAGTGAGCCTAATCCCAGCATAAACGAAGAAAAGGCAAGCCATCTCGGTTTGTGCCCTCTTTCGCCGAAGAAAGATACAAATAGTGACAGTACACAAAATGCGATGTCATAACTTGAAGAGATTAATCCAGTGAGGGAACTGTTCAGTTCATAACGTTTTTCAATAGTAGAGATGCTAACGTTTACCAGGCCATTTACCACAATACCTGGAAAAGGAGAAAGAAAGATGGTTATGACAAGACAAAATGAAGAAAAAAAAAATTACCCTATCCCTACCTGCCTTATATTGTTCTAGTAGCTCTTACATGAATATTACAAGATAGCATTTAAAGATGTGTAAGATTACATCTAGCCACGTCAAAAAGTCTGAGAGAAGCTCACCATAAGCCAGCAACCCACAAATGCTATTCCACAAAACACCCCAAAAGGGTGTTTGCTGCTACGCTGCAAAGTCTTTATATAGCTCATTAAATTACAAGCATTGCTGACAAGCCTTAAGTTAGACCACACTAGTATGTATGCACTCTATTCCATTTCAAGCTGCTGAATTTTTTTTTTTTTTTTCCAGCTTTCAATAGTCTATGCTCCAGTAAAAAAGTTGAGAGTTCCTTCCTTCCCACACAAGAATTTCAAATCCTGTAGCTACTGCCTCCCTGCCCAATCCCCCCTGCCAATACTCACACAGACCGGAATCTCTCCCCTGCTCTACAACACGTCCTCCTAACACATCCCCTCCCTTAAAAACCCACGAACTCCTCCTACTCCCTGTCCAATTATAAAAGAACTTTATTCTGATATAGCCAAGAGAAGATAATAGGCTATAGGAACCACTGGTTTGATTCATTATGGCACTTGTATTGCTCCTTGCCAAGAATCTAGCAATGGCTTTGTAGGGGCTCCACTAGGCACCATGGAAGTTCTAAAAACATGTCCATAGCCTCTCTCAGAGCATAAAAAAAAAAGCTGAAGTGATTTCAGACCATGGACATATGGTAAATATGGATACCACAAGTCCTACTAGAAAAAAAAAATTCAAGCATCTCAAATGCTGCTAAAAATCAAGAACTTAAGTTTTTCTCCTTAAAGAGAAGTGACTATTAAGAGAACCAGTCACCTGGAATAAGCAAACAAGTCTTTTTTCTACTACTCGCTGTTTTAAAATGCTATATGCATGCCAGACATTACCAATGCCTCAAACTACTCACATGAAGTAGGTGAGCTACTCAGCAGCTTAAAGCTGCCAAGCCAAAAAAATTACTGAATCATTAAACTTTATTCTAAACTGGTCTGGTCAGTTTTGGTTTCCTCTTGATCAATTCATATTGGAGGGTCACATTATGAGATTGCAATCCAATTGAATTAGTGGTAATAGTTAGACAGCAAACAACTTCAAGGAAAACCTCTTTCTGAAATTTTAGGGACACCATATTATGAAAAAAATAAATCACTTTAGGAAGGGAGGAAAACTAGAAGATCTCAATAGCAGGTTGCAACTCAGAGCATTGAGAAAGAAAAAACAGTACCAGCAAACATTAACAAAAGAAAGTGTTTCAACTACCTGCATATTAGGCATGGCCTGAAGACTACTACACATGGCTACACTAGGTATTAAGTCAAAATATTAGGATGTTATCCATCAGCAAATCTTTTACTTTCTTTACTAAAGCTATTACTAGTTTAATGGTTAGCTTTCCTGCAGCTAACCATTAAGCCACTCATTTATTTTTTTTTTTTTTTAAAAGCAGTTAAGATTCTAGGGTGTTTAATAGAAGCAACTAGTCACAGCTTTGATTGCAGACATTGTGCCCAAGCATAATTTAAAACAATTTGGACACATAACATTCTTCAGATTTACATGCTGTTCTTCCCAACCTTCTTAGAAAACTTTATTGTTAAAAAAAAAAAAAAAAAAAAAAACACACACAACTGAAATATATACATTTAATGGAAAAGCACACCGTAAACAATATACCCCTTAGCTTTGCTTGCTAAATGTTTGCTCAAGTACCTGAACCCCCTCCAGATGGGCAGAATATACTTAGAGTAAGGTTGTGGACAGTGATTTAAGTCTACCTTACTCTACTAATCTTATTGCTGGCATCAGCACAAAGAATTAAGATCCACCTACACAAGCAAAGCCCAGATTCTCAGAGGAGGGGACACAATTTGGAAACAGGGGTGAAGACAGTTTATCATCATTCCCTCTTGCAGCTGTATACTGTAGGATCTGCACTCACTGTAGTTTGACTTGGACATGTATTCTGGATTTGCTAATGCACAAATGCATACATGCAGCAGTGACTCAGACTTCAACTTTAGTCACCTAAGCACATGCTGCCTTACAAGTTCAGAGTGATATATTCCAGAAATGTGGGAATACCAACACCTTAAGAGGCCAGAAAAGGCAAAGCTAAATGAAAGCAGGCAGTTTTCTAGCCAGCTCTATGAGACATACAGAAAGTTATTAACCACTAATAATGGTAGTTATTGTCAGGAATGACTACTACACTGCAAAGTCTTTATATAGCTCATAAAGTTATTGCTGACAAGCCTTAAGTTAGACCACACTAGTATGTATGCACACTACTCCATTTCAAGCTGCTGAATTATTTCTCTCAGCTTTCAATAGTCTATGCTCCAGTAAAAGTTGAGAGTTCCTTCCCATGCAAGAAAAGGTGTTAGGGAACTGTTTGATGCATTATTTGGAGGCTCAATAAAAGACAATACTATGCTGGATAATACTGGTGATACTTTACCACTCTGGGAACTGGCATCAGCAGAGAACATTTCACCTTCTCAGATACTGGCTTCTGAACAGCAGGTAGACTTGTAGCTACATTAGAAGTGATTTTGCACCATATCACTATGTGAACAATGGAATTTCAGTTGTTTGGACTACTGCAACTCTGCATCTACAATTTTCCAAACAATTGTGGGAAGTTTGTTTTAGATCTAAAGAGTGTCGGGATATGCAAGAGCTACAATATTCTTTTAAAGTGTGACCTACTGTCTTATGGAAGGGCAGTGGGGGACAATTTATAAACCTGGATAATCAAGTCTAAGCCACTTTGATATCAAATTAGGCTTCGTATCCCTCCCTAACCCAGGAGATGGATTAACTATACAATATGCATTTGTTTAAAGACACTTTCTATTGCATCACCAGTGTATAAACTTACTTTGAATTAAGCGCTAGATGCACATCTCATTGAGAGTCTATATGTGCATATGCAGTGCTTTTCCTGACAACCACTATTCATTCATTTAAAATATTATTGAAAGTTAATATTTCCCTATTACACATGGTCAACTGATGCATCATCACTATTTAGTAACAGAGGCAATTAAAGCTAGTTAAGCAAGAGAAACTTCTCAAAAAACTCCCACTGACACTGCTATTTACAGTCTTACAGTATTGCTAGTCTCATTTACAGGGGTCCAAATCCAATACAAGGACAGACACATCCACATAATGCTTCTTTAGAGCACCTGGTTTCACAACAGAATCCAGGGTCTGGAGTAAAGATTTTAGAACAAAAGTAAAGTGTAGAATAGGTCATGCATCAAGTAGAGTCACCAAGAACTAGCCCCATCTTCCACAGTATAGGTCCCAAACCCACAGACCCCAAGCATGTGATATGCTAGCTAATGCAGAGGTGGGTAGGTGCAAGTGGCCATTCAATTTCACTGGAACAGGCACACAGAAGTGTTCACTTAGAGCTTTAGTCAAACAGCTGAACTGGTAGTGTTCCTCCATTCCTTCCTTGGAAAAAGCTGTTTAAGAGCTTGAACTAAGGAGAATCTTGTTTTGTTGATGGGCTCATAAATACTGTGTTATCAAGCTCCCTGCTCACTCCCTCACCTGTCAGGTTTGCAGACAGTATGAAGAAGCCAGGAGGGGGAGATTGAAAAGTGCTGTATCACTACACACACCTGCTTTGCCTCAGAGTGCTAGCCCAAATCTGGGGTCTGGCAACACTCACACCTTAAGCAGCAAGCAGAGAAAAGCCTGGGACTATGCAGGCAAGGTAGGGGTTTAAACCCCTCCCTAATCAAAAGTCCTGCCAGGGTCTGGCCATGCCCCCCAGCCCCCTCTGCTCAGCTCCATAGAAGGGAAAGGAACGCTGCTCTAGTGCCCACCCCCCCTCACAACCCAAGCCACTGCAGGCATATGCCTGTATTTCTTCAGTCCAGAAGGAAAGTCTCTGCAGCTGCAAACCAATTCAATCTAGGCAGGTTAGACTAACCTGCAAAGATGGAATCAATTCAACCTCATGCTTTTTGAATATCTGTCCCTAGCCTGGATGCCCAAAATAGGGTTTCATGTAGTACTTGGGAGGACTCTAGGCTCTGGATCCCAAGGATGAAAACTAGTGAGAACTTACCTCTTTTTAAAGTTCAGCTGCCAAACAAGCAATATTCCTCTTATGCATCCAAAAAGAAATGTGGGTTCTTTTGAAGGAGGAGACAGGGGTTCCAAGCCTTCCTCTACCTCAGAGCCACCCTCAAAATTCCAAAACAATGCAATAACCCCAATCTGAAGGTGGTTCTGAGGCATGGGTGCCTGTGAAGGCTGGGCTATAATACAAAGAGCAAGGCAAAAATGCATTTGATGGAGCAGGAGGGCATGGCTGTATAGCTCAGTGGCTTAGGCCCACAAGAAGGCAAGTCTTTGATGCACGGTGCGTCTGGGAACCAAATTGGTACTTCCCCCCCACCTTAATGTGAAACAGGTCATTGGATTCTAACAAGACAGAGGACCAGGGGACTTCCTCCATGCAATTTAGTAACCTTGCCCTTAAGATATAAAGTTTCTTCTATCCCAAAAGAAAAAAAAATCCTAAGCCTCAACACCATATACCCTTTCATTTCTTAGTAGCAGCAGAGCTGCAACAGAAAGCGTCTCTGCTCTCCATCTCCATAGGTCTGTAGCTAGGTGGGTAGGGCACTCTTCTAGGAGGTCAGGAATGTATGCTGGAACTCACTTCAGTCAATAGAAGAACAACATCCAGCTCCCCTGCTTCTAGTGGGGTGCTCTAATTATTCCATTAGAGAATACCGACTACCTCCATGTTTAGTAGTTGCAGTGAATGTGAAAGTTGCTACAACTATTTTCAGACCCCACGCCTATTGGGATGTAGATTGAGTACCTCTCTAACAAACACCACAACCTAGTTTCTCAGTTCCACTGGGTTCACATAGGGATTGGCTATATTTCAGCTAGAGCCAGTCCAGGCATGCTGAAATCAGGACATCAGGCAGGTACAGGCTTTCAATTCAAGGAGTGGGGTATCTAGTGAGGTTGAGCACCTGTAAGAGTAGCAAACTGCTATGCAATGGCTTTTTACTTGTATACCAAAGTCTTCTTGGAACCTGGCATAAAGTTGTTTCAACCTCACTAACCACAACATTACTGGAAAGCTATAAAATATTACAGCAACCTTATCTACATTTATAACTATAATGTGTTGTTTTTGGAAGAAAATAAGCAAGTTTCCTGTTAGTGAAAGCCTATAATAAGTCTCATTAGTGCAAGCAGCTGTTAACTTTTGTGGAGGTGTCAGCAGTAGTGCTGAGTATGCAAACATGCATGTGGATCTCAATAGTTCTGAGTTAACAGACCAAGGATGGTCTGCTACTTAACCAGAAATACAACTTGTAGGTCCAAGTCAGCACTCAGTATCTTAAGAGCCATTCATTATTTTGGGCCATAGCCCAAAAAGATACTTAATACCCAAGAACTAAACAAACATAGTGACTTGGCAACTGGCACCACAAGGAATAAGGGAAAAAAAAAAAAAAAAAAAAAAAAAAGTATAGTTTGCAGTTCAAATCAAACAAGTTTTCTAATTGGGTTTAGCCTAGATCATTAAAGTGCCAATTCCCATTTGAAAGGGCTATTCTCAATGTGTTTGGTCTATTATAAAACCTTTTGAACCTTGGTAAAGACAATAGACATTTTTTCACTTGGTACCATTTAAAGATACAAAGACATGCATAAAGTTACTCACTTAAGGCCAAGTAATAAGCACCATGAAACCAAAAATTCAAGGCACTTAACTATAAAAACCTGGATGCTACTACCATCTAAAAATAAGAATTTGTAAGCAAAGAAGTTTGCCTAGTAAAAACCAACTAAACGAAACCTACCATACCCCTTCCTTCCAGTTTCCAAATATTTGGAGCAACATGGATTTTCAAAAAGGGACCTTGATAGTAGTTTCTAAAAGTTGATAAATTAACGGCACCCTTTGCCAGAGTGCTACAACTCCTTTGACATTAGAGTCAAGCCTGGGTGCTTTAGAAAACACCCCCCTTAACTCCCCAGGCACAGTGAAAAGAAAATTTCAATGAGAGCAAGATTGCCAAGTGTCAATAGGAAGTCAACTTGCTTTCTCCCGTGTCCAGCAGAGGTTCTGTACATCAGAATAGCAGACCGTAAGTGGCAGCTTCTGCTCAAAATAGCTCACAATTTTACTACTAAAAGGACATCAGCCAAGGCTGACCTATAATCAAGAAGTTTTAAAGCATCTGCCATATCATATCCAAGTCTATACAGATTCTTATTCTTAAGAAGGCAAGCAAATCTGGGCAACATTTCTAGACTTACTCAGTAGAATTCCCCACCACCACATCCATCAAGTTCATCAGAAGATGTCAATTTCTCAAAAATAAGAGCTTTTCATGAAAATGGTTCAGGTCTCCAAAACTCACATCCAGAAGTCACATTTCTGATCAAAATCAGAAGAGAAGTCTGTCTCAGAAGAACCTACCAGCTCTGACTAAGTCTTCTACTACCCAAATGAGTGTCCTCATAACTAGTCTATTGGCTACTGTTACCACAGGGCTCTCTGCCTTTACTCCAGAAAATAAATTCAGTCTTGCCTCCATATGGAAGAATTTTCATAAATTAAATTTGCACAAAATTTTTAAAAACAGCTTCTGAAGAAACATCAGATAGGACTTTATACACACGGTTCCTTGATGGGAGTCGGGCCCACATCCACACTCAAGCTACATTACCCATGCCATCTAGAAAGTACTTGACAAACTAATTCCCACATCTCTAGGACTCCACCAAGACTACTTGTATGATGGCAAACTGAACTGCCATCTATTTGTTGCAAGCTTTTCTACATGTTATTAAAGTCATAGAGACTTAATGACGGTCATTACTATACACCAAAACTAGTGACACTCAACCAGGACGCAGCAGAGTGCCTTGAAATCCTTTCAAGGGTGCCACAGAGCACTCAGTGTCTAATGTGCAAACATGATTCACAAGGTAAACACAGAAGTTCCAAAATGGGAATCCAGTGTTAAAAAACAGTCTGACCCAAGGAGTTTTTAGCAAAAGAAAGATTGCTCTGTTATTTTTCTGTATTCAAGAGTGAGGGAGCCTTGAGCCCAACAAGGTCAAGAGCCACCTATTTTAAGAAGTCCAGAAGAAACTATTTGTTTCCGACTCAGTAAAGCCCAAGGTGTTTGTAAGATCTGCTTAAGTTACCCTGCCCGCATCAGTCCCAGTCCTCCAAAGACTTAGTTACACATACAACTTCCCAGAGTTATAGGTTGCCAGGATTAGGGTCCTCAGGGCTGATGCACAACAGCAAATTCAGCTAGAGCGTAGACTTCTTTCCAGTACTACACTAGTTAGCAACATGAGGAAAGCAAGGGTTTAAAAATCCACCTCCTGTTCACCAATACTTTTCTGGGGAGTGAAAGGCAGTGCCAGCTTGCCTTGGCACTTGCCTATTGCTTGTCATTGCTTAGCTGGAGAGATTTGGATTTTGGGTTGGGAGAGAGTTTTTTAGAGAACAGTTTTCCAACACTTCTGTTGTTTGTCATCTCAACTCAGCTGCCAAAACAAACACTCCGCTCCCAGCTCAGCGACAGCCCAAGATCCCACAGTTGGTGGAGGAAACACTAGGAGGGCACACTGACATCAAGAAAACAAGCACTGGCATCCAGAGCTAGCAACCAACCAACTCCAAGGACTCCACAGCCTCAACCAAGCAGCAGCCCATTGAGGCAGGACACCTTGTCCTCAGAAGGAGAGAGCAGAGGGTGGAAAGGCACCCCACCACCCTATACTCTCTCCTCCGAGGGAAAAGTTGCAACTTCTGCAGGCAGCCCCATAGCTGGAGGACCAGACTCCCAAGTCACCTGAATCCCCATCCACAAGTAGCAGCTGGGAAACATGGAAAGGTGCCTTCCTGCCCCTGCTCAGGGGGTCACCCAGCCCAGCCCCTGCTGCATCATCCCAGCCAGGGCTTCACCCCTAAGAGCCTCCAAGGATGGAGATACCACCACCTCACAGGCAGCCTGCTGCACTGCCTTATTTCCTCAGTTGGTCTAATAAAAAGTATCACTTCTAAACCAAGCGTTCTAGGTTTCGGGATACGTCCTCACCCAACCTCAACCTCCCCCCCTGCAAAGAGCCGGCGGCCGCTGTCGCAGAGCTGAGGCAGGGGACGAGAGGAGGGCGAGGAGAGGCCGGGGTTACCTTGGAAGATGGCCAGCAGGCTGTAGGCGGCCAGGTAGCCTTCGGCATTGTTGCAGAGCTGCAGAGCGCGGGGGGCCAAGCGGCCCCAGCCGCACGGCCCCTCCTCGTACACCTGCTGCGGCGCCGACGCGGGCGGCGGGCGCGGTGGGCCGGCGC
>NW_017728909.1:68005701-68030244 GCF_001723895.1 Crocodylus porosus
CGTCCCCGCAGCGAGACGGAGCGAGCCCGCTTCCTCCCCAGACGGGGGCCCGGCGCGGCGCTGCTGCTGCTGGCGAAACGGGGCCTCACCTCCGGCGCGGCGCTGCTGCTGCTGCTGCCGCCGCAGGTCGGGGCTGGGCGGCTCAAAGACCGGGTTCTCCACGCCGCCCTCCGTCATGCCAACACCTCAGCCTACTCAACACCCGCCTGCCGCCGCGCTCGGCCCGGCTCGCCTAAATACCGAGGGGGCGGCTTAGCGCAGCAGGTGGCTGCCGCCGCCGCCTCCGCCCTCAGGCCCCGCCCCGGCCCGGCCGCAGGAGCCCGCTCCGCTGACAGCGCTCCGCCTGAGGGGCAGAAGCTCCTTGGAAATGCCCTGTCTCCCGGGGGAGCTGCGCAGCCTGAGGTGGGGCCCGGGGGCGGGAGCTACGGGGAGCTTCCCTCAGGGAGCCGGGCTGAGGGGACGGCTGCACAACACCACGCGGGGGGGGCGGTCCCTCAGGCCTCGTGTGGAAGGAGTTAGTGCCACGGTTGACTCAAAATAGTCGTCGTCCACCCCCCCACCCCCCGCCCCCGGAAAGCAAGAAACCAAGTGCCCAGAATGAAAACAAGCCCCCCTACAAGGCTGTGTCCCTTCAACAGAAACCTGCCGAGCATCCAGGACCCCTGGGGGAAAACTTCAAGTCACCGGGAAGTGGCTGCAGACACTGTGCGGCTTCCTCCCGTCCAGTGCCGCGGAGGGCCCCTGCCCCGCCGGGTGGCTGGACATCTGAAAAATGTTTCCAGGACCTGTTTTTCCTGGGCTGGTTCTGAGAAACAACCCGCCCTCCTAAGCCTTTAAATATACCCCAGTCCCAGATCCGGGCTGTTCGGTTTTGTGGAGGTGTCAGCAGTAGTGCTCAGTGGTAGGACCAGTTCGGCTTGCATGTGCTAGGAGTATCTGCACAAGACTCAGTGCCTGTCACCCAAGACCTGCTAATAACCAGGTCATAGATTTATCCCACAGCGGCTCTCCTCTCTGGAGTCAAACATTTTAGAGCCAGCAGGTGTCAGCAGTGCCCTGGGTTAAATCCTCAAGTCAGACTTTCCATACAGGTTTCTCTCTCTGTCCACACACATCTTAGAACAGCAGCATGAAAGTTCAAGCATTCCGGGAGCCCCAAAGCAAGCAAGAGGGCATACCATGTGAAAGGGACAAGGGTGTTAAGAAAGCAAAAGCAGAATAAAGAATAGGATTGTGTTTTCTTCCAGAAGGTAACCTGATCTATTCTGGAGGAGTGATTATGAAAGGAGAAGAAAAATACTTCTTGGCCAGTGATCCGTTTCAGGAGTCCAGTGAAACTCTGGAATGCAACTGTTCCATTGCAGCTGATCATGGCAGTCAGCCAGTGATTTCACAATTGCTGGATTGCCTAAACTGAGGCACAAGGTGATACTATCAATATATTTCAATGCATTTATTAGAAAGCATCAGATAGGCCCCAGTTCTGCTACCCTTATTCAGTGTCCAGTGAAATCAATTTCAGCTAGATTGCTTGAAATCTACAGCATTGTTTTTAGAGCAGTGCCCGGGTTTAAGGGGTTTGTGAAAGATGACAGTGATCGGTCAAAAGTAGGTGAATACCCCCACTTACAAGTCAAAGGGGTCCGCACCTCCATTCAAAATTTTTTAGGGGTCCACAAACGAAAGAAAGTTGAAAACCACTGTTTCAGAGCATGGTATCATTCAAAATGAGTGTGACTGTGTTAGGCCCTAGAACTAATTTGTAACTATGTCACTTTTTCTTACCCCTGGAAAACATACAGCTGTTCTTTCTTGGCTTTTTTTTGTCCAATTCATGAAAAAATTCATAGAATCATAGAAAGCTAAAGTTGAAAGGGATCTCAGGAGGTCATCTAGTCCAACCCCCTGCTCAAAGCAGGACCAGCCCCAACTAGATCATCTCAGCCAAAGTGTTGTCTAGCTGGGTTTTAAAAACCTCCAAGGATGGAGATACCACCTCTTCTGTGGGTAACTGATTCCAGTGTTTTACTACTCTCCTAGTGAGAAAATTCTTCCTAATATCTAACCTTAACTTCACTTGCCGCAACTTAAGACCATTGCCCCTTGTATCACCTGCCACCACTAAGAACTGTCTAGCTCCATCCCCATTCACACCCCACTTCAGGTAGTTGAAGGCTGCTCTTAAGTCTCTTCTCAGTCTCCTCTTCTCTAGACTAAATAAGCCCAGTTCCCTCAGTCTTTCTTCATAAAACATGTCCCCCAGCCACCACACCACTTTTGTCACCCTCTGCTGGACTCTCCAATTTGTCTACATCCTTTCTGTAGTGAGGGGCCCAAAACTGAACACAGAACTCTGGATGTGGCCTCACCAGTGCTGAATCACTTCCTTTGACCTACTGACAACACACCTAGCAGTGCAGCCCAGTGTGCTGTTAACCTTCTTGGCAACAAGGGCACACTGCTGGCTCATATTCAGCTCATTGTCCACTGTAACCCCCAGCTCCTTTTCTGCAGAGCTCCTGCCCAGCCAGTCAGCCCCCAGCCTGTACTGGTGCATGGGACTGTTCTGTCCTATGTGCAGGACTTTGTGTTGTCCTTGTTGATCCTCATGAGATTCCTTTTGGCCCAATCCTCCAATTTGTCTAGGTCACTCTGAATCCTGCATTTGCTACTCTTGGTAAAGTCAGTGGGACTCAGATAAAGGTACAAGAGTGTGTATAAACTGTTTGGGACCTTCATCAATTGTAGTTGTAAGACTGTTACTCTCTTGTGGTTTGATTCTCGTGTTGTTTTATTCACACAGGAGAAAAACACTTTTGAAAGTAAGGAAATATCTTTTTAAAAGGATGTATCAGGCATAACTAGAAGTAGCTGTCATCTTATGTTTTTCAAAAACTTTGCATATTAAGATCTTATATTAGCCTCTAGCACTAATGTAATACAGAAAAAATATACAGTTAATAAATATGGCTAATAAAACAGAACAAGTATACCAATCAAACACAGAGTGTCTATCACAGGATGGGCCACCTTTTAAATAAAGCTAGTCTCAGATGCATCTGTACCTAGTTATCAACATCCCAGGTAATACTTTTGGGTATGGGCCAGTGTTTGAATTGGGTTACCAGGCATCATGTAGCAGGCAGGAGGAGTGCTTCGAAAAAGGGAGTCTACTCAGTTAAGGCTGGTAAGTGAGATTTAAAGGGAAATTAAAGAGAAGAGTGTTTACCTAAAGAAGTCTGAGACTGAAGGCCTGATTTGAACAGTGTTCAAAAGTCCTTAAGCGTGAATTTAAAAAGTCTTAATAGCATATAACGTTTTGTGATGCATTTTGCAGGAAAAAAGTGAAAATCTTGGGATAATTAAAAAAATAGGGAAAATACAACAGGGGTTTACCTAAGGTAGATCTTACTTGACTAAACTGGTCTTTCTTTGATAGCTGATGATTAATTATTTATATTATTTTTATCTTCCCTTCCTTTCTCAGCCCACAAAAAGTTTAACATCTAGACTTTACTAAAGTATTTCCTTTACGTGAAGCCTGGAGAACTATTTTGGTAAGCTTCTTGTCTTTCATGTTCAGGACAAACAGTCAACCTTTATCAATAAATGACCAACTGTCCTGGACTTTCTAAAATAAACCACATTGTGGTTCTGTATCACTGAAACAACACTTTCATCACCCGTTTGCAAAACTGGTCCCCATTTTGTGCTGGGTAGCAGCCTAGCCCAGAGCTGTAGGATTGGCTCTGACACTGACTAGGGCTGCACAGAACAGCACTGTTCCATTTTGACATTTCAGTGGGACAGTGTTTCATTTGGACTTTCATTCTGTTTCAAAGCCACTGTTCCATTTCGTTTTTTCAACACTGTTTTGCTGTTTCGACGCTGTTTTGACGTTTTGCCCATAGGCTATAATGGAGAAGCACAAAACTGCCTACAACTGTGTCATCTGTTGCATGAAAATTGCAGAAATGGTAGCCCCTTCTGAGGCCATGAAACCTGCCAAGCTTCAAGGAGATAGGTGCAGGGGTTTCTGAGAAACTGCACCTCAAAGTCTTGAAAGCAAAACTCATGTTACATGTGTGTGTTAAGGCACAGGTGGGTGAAAACTGCAGGGACGGTAGCCCTTGCTGAGGCCACAAAGCCTGCCAGCTTTCAAGGGGCTAGGTGCAGGGGTTTCTAGGAAACTGCACCTCAGGCTGCTGACAAGCAAAACTCGTGACATGGGTGACACGGTGTGCATGTTAAGGTGTGCCCTCACTGGGACTGGGGCCTCAACACAATGTGATAGTGTGCCCCAATGATGTCTCTTCCTCCCCTACAGCCTCAGGCACCACTTTAAATGACAACAGGTAATAAAATAACTTAGTGAGCACTAGCATAGTAGCATCAGCAGCATCTCAGGCAGCCAAACTGTGACAGAGCCTTTCTTTCCTCTCCTGCAGGAGCTTCTTCTCCAGCAGCTGCCAGAGAACTCTCCCTGCCAGCCCCAGCCCTGTGGCTTAGATGTGCTTCGGGCCCTGCATCCTTCCGGTAAACTGACTGGGGAGAGGTGCTAGCAGTGTCAGTTGTAGCCATATTGGTCTAAGGACATGGCACTGGCAGACAAGGTTCTTTGGGTCAATCTGGTATCTTTCAGTGGACCAACTGAATAGTTGGAGAAATATATCTTGGCAAGCTTTTGGGTTGAAAAACCCTTCATCAGATGTGCCCAGGGCCCTGTGTCCATGGCGATTGGTGCCTCCCAAGTCTGGGGGGGCACCAGATCACCAACTGGGGGGGTCCCCCAGTGGCTAATTGCCAACTGGGGGGTCCCCTGGCAACTAATCATTAACCGGGGGCGAGGGGGTCCCCCAGCAGCTGACCACCGAGCCCAAAATCACCAGCGGCAAAACCAGAAGTGCACTTCCACCAGCACTTCTGTTTTCGCTGATGGTGTTTCTAGGGGGTGCACAGCCAATCTCGGGGGATGCACATGCACCTGCATGCAGCCCCTACGCATCGCCAATGCCTGCATCCTTCTGGTCAGGTGCTAAGGGTGTTGGCCTAAGGACATGGCACTAGTGGACAAGGTCCTTTCCTTTGGATCAGTCTAATCTGGTATCTTTTAGCAGACCAACTGAATAGTTGCAAAAATATATCTTAGCAAGCTTTCGGATTGAAAAACCCTTTGTCAGGCTGAACAAGCACCTGCAGTTGGTGTGTGTGTGTGCTGTTCCTGGATGGATGGAATGGTAAAGAAGCAAGAGGCTAACATACAATGTGGGCAAGAAAGTCAGTCAGTGAAAATGGAAATGGAGGTGTCGGGGTGAGGGACAGGCTGGGGTGTGGGAGGAAGTGGGATGTAGCAGTGCAGGTAAAAGTGGAGGGGTACCTGGGGAGTCAGGAACACTGGTCAGTGGACAAGGCAGGTGTTCCCAGGCAACCATGGCCAGATCCGGCCACATCTGGCTGCGGCTTGCCCAGTAGGCCAAGGGGTCACACAGCAGTGGCTCCACATCCTCAGTGAGGTAGGCAGCCACCAAGGCGAGTTAGGCAGCCATCCCACTACCTGCCTGATGATGGGGTCTGGTGCCTCTGGACCCCACCATGGAAACCATACTCTTGGCCCACATTGGCAGCACCTGTGGTGGAGGAGGAGACTGGCTAGTGGATGGCACGCTAGCATGGAACAGTGGATCCCCCTCTTGCATGTCCCCCCACCTCCACCCTTCTGCCTCCTTGACTCTCTTCACCAACACCTCCGTCCACTGATCCAGGGTTTTGCTGCTGCATGTGCTGACACTCCCCTTCACTCTCAGATCACACATGGCAGCCAGCACATGGACTGTACTGGACCACAAAGGATCAAGCTGTTTCCTGATGCCCTGCTTCAGCCACCTCACCAGTGTTTGGAGGTCTGGTGACAGCAACTTATCCCAGCCAGGAACGTTGATCCCCTGGACACTTTCCATTTGACTGAATTCCCCTCACTACATGGATCACCTGGCTAAGGAGGGCATCACCAGTGCTGAGGGTCTCAGTGGCTTCGAAGATGGGCTTGAGGACCGCCAAGATTGAGAGATGGTATCCCACTTAGCTTTGTTAAGGGGGCAACTGATCCCAATCTCCCCAAGCGAGGCCATCTCATGGATGGCCTTCTGTTACTCCACCAGCTTCTCGAGCATCAGGTCTGTGGAGTTCCACTGAGTCTCCACATCCTGCATGATTTTGTGCTGTGGGATGTTCAGCTCTGCTTGTTGGTACGGCAGCAAGTTGTCCCCCTTGATGCTCCAGTGGAAGTAGCTTGCCACCTTCCTGCATTTGAAAAAGAGCTTGCTGGTGGTGCTGGAGCCATCACTGGCAGCCTTGTCCCACTCCAAGGTGTCCCTGACTACAAGGTGGAACTTATGTCCCACACAGCAGATGCCAACAAAGTTGGAATCATGGACTGCCTTGACCTTGTCAGTGACCATGAACCGGCAGGTGAACTCACCCTGCCCAGCAAGCCACCCCTGTACCAAGCCACCCCTACACTTTGCCAGTGGTCCTTCCCTCCTCTTCCCCTCTCTTTCCCCTCCATCTCCTTATTTTCTGTTTCCCTGCAGGCAAGTCCAACTTAAGCTTTGAAACCCAAAACATTTTGACTGCCCTTATTTTGTTTCAAGGCTGTTTCAGAGCCCTTCATTTCATTTCAATTTTGCTGTTTTGAGTTTAAAATGAGGCAAAACAGCATTGAAACAAAACATCCAGTAAAATTTTGCCCAGCCCTAACACTGACTAACACTGGCTAATTTCATGGCTGATAATAACAAACTGTACAATCAAAGGTTTCATTGCATGAGATTGAGAAACAAGTTCTAGTTTAGACAGGCTTTCATCTTATATATGGAGCTTTCCACATGGGAAGGCATGTTGGGACCACAGAAATCTTCTGGCTTATACAGGTTCTGTCACATCTTTCACTGTACTATCAGCCTGCTATCTAAGGGCTTCTATTATGTGAATCCCCATATTAAGCTTGTGCAAGAGGCATCCAAAAAGTACATTGTTGGAGCTACATAAAGGAGGTTATACTCCTCCTGGCTTAGGTGGTAACTGCAGTAGCTATCTATTGAACTGAAAGCTGTGCACACAGTGGTGCCCACTGACTCTCTAATTAGCTTCCCCTTCCAGTGCCATATGAATGTGGTTATACTAATTAGCTTTGATGAGAGGCAGAGTTAAATAGCCTGGGTGCTGTGACAATTTCGTTTCTACTCTCTTGCCAGCAAAAGTAGCTAGCAGCTATGTCCCAAATGAGATGTAGTGTAGTCTCTCACTTGGGAGAGGTCACATACGTGCACATTTATGAGTATGTGTCACTGCTAAAGTTAACTGCAGTTAGGGGACTCTGCCTCTAATGCTGAACTGTGGCAGCATCAGTAACTGAAAGCAGAAGTGTTTCAAATTACTTCTAGCTCCAACAATTTGTTTGCTTTCCTGAAAATGATGACATGCAAAAAGAAAAAATAGCTGGCCAAGAAGGATGAGTTCATCAGAGAAAAGTGAAAGTGCAGGAGTGAAGAACTGATAGGTAAACAATAGTGGGTTGAGTGAATGGAGGATACTAATGACATTCAAAGATGGGGCTTCAGACTCAGACTAGTCTTATTCAGTCACATTTGCACAAGTGGGTGTTTGGGAGGTACTGAAATATCAGAGGAAAGGTGGTCTTGATGACAGAAATGGGAACAATTCAACAGCAAGGTCAAGTACTTAGGAACAACAAACAAAAAATTTTCTATAAACTGACAGCAGCAATAAGAAAAGGAGGCGGCAGGATTTATTAATTTAGTGAAAAGTTTATCATGACTAAAAGCACAGATGTCATCCTAGGATGCATCAAGCAAGGTATTTCCTGGTGCAAGCTGCACAGGTATAGTCATAACAAGTAGCAATGCTGCTGCACAAGGTGTTTGGTAAAATTTCGTGTGAAATTCAGTGTATTCTTGTTGTTATTAAGTTTTTCTCATTATATCCTATTGTTGTTCTGTTCCAGAAAGGTGAACTCAAACTAAAATAGATGCCGAGAAGGGCTTCTTAAAGTTTGAAGGGCATGGAGAGGTTATTTCACGAGAGACCTGAAGAGCTTGGCTTGTTTAGCCTAGCAAAATGAAGGAAGAAAGGGAAGAAGAGTGTTCTCTGTCTTTCAGCTTAAATAGCTCTTCTTCCTCCCAGAGCTTAATACCTCCAAAGTACTGTATTTACTGGATTCCAAGATGAGGTCTTTTTCCCCCATTTAACATGGGGCAGGTGTGGTGGGTCCAGAGAGAGCAAACAATCTAATTACGTTTAAATAAGAAGCTGAATAAGTTTTTGAATGAGTTGTTTTTAATAGATGGAGATTGCATTCTGAATCAGGAAGTTGCTTCTCACCTCAAGAAAGCATTTCTAGAAGTTCCTCTATTTCCTAGCATCAACATGATGTTACGCTGGTAAGAGGGAAGACTCATGACATCTATCTAATGTAAACTTGAAATGTGGTGCTTAATATTGTTGTATTGCAGTAGCTATAATTGCTTTAATTGCTTATATTGCTATTTTTAATGCATTATTTAGCTATTAAGATAAAATTAATCTTGTTATGATTTATTTTCCATAATGTCACGGAGCGAAGTCCTAGGGGTGGCTGTGATCTCCCCTAGCACCCCCTACCATGCCAAGTTTACTTCAAGCACCCTCAAATCTCGCCCACCACATCTTGATCTTTAATATTAAAGGGAGGCTGCCTTTCGTCCTCTTGGACACCGTTTTCTCCTGCCGTCACTCATCTTGTTCTTATAATGGGGCTTCGGTGCACCCTGGCCTTATGGACAATGCATGGCTCCAACCACCCCTGTATCATGCCTCAAGGCTCACAGATGTACCAGAATGTGGTTAGGTCTTAGCCACAGCCCCCCATCTCTCTCTTGGCACCCTCTGGCGCTCAGGCTCCCCGCAGCCCCCCGTCTCTCTCTTGGCACCCTCTGGCACTCAGGCTCCCCGCAGCCCCCCCATCTCGCAACCCCACCCCACAGGTGCTCATCAGTTGCTGCCCCCTTGCTCTGGAGCCTTCTCACGCTGCCTCCTTGCTCTGGGGTTACCACAGCTTTGGGGCTCAGGCAACCTCGACCTTACCTGGTCTCCAATTCTCTGCTCCCTTTCTTGGGGCTGGATCAGTACACCCCCAAATGCTGTGCCCTCTCTAACACCAGGGTCCCCACGCTACTGTGGAGCCCCTACAAGGCCTCCTCCAACCCCTAATAGCCTCACCCAAACCACTGGTTTGTAAACCGCAAACAGAAGACTCAAGCCCCTAGGCTATAACATATATCTAAACCATCTGGCTATAACAACATTCACCACTCCAGGGTTTCTCCACCTCACTAGTATCACCTTATTCAGTCATCCCAACCCCATCCTTTTCCTCACTCAAGCAGAATCCCCACCCCTATAGCTGCTGACAGGGAACTGCCTGCTTGGCCCCAGCCTGGGTTTAAATGGGAGCCAGGCCCTGCCTCTTCTGGTCAGCTGACTCACAGTGGTTGCCCTAGCAACCTGCAGCTAAGCTTCTTCATTATTTCTCTGGCTGCCGTGGTAATCTGCAGCTGGGCTCCTCACTCACTGCTAGGGCTCTTTCTCTAGCTGTTTCCACTCTAAGGAGCAGGGCACCTGCGTACTATGTGACACATAATATTTTAATCAGTCATTGTTCTGGAATTAACCATCTATTTTAAATTTCCTATTGCTTAGCATAAATATATTTGACCTATTGGTCTCATGATTTTAAAACTTAAATTTAGGATAAGAAAAATGATTATGTAAGGTCTGTGGTATGTCTGGCATGTTTGAAAATAGGTAAGGTAAGAATGAATGATGTATGTATGTGACAATGCGAAGGAAGACAGTCCTCTTGCAGCAGGTGAAGATAGCCTTTTGTGGTTTAATGGTTAAAGGTTGCAGCAATGTCAAGTCAGCAGTTAAGGATTACCAAATACTAAATCATGCCTTCACCCTTATGGCTGAAGACTACAAGCAATTACTCCCATGAAGACTGCAGACCACAAAGCCAGAAGATCATGTCCTACCAATCCCAGCCTGCCAACAGGACAAGGAGGATGGCCTTCGCATCTAACTCAGAGGAATCCATAGGCTTGTATGAACAGCTCTCACTATAAAGAATGAACACAAAGACAAGGTTTTGGGTCTGTTCACCTGCAAGAAGGAGTTCTGGATGCGTTCAACAAGACCTGACCCCATTCCTAATGGTCAGTCCGGCTGGCCACCAGACTGACCTGAGCATCGTTAGAACTTGGTAACACCTTAACCTTTGCAGGACTGTCTAACTATCTGTGTGTGTGCTTGTTTCTTTTGTATGAATGAATGAATGAGTATGTATGGGAATGAGTGAAGCAGATAACCTTACTGTTCTTTATTCTTTTTATGTTGTATGTTTTACGTTCCGATAAATGTGCCATTGTGCCTTATCCCCTGATAAGATTCCTATTTGTTTTTAATTCATACTGTATGCCCTGTGCAGACAACAATATTTACAGGTCTGGAATAATTCAATTGCATCCCCAAAAATGGAGAAATTGGAACAGCAGCTGATTTTTATATCAGATGGATAAGAGACCCTGATAAATGGAACATGAAACTCAAGGGGGAATTTAGAGAGCAACCTACAGACCTTAACCTCACACAAGATACAAAGCAATATAGAAACAATTAAGAATAATAGAGAAGCTAAACTATTTCTTTGCATCAGTCATGAAGGATTTGGGAAGGGACACATTCTTTTTAAAGAAATGTTTATATACAGCTACCCACTTCTATATTCTACTTGGCTCTGCATCTCAGTCTCACCTAGTTGAAGGTGACCACTTAGACATCTAGTACAATATACTGTCACCAACACTTTTACATATCCTTCATCTTGATCAAATACAAATTATAGGAATCCTATAAAACACTTTTTCAGGCAGATTTTCAGCTTCCACTGCATGTTTCTGATGTCAGCATTCCTCTACATCTTTATCTTTTATACTTTGGCACTCTGAATAAATTTTTTATCCTCTGTGGAAGAGATTCAGTGTGTAATCTTATCTATGCTGCAGTACATTTTTTCCACATCATTTTCAGTGATTTGGTTTCAGTATAGAAATACCCATTGCAAATTATCTCTTAAAACCAGTGTTTAATGCTCTTTTCACAGGTAGTCACAACACTACTTGAAAAAGACTAAGGATGAAAACCTGGATGAAAACCATTTTACTGCGATCACCTATACATTACATAACAACTACTGACTTCAGAATTTAGCGATCTTGCACTGGATGTTTGCAGTACTTACTAGGTGCTTCTACACATTTATTAACATGCTGTAATTACTGTACATTCAGTTTAGTACTTGTTATTACAGGGCATTTTTCCATGTTATTCTGACACAGCACCAGGCACTCTTAATTAACAAGCTGTGCTGATTAAAAGTGCCCAACACGGCACTGGGAACAGGTATGTAAGTGGCACACCGCACAACAGCACTGAGAAAGTGGCAGCAGTATGCTTTGAACTAAAACACATCAGTGTGTTTTAGTTCAAAGTGCACTGCCACCATCTTCTCAGCACTGATGTGCGCTGAGCCACTGGTACACACGACGTGCAAAGCTGCCAGCATGTGTTAATTTATGTACTCAAGCAAACTCAATTAAACAAGTCTGCTCCAATACACTGGCTTTCTAGCATGTCAGAGCAGACTCTCCACATGTGTGTAAGTGCTCACAGGTATTAACTTAATGTGCCATAATTGGTGCTACTGCACTTTAGTACAGAAGAATGCTTTTTAAGTAATGGTAAGCTATTAGACTAAATCTACTGTGCATTAGCATGGGCTTTGCCTGCCATGCTAATGAGCAATAGACTTAGTCTAATGCATTTGAAGCATCTTGTATAGACACACCCATTAGGAACTTAGTAATGTGTTAGTCATGCTTTTTGTCAACTTCATATTTTGGTCAAATCTTAATTCAATATATATTCTTTATTACATTTTTCATGAAAGAAAGGACATGCAATATTGCGTTAAAGATGTTTTTACATTGTTTTGAGATCATTTATGCATGATTTTCCAGGAGGAGCACACTGGAATGAATGCTTGTTTACTCTACCTTTTTAAAATAGCATTTAATATGCTTTATTAAAAAGCCAAGAAAGCTAATTTAGGTGGAAAATTTATATTTCCCAATAAATGTTCATATTTTATTCATGTATAATATAATCTACAGAATGTTATAAGAATGTTTACCAAATGCATGTAAATTACCTGAATGGATGCTAACATACCCAGTCATCCCTATAAGATGCTACCTATGACATGTAAGGATTTTATTTGGAAGTAGTAAATTGTTTAATAAGAAACTGCACCAGGATAGGGAGTGAGGACATGTCTTGTCTTCCTCTTTTCAGAGAATAAATTGGCCAAAGAGGTCTTGTTTCAATGTAGAATCAGTTTAGATGTTACTGGTGGATCCTTTTATTCTTCTTCTTTGTGCTCTTTATCTTTGTAAACAACCACCAATATATTATATAATGGCATATTTCCTGATATTGCAACATTTACTTGCTCTTCTGTTTTGTTTTGTTGGGTTTTTTATATTTCACTACATGGCACCAAATCGACACCCCTGGAAAGGGAAACCTTGTATTTATCCATAATGCTGTTATAGTATTAGTGGCAGCAAAGCAAACTTTACAAGGCTGCCTTATAAAATGTGCATTAACCCTAACCTCTAGAATGGCTCTGGGTTATGTGCAAGTATCCAGTTTCCATGCCCATTCAGTCTTCCACAAAATGCATTTTGAGTTGATTGCTATGCTAATTCTTTATTATAGTTGAAAAATTAACCTTGCTTAATACAAGTCTTGATTATTTTTATTTATAACATTGCAGACCCAGCTTGTCTTTAAGGTGAGGCATCTACTATGCATATCTGTATATAGTCTACATTACTCTTTCTTCTTGAAAGTGCTAGTTACTTCACTAGAACTCCATGCTGTTCCTCTTCAATAGAGCTGAACAGTACCTGTTTGTTTGGTTGTTTCACTCTCTCCATAGTCTGATCAAAGAAAGGGTGAAGCTTGAGAGGCACATAATTTTTGATTGGCAGGTGTGACATCTAATGGTAGGTTGTGAATTATATGCTAAGAAGCACTCCATATTCCTCATTATATGCAGCCATGTTAACCCAAGTATACAGCTCTAATACAATTGCTGCCTTCAGAAATATGAATTTCAGAACTTAAAAATAATTTTCTCTTATTTTCTAGAACTGATCTGCAAACCAAAGTATTGGCTGATGAATTAGGAAAAAACTAATTCCAAAAGAGAATGCATCTGTTTAACTCGGAAATCATCATCTAATCTTTTATCCTGGCTAGTCCTGCTAATGAGCATTAATTTCCTGGCAGTCCACTGTCAGGCAGAGCTCAGGGAAACTCCAGATAGCTAAATATTTCTGTTTGTAACTGTTATACATGGAAATTCATTCAGATACAATTAGAAGAACTAAGTGTGTGGCTGCCTCAGTCATAAATTTCTTCACAAAATGTATTGCAGTTTGGCTTCATTCACAGATCACATGATTTTATGCAAGATGTTCTGGTTTTATTCCTGTTGGATTAAGTAACTTTATTAAGACAAGGAATTCACAAGTCTAGCTCTTATTTTTTTCAATCAATGTAGGTCTAATTGTCTGGGATTATTCAGGGGTTTTCCAGCTTTGCCTAGCAGGCATAAAGCCCATATTTGTTTAAGTTATGTCAGTATTACTTGTGTTTTCTAACTTAATGCTCTCCCTGACTAGAAAAGAAAAAAAGAGTGTTTCCACTTATGCTCCTTGGATAGTATTTTTACGTAGCATGCTAAGTCACAGTGCTTATAAGTGAATTAGAAATTCTGTGCTTTATACTGGGAATAATTAAGCTTTCAACAAAATTGAAGCTTAACAATTGCTATATGCTTTAATTTGAATCGACTTAAGCAAAAAAAAAAAATATGCAGTAAAAATTAACTCAGTAACCTATGCTAGGAAATGGGAAAACTATTTCAGATACACTGTTATAAGAAAGGGTTTTTTACCCCCAAAGTAGCTGAATCTTCTGTCCCTAAGCCCTTTTAGTACTATGTTGATTAGTCTTGTTTTGAGCAGATTGAATTCACCTGAAATAGATAACCTGAAAAACATGACCTGAAGTCATCTGTCCCCAGCTGACTTCCTGTCCTTTGGGCAGGGAGCTGGACCAAATGATCTTGCAAGGTCCCTTCCAGTCCTAATGTCTATGAATCTATGAAATATCTAGAATGAATACATTAAACCATTTTAATTGGCTTGTTGTTAGAGGATTTTTTGGGCCGCATTTCTATAAAGTTTCCAAAATGTTTCTAAAAGAGGTAAACAACTAGATTGTCAGATTAAAAGTGGCCTCCCCTTTTAGAAGAAGCTTTGGGGAAAAAAAGAGAAAAGGATTCTTAGAATCCTTAGGAAAAAAAACTTAGAAAGTAGTTGTATCATTTTCTTAATATTTTGTGGTGATTTTTTGTGTATTACAAGTTCTTGGAAAGAGATGAATGGGTAACTCTAAATCTGATTGTAGCAGGACACTAAGATTAATCGAGTCATAGATGCTAGGGGTAGAACAGACCTCAACAGATCACCAAGTCCAACCCCCCCGCCTAGGCAGGAAAGAGTTCTGGGGTCAAATGACCCAAGCCAGATGCCTATCCAGCCTTCTCTTAAAGACCCACAAGGTAGGGAAGAGCACCACCTCCCTTGGAAGCCTATTCCAGATTTTGGCCAACCTTACCGTGAAAAAGTTTTCCCTGGTATCTAGCCTAAATCTGCTCTCCGTCAATTTGTGACCATTGTTACCTGTTACCCCAAGAGGCACTCTGGTGAACAGAACATATGCAATCCCTTGCTGCATCCCCCTAATGAATTTGTAGGTGGCCAGAAGTTCACCTCTCAGCCTTCTCTTGCAGAGGCTGAAGAGGTCCAGGTCCCTCAGTCTCTCCTCATAGGGCTTGTCCTGTAAGCCCCTAACCATATGAATGGCCCTGCTCTGAACCCTCTCAAGTCTATCAACATCCTTCTTGAAGTACAGCACCCAAAACTGGATGAAGTACTCCAACTGCGGTCTGACCAGTGCTGCATAGAGGGAAAGTATCACGTCCTTCGATCCATTTGTCATGCATCTACTGATGCATGATAAAGTGTGGTTAGCTTTACTGATGATTTCATCACGCTAATGACTCATGTTCATCTTGGAGTCCACTATGACTCCAAGATCCCTTTCCACTTCTGTGCTGCTGAGAGGGTCACTTCCCAGCCAGTAGGTGTGCTGTATATTTTTATACCCTAGGTGCAGCACTCTGCACTTGTCCTTGTTGTACTGCATCCTGTTGTGTACTTCCCACTTTTCAAAACCTGTCCAGGTCTGCCTGCAGTTGTTTCATACCCTCTGGAGTATGCACTTCACCCCACAATTTAGTATCATCTGCAAACTTGGACAGAGTATACACGTCACAAACACATCCAAGTCACTGATGATGATACTGAAGAGTATAGGTCCAAGGAACAAATCCTGTGGGACCTCACTACCACATCCTTCCAGGTCAATACTGACCTGTCTACTACCACTCTCTGGGTACAACTACTAAGAGAATTTGCCACCCACCAGACCATGTAAACACCCATGTCACCGCCTCTTAATTTATTTATGAGAATAGGATGAGATACTGCATTGGAGGCCTTGATAAAGTCCAAGAAAACAACATCCACATCTACTCTTGAATTTCAGCATTTTGTGACCCCGTCATAAAATGAAATTAGACTGGTCAGGCATGACTTACCTGCTACAAATTCATGCTCATTTCCCTGCTGCATTATTTTTCCTACCGGACCCCCACAAATTTGATCCTTCATAATCTTTTCAAAGACTATCCAAGGATGGAGGTGAGACTGACTGGCCTATAATTGCTCAGATCCTCCTTCCTCCCCTTCTTGAAAATAGGGACCACACTGGCCCTTTTCCAGTCCTCTGGGACCTGACCCGAGCGTCATGAGTGCTCAAACAGCCATGCCAGTGGTTCTGCTATGACACCAGTCAATTCCTTCAGTACCCTCGGATGCAGCTCATTCAGGCCTGCTGACTTGAACACATCCAGTCCATCCAAGTGACTCTGCACCAAGTCAGCATCAACAGTTGGTAGGCTGGTGTCCCTCTAATCCCCATCAGTAGTGGGGAGATCTCTGGGTCAGAGTCTCAAACTGTATAGTACCTACAGCTGGTGCAGTCAGCCAGAAGCCTGTTTGAGATTATTTTGAGAGTCAAAACAGGGACTTATCCACACCAGCTGCTAGACACAATAATGCCAACTCTCATGACATTATTGCAAGGGTTGCAATTTTTAAGTAAAATTAAGTCTGACTCATGATCATGTGATAGAACCCTTGCTGGTCTTCCACCAGGTCTTTTATCCTAGCTCTAGGGGCCTGGCTGTCCAATCAGTCCCAGCATGCTGTTATAAAGCATGCCCATGCCAATGAGGGAGCCGGTCCCAGCTCCTTTGGGCTCAGCCACTTTTTTTCCCTCTTTTGTCTTCTCCGCAGCGGCTCTGCCCACTGCCATTTCACTTTTGCCACATTTAGCCTTCGGTGCAGTGTCCCGCTGCCTCTGCTCCTCACCCGGTGGGGGTAAATTCTTTTCACAGGCTCCAAAAGCTTCCCTTTACTGCACCATAACCAAATCCAGACTCCAACAGAGATGGATATTGTCAGGAGTCTCTGATGACTGTGACAATATCTGGCATGGCTCTATATCTACTGTGGTAGCAGCCATCTTCTCAGTTGACCCCTGGTCCAATTGTGGCCAGGTTCCTGTTGAGCCTCAGTTGTTGCCATTTAAATCTCTCAGCCCTTAAAGCCTAATCCGGGGCCCAAAGGCTCCAAATCAAACAATACACTGTGGGGAATGGCCAGTGCTGGCTCACCACACTGGCATCGATCCTAAACTTCTTCCCAATCTGGGATCCTCCAAGTCATATGTTTCACTGCCCTGGGCTCATTGTGCAAAGTCCCTGTGGCAGTCCTGTAGAGCTTTATTGCCCACTGGCCCTTATTCCAAGGATCCGGTCATAAAATCCAAGACTTCCTGTAGCCCCTGCCCTAGTACAGAGCTTGGGGCTTACGGAGGTAAAGAGATCCTGAACCCTCCCCTTACCCCTGAGTCTGATAATGCTGTCAAAGGGGTTTGTTCAGGCTCAGAACTCAGACCTTCTGTTTGGTCCTCCTCCACCCAGGGTCCCTCTGACCTGCAATTGGTCCTAGCGTCTCTGGGTCAGCTGCAAGTGCTGGTACCTGATTCAACTTCTGCCAATCATCCAGGTTATCAAATGGTGCTCCTCCAAGCACCCTGCTGCTCTGGCTGAGCCAACTGTTTGGCTGCAGCCTCCACTTTTCCCTTATCTGGAGGCAGTTCAGCCTGCTGCCTCCGCAGCCTGCCACCGCCATTATTGTGCCCCTTTCTGGGGCCAGAAATACTGCTCCCAACACTCCCCCCACCAATCCAGAGCTTCGCTGCCCCCGGAGCTGTTCAGTGTCATGATGAGTTTGAGACACTGGCCATCCCTTTCTTCCTCTCCGTCTCTCTTGCACTGACTTACTTGAAAAAAAAAAAAGTATAAACTCTGGGTTTAGTTTGGTTGAGGTAGTAAGGGCCACAGAATAAGCCCAAATAATTTTTCCAGTTCTCAGCATTTAGCTAATTTCTCATTCATTATAACATTTTTAAAGGGGTATTAGTAATAAATAGTTATGGGAAAAAAAAAAAAAAAAAAAAAACACAGATAACTTTAAAGATATGGACTTCTTGTATTTGTTGGACCCACCGAATTCCCTACCTTCAACTGCAAGGTATTAAAAATGTTATTTATATCCAAAAACATTGCAGTTCAAAGGCAAACCTCTTCCCTGTGCACAAAGATTTTAGTGGTGTATAAGACCTTACTAGTCATCTGGACAAAGATTACTTTTAGTCTGTCTAAATGTATGTTCCAATTCAGTTGCTCCTTAGAGGGAAGGAATAACAAAATCAATTCCAGTTAATATCTTCTTTGTAGAAGAAGGCTAGTAATGCTGAGGGAAAATTTGGAAAGAAATTAAAATGGGATGGAAGATGATGAAAGAATGGAAAGTAATCTAAGAAATGCAAATTTACACTTTTTCTAAAATCTTGCCTGTCATTAGTGGGTGAAAAGGGGAAAAGAAGCTTAAGTATAATGGTTAAATTGGTCATTGCAAAATTGAAATTACTTATAAAAGGACCATTTTATTCTGTCCTTGCTGCAAGCTCTCCAGTCTTATAGCTGACATTAAATTACATAATTACAAACATTTACCAAAAAAACCCCAAAGAAAAGAAATCTTCCTGTATGGATGGGCTTATTTTGAAACTACACAAAAATACTCATTTCTGGGAAAACCTTGAACAGAAATATTAGAGTTACTTTACCTAAATATACTGTGCCTTATAAGAAGGGGTAGTATGAGCCCCTCCAGTTTAGTGGCCCATTTAGTATGAGCCAATCCAAAATTACCAAACAATCAGGAAAAAACTGAATATATGTGGGGCCAACTGCAAATAGTGATCCTCAATTCAAATTCAAAAGGAAGAACTTTCTTCAGATCCCTGCTTTATGTAGAAAGAGGACTGATTTGAACACATCTCCTATATCCTAGATGGGTACCATAGCCAACAGAGTATAATATGGGTACCGTCACGGGGCGGGGCCCAGAAGTGGCTGTGATCTCTCCTGCACCCCTACCGTGCCCAGTTGCCCTTCTAGCACCCTGGTCTCGCCCGCCACGTCTCTGCTGTTTATATAATATTAATGGGAGGCTGCTTTTCTTGGGCTTCTCGGACCTGGTGCTCTTGCCCTCTGCGGATATCTCTTGGTGCACCCCCCCCAGGGCATCCCGTGGCTCCATCCGCCACCAATACCACACTCAAGCCTCGCCGGTGTTCCAGATGTTCTCGTGTCTCTATTTACGCACCCTCTCCGGTATACACACCCTCTCCGGGGCTTCTCAACATGTCCGCGCCCTCTCCGGGCCTTTACCCACATGCCCTGCCCTCTCCGGGCTCTCGCTCGCATGTCCTGCCCTTCCAGGCTCTTTAGACTTGCCCTCACCCCTTCCAGGGGCTTCCCACTCAATTCACCCTTGTCTGGGGCCTCTCCCGTATCCTCGTTTTCACCAGATGCTCTAATCTTACGCTTGCCCTTTCCAGGGCCTCTCCAGCTTCTAATCATGTGCTCAGCCCTCTCCGGCTTCTATTCTGTACGCGCCTCGTCTCCGTCGGGCCCCTATCCGCATGTCCGCGCTTCTGCAGGCTTGTTCTCGCGTGCCTGCCCCTCTCCAGGACTTTTACTGGGCGCTCGCCCTGCTCCGGGACTTTGTGCCAGTAGGGTGCCAATCGCTCACCCTGGAGCCTCCTATTCCAATCTGCCCTCCCTGGGGCTTCCTCTTCCCGTGTGCCTACCCACTCTGGGTCTTGTCTCACACTTCTTGCCCTTCGCCGTCTTTGGGGCCTGCGCTGAGCTTCTCGCACCCCTCGCCCTCTCTGGGGCCTGCGCCGTGCTGGGCAGAATACCGCCCCCTCCACGGGACCAGGGTCCCGACACCCCACAATGTCGCGCCTCTCTCTGGCGCTCACCCACAGTGCCAGCTCCGGCACCAATCGCTGTGCCCTCCCAGGGCACCCAGGAACCCCCCCCCCACTCCACTGGGGAGCTCCTAATGAGACCTCCTCTGTCCCCTACAGCCTCTCCCAGTCCTCCGGTCTTATACAAACAGCCCAACAGCAACTCAAAGCTATCAGCCAACCAGCTCCAACTCAAAAAATCAGCCTACCGGCTATAACATTCCGTGCCACCCTGGCTCTCCGTTGAGCCTCTCTGTCAGAGGCCTCTCCATGCCATCTGCCACGGGCACTCAGCCAGCTCTGTCTTGCTCTGCTCTGCAGCAGAGCTCCTGCCTCTCAGCCTGTCAGAAGGGAACTGCCTTCTGGCCTCAGCCTGGCTGCTTATAACAGCCAGGCTCTGCCCCTTTCAGTCAGCTGACCTGATCTGTTGCCTAAGCAACCTTCAGCTGTGCTGCCCTGCTTATCGACAGCTAAGCCCTATTACCAATGCCAGTAGCAGGCACCCTAGTGCCCTGCTACACCTCTCCCCCTCCTGGGGTTGAGCCTCCTTAGGAGTGGGGCGCAAAAGTGCCCTGTGACACATCCCCCACCTTAAGTTTTTGTCATGTCTGAATTTCATTTGTCAAGTTAGAGTGCCGATGCCAGCAAACCAAAAGACCATTATAATTTGGTAGGGCTGCAGACCATAAAGATCCCTCAGTACTAGTAGCCTTTATTTCTTTGCTAAAAGAAGCATTACAATTGGAGTTTGTTAAAAGTTGTTCTCTACACTTAGAAGCTTGTTGTCTGCAATGATAAGTATTGCAGATGCCAAATCACAAGGTTGACTTTTTGAACCCACTGAGGGCAGCCAGATGAATAATGTATCTGGGTTAAATGAATAGGTGTTTAGGTCAGATGAATATGTATCTAGGTCACTGTGCAAGAACGTAATTGGCAGTCAGTAAATATTCACAATTGGCATGAAGTGATTGGTCACTGCTGACTACAATTAAGAGCAGATTCCCACCATTAAGCAGAGAATTCCACATGCACACCTTGGAGATATCATCAGCACATACACCAAATGAAGAATGGCTGGTGGGGAGAAGGTGGCTGATCTCGTTCACTGGTTTGTCTGATCATTTTGTCAAAGAGCTCTTGGAAGGTTGTTGGTCGATTGAAAGTGCATTTCCTTACATGAGCTGTTGACCAATTCTGGGACTATTGAGTTGGGCAGCCGCACCTATCCCAGGCTTTGGCACCAGGGGTAGAAAGCAAGGACTCGGCTCAAGAACCCTGTGAACTAACAGACCCCCTTTAGTTTGTTTTGAGTTCATGCACTGTAACTGAACAAAGCCAACTATCCTGCCTATGCTACAACCATCAGTAGCGTAAGTACAATAAATATTTTTGTAACTAATACGCTTAAGTAGCCTGACTCTTCTTCGCCATTAATCCCTACCTGTCTGGTTATCGATCCCTTCTGCACCAAGCCGGTCGTGCCAACCCAGGCTCGCAGGTCAAGGGTATGCCGGTTACATGGTGCAACAGTTTTGAGACTCACCAGGGCCGCTCTTCACTCTCCAAGATGTGGCATCTGTTGAGGGTTGCTCTCTTGGTCTTTCCGTAGATCTCTGCCAGCTCATGGACTGTAGGCGGGGGGTTTTAGGCACCCCCAACTCACCTTTTCTCCAAGGCACACCGTGTGGGATTTCTTAGGATATACCCGCCACAAGTAGTCCCCCCACCTTAGCCAACCTTGGCAAATTACCCTCTCTGCTGGCTACATTTCTGTCTGCCCTTCAAAATTTCCTTTCGATGCTCACCTTCCTGGGCCCTTTCTTCCTGATGGTTTGCTGGGTTCTCAGTTTCTCCCTGCCTTCTTGGATGTCTCGGAGCTTGCCCCATATCTCCCATTGGCACTTTAGTGCCCTTTGGGCATCTTCCTCGCTCCAGAATTTGATGCTTCCCTGGCCAGTAGACTTCCCTCCAGGCCCTTCATAGATTTTCACATAGGCCACTTGGCCTACTTTGGCTTCGAAGATCCTCCTCAGGGTCTGCCATCTGATGTCTGGGGGCAGGCCATTTACATACAGCTGCGGTCTCTTCCTGATCCCCGGCCTTCTCTTAACCAACAGCTCCCTCCTCCTTCTATCCAGATCCTCAATTCTCTCTTCTGTTTTGGGCTGAACGATCCCGCTATGCACGGCATCTCTCCGTGGCTTCTGCCGCCCTGGATTGGGGTTTTTCCCTGCCTTTTCTATGTACCTTGGATAGGAGGTCTCGTTCTGAGGGGAAATGTCTTCGTCGGTCCCTGTTATTTCTCCCTCTTTCAGGTTATTTGTCTCTGGCTGCTCAGGCTCACGCACAGCTCTTATCCCCTTACTCAGCTCTAGGGAAAACTCCCTCAGTTGATCTCTTAACTGATTCATTTTGCCGACGTGGTGATCCCACCATTGTTCCCACCTAAGGTCCCAGTCCTCCTGCACCTCTGACAGGATCTCCCTCTTCAAAGGCCTCTAGCTTTCCTCTTATGAGGCTCTGTTCTTTAGGGCTGCTTCCTAGCTGTCCTGGCTCAGTTCCTTTTCTTGAGCCCCCAGGATCTTTAGCAATGGGAAGACATTCTCTCGTCAGGTCCTGCACCAGTTTAGGCTGGGCCTCCTTAACGAGTGCCTCTACCTGCTGCAGCATTTTTATGAGCAGCTCCCTGTCCTCACACTCAGCCTCAGCAGCCTTCACAACCCCGGCTAATTGCTGCTCCAGGTTTTCCACTCTCTGCCTCAGTAAGTCCCTGATTTTTAAGGCCTGTACTTCCTGCTCTGCTAAGGCTACCTCCTTCAACTTCTCCACTTCCCTGATCTCTCAAGTCTCCTGGGCCAGCTGGGTATTTGCCTCCAGCAGCTCCTGTATCTTTCCCTCTGGAACCTGCCTCTCTAACTGGAGTTGTTCCTTTTCTATGACCAAGCCTGCCTCTCTAGCCTGGCCACCTTTTAGGAGACTGTCCAGGGACTGACTGTTTACTGCAGTGATCTCTTTCTGCTTCCAGGTCCTGTACCCGCGATCTTAACTCTGCATTCTCCTTTCCTTGTTCCCCTAGTTCTTCCCGCAGGGACTGACATTGTTCCTGTAGCTCCTCATAATTTTTCAGGAAGATTTTTACTTTCTCCATCTCCTGCCCTACTATTGTATTCTCTTTCTCTGTTTGGGCCCAGGTTTGGTTCCACTCTTCCCGTAGCCATCTAACCTCCTGTTCAGCCTCCAGACAGCCCTCCTGCCACTTCCCTTGGTCTTCCCGTAACTCCTCCATCTCATTTATCTGGCTACGAATTTCCTTTTGAAGGGCCTCTATTAAAACTTTTTGCTACCTCCAGCCTTTGTTGTAGCTCTCGCTGTTCCTTTACCTGACCAATACCACCCTCAGGAGGTCACACCATCCAGGCCGCCATCTGTGCCTGCATCTCCTGAAGTTTTTTTCCCCCCCTCCCTTGACCCTTCTGGGCTTCCTGAGCAATCAGTCTTTCTAACCCCCGTGTTTTCTCAGCCTCCACCGCCATCAGGCATCCAATTTCCTTCATCCCCCCTTCTTTCTTGCCAAGTGGTGTTTGTCGCTCTAATGTGGCTACCTTAGCCTCGGGTCTCTCCTTTTGGGCTTTGGCTATTTCCAACTCCCGCTCTAATTGGGTTACCTTTGCCTTCGTTTCCTCCAATTCCAGCTGTACCACAAAGTCTTTCAGCCCCTGGCCGTCCATCCTTTCCCTCTTTAAGACCTTTCACCCCGCCCTTGTCTTTTCTGGGCCAGGGCCTCAGTCTTGCCCTCGGAACTTCCCAGCAATGGGTATCCTGACTTCACACCGCCACCTAGCTGCAGTAAAATTCTCTTTTCCCCTAACATCCATCTTACTATTCTCGCCCTGGGCTCAGTCTCCCCTTGTAAGGGACACGGATTTCCCACCCCCCGCACATGGCCGGCTGTTCCTGGCCAACGCACCACTTTGTCACAGGGCAGGGCCCAGGAGTGGCTGTGATCTCTCCTGCACCCCTACCATGCCAAGTAGCCCTTCTAGCACCCTCGTCTCGCCCACCACATTTTTGCTGTTTATATAATATTAATGGGAGGCTGCCTTTCCTGGGCTTCTCAGACCTGGTGCTCTTGCCCTCTACAGATATCTCTTGGTGCACCCCCCCCCCGGGCATCGCGTGGCTCCATCCGCCACCAATACCACACCCAAACCTCGCCGGTGTTCCGGACGTTCTTGTGTCTCTATTTACACGCCCTCTCCGGTATATGCGCCCTCTCCAGGCCTTTACCCACATGCCTGCCCTCTCCGGGCTCTTGCTTGCGCGTCCTGCCCTTCCAGGCTCTTTAGACTTGCCCTTGCCCCTTCCAGGGGCTTCCCACTCAATTCACTTTTGTCTGCAGCCTCTCCCATATCCTCGTCTTCACCAGATGCTCTAATCTTACGCTTGCCCTTTCCAGGGCCTCTCCAGCTTCTAATCATGTGCTCAGCCCATTCCAGCTTCTATTCTGTACGCGCCTCGTCTCCGTCGGGCCCCTATCCGCATGTCCACACTTCTGCAGGCTTGTTCTCGCGTGCCTGCCCCTCTCCAGGACTTTTACTGTGCGCTCACCCTGCTCCGGGACTTTGTGCCAGTAGGGTGCCAATCACTCACCCTGGAGCCTCTTATTCTAATCTGCCCTCCCTGGGGCTTCCTCTTCCCATGTGCCTGCCCACTCTGGGCCTTGTCTCACTTCTCACCCCTTGCCCTCTCTGGGTCCTGCACTGCACTGGGCAGAATACC
>NW_017728909.1:68030569-68076025 GCF_001723895.1 Crocodylus porosus
CCTCAGCCTGGCTGCTTATAACAGCCAGGCTCTGCCCCTTTCAGTCAGCTGACCTGATCTGTTGCCTAAGCAACCTTCAGCTGTGCTGCCCTGCTGATTGGCAGCCAAGCCCTATTACCAATGCCAGTAGCAGGCACGCTAGTGCCCTGCTACAGGTACCAAGGCCACCACTTCCTCCTTTAGTAAATAGCACATAGGCTTCTGGTTTTAATTTAGGGGGAGTCAGCCAAAACTATATTTTTGGGCAAATATTCAACAAACTTTGTTCAGCCATAGTACAGAGGGCTTCCAGCTCCCCCCATTAATGATGTCCCCATATCTCTACTGATAGCCCAATAACAATTAGATTTATGCCTTCAAGACATATACTAATTAACTCACAAAGCCCTGCACCTACTGCCCTCTTCATACTTCTGAAGCCCTGCTCACTCCTGTCGGGACAGCACACTGCACTCCCGCCACCCTCATCCCCTCCCTAGCCCTGGCCAGCACACACAACTTCCAGGTGGGGCTGCTGCTGTCACCCAGGGAACTGCTCAACTCCTTCTCCTGTCCTTGCTGCAGCACTCCAGACAGCAGATGGCAACCTTCCTCTGCCTCCTCTCCCTCCCTAAAGGAGTACTTTGGGGGTAAGGGTGGCAAAGGTCAGGGGTTAGGGGCAGAAATTCTGGTCCCAAGATGGTGATCGGGGATGAGGCATCTCTCAAGGGGTGGGGCTACCCTTGTGGCCCTCAACAGCTCACCAAACTCATTAAATGGCCCACCAGCTGAAATAATGGCCCACCCCTAGATTAGATCCTGAAGTTCTGTCCTCTGCAGCTAATAAGGTAAACAGATACAGCTGATCCCAGTCAGGTAGCTCCTGGCAGGCTTTTGCCCCTAGCAGAGTAAAGAAAGGAACAAAACATTCTTGACCTGCTTGGACCTTTCTTCTTTCCTTTCCACAGTGTGGGATGCTCCCTCATTTCTTGTGGAGTACAGTAGAACTCTTCCTACCCCTGTCTGCAGATGTTTGCCCTCCATTCTTCTCCTACGCCAACCAGCTAGACGGCAACTCCCACCTCCCTACTGTTCTAACTTCTGTCATGGCTGTCACTTTTCTATTATAGTAAGACTGCCTAAAGTAGGGGACAAATGCTATTACAAGACAGATGGCAATTGTGCACCAGCAGCAAGAAACATTGTTTTTTGACACTCTTGTAGAATGAAAATGGCTCTAACCATCAGGTTGCAGGATAGTTTGGTAAGTTGGGTCACTATGCAGCCAAAAATAAAAGGGTCAAGGGGGTCAGAAGGAGATTAAGCAAAAGGGAATGGAATCTCTAGCCTAGTGTTTAGGCTACTCAGCTGCAAGGAGGAGTCTTGGGTTCTGATCCCCGCTCCTATCACTGTTACTACATTTTACATTCAAGAGTCACTAGATGAAAAAAAAAAGCCTGGTGTAAAGATTTCCCAAGTCTTCCCTCCCCTAGTTGAATGCCCCAATTCCTAGCCTACACAGTCATATTCTTTTCTTACTTACTGTCTCTGGGCCTTTTAAATTTACATTTTTTTTTGCATAATAGCCTAACTTCAACAAGAGAGGTGGAGCATACCTCAGCCCAAGCTGCCTTGTGGCATGGGTGTTTAGGGTAGTCTTATGGGGGTGGAAGAAGAAGGCGGGAATCTGCTCAGCTAAAGAGGTCATTGAACCTAGGTTTCCCACTTCATGAATCTAGTATACAAAACATAGATGAACGTAGGTTTACCCTAGTCATGAATCTAGTATACAAAACATAGATGCAACTACCTTTTTACGCCCAAAAAGAACACGCACTCCATAGAGGAGCATGAGTTCAACACAGCTCTGTAGTTAGCATGTTTTAGGCCAGGTGTAATAACACCTTACACTTGTATGGGCAACCACCAGGAGGCAGGTGTGCCCAGCAGCTCCCCACGTACTCATATCAAGCCTGTGCCAAAGGGTGCTTAGGTTGTGTTTACATGAAGACACTCCTATCTTAAGAGCATTTAGCACTTTTGAAAGGTAATATTTAACAACAGCCTTATTGACAAGCTCTAAGCAGTTCCCCATTCAACATGCATGTCTTTAGATTACATACATAAGATGTTTCACTTTCCCTCTGCTCTCTACCAGGAGTCTTCATGCTTAACTCTGGATTTTGGATTCCTGTCTAGACACCTAAACATTTGGCATTGTGGCACTTGCCTTGCAGGCATTGTCTTAGAGCTGCTAGTTTAGTGATATGACTGGAAATTCTGCTCCAGCTTCCCAGGAGAACATGCATGACGAGGAAGCAAGGAAGGAACAACAGAGAAAGAACATGTGGGTGTTTGTGCAACAGTGACAAAGCCGAAAATTCACAGCTGGGGCAGAGGCTCTAAGAATAAGAGCCCAAAGGAAAGGGAAGCTCAGACTGAAAATTATGGTGGGGAGAAGAAGGACGGCCTGTGGGTTTGCTAATCAGTCATGGTGTTACGCCTTTTTCTTATTGCATACCCCTTCCAGATTTAGCAGCTGCCCATCTGCTCCTATCAGCATACGTTTTATATTTTAACCCATTAAACCCCAATTATTATTATAATGAACATTAAATCCACCATTGCACAATTTCTTCCCCCTCCCCCCCATACACATAACACAGTTTAGGAACCCCTGTTCTGGGGTATTCCTTGCTGATCATGGTGTTGGAGTGATTTACAGATGAACTCCTGTAACCCCAAGGGCAGTAAGAAAGTTTTTCCACCCAGAGGCAAGCAGTGGGAATTTCCTATTGACTGTAGCCAGTTTATGCTTAGCAACTCAATTACTGAAGTACAAGTAGTTAAGTATTACAACTTGTGAAATTCTGAATATATTTCTACATTTTACAGATAAAGCTCTTCATCAGTAGTAAACAAAATACCTACCCTTCAGTGACAGAAAATGGGTGTTAATTTATATCCCAAAGCTCACAGTAGCCAAAAGATGCAATTAAACTACATAGTGAATCTACACAATTCCTGGTGAAATCAATGGGAGTATTCAAGACAAACTTTATCTATGATGTTCTCATACATATGAACTTCCTGTACATATAATGGGAAATATTGTAAGAAACTGTGTAAACTGGCAAAATGGAGAAAGTTTAAAATAGCCTGCTGTACCGTAACCAAAATTTCCACCATAAGGCACCTGCAGCTGAGAGACCCATGGTAGGCTTACAGAATGCCATTCTGTATATAAAGAAATAAATACAATGTAGGCAATAATACCTTATTCTCATATAGTTCATAATGACTCACCTTTGTGTGACTCACCTTTGACTTCAAAGGAATGCTTTTGTAGGTGAAAACATTTGGAAGCCATACATGCTCTGTCTTTGGAAATAGTGGAATAGTGCCAGTCCCTCATAATTGGCAAAATCATGCACATTCAGGAGGATATGAAGATGACAGTAGAAAGAGATTTCACAGACCTAAACAAATAGGGAAACTTTCTTTTGTACAGTGATATTTTGCAAGGATGGAATTTCCACTCTCATGCTTTCATTGGCAGTAGTGGAAAAGATGAAACTAGAGGGCAGAATAAATAGTATAAAGAATTAACATATTTCACAATCAGCAGCTGCCACTTTTTAAAAACAAGTTATTAATGTTGTGTTAGATGATGATTCATCAAGGAAATTTCCTTGACATTTTGAACTGCTGCTTTTTGGTTGCTGGGAGGATTATGGATGAAGTTACTCAATCTGCTGGAACATGAATTCATTTTAAAAGCAAATATTAAGAGCCCTAATGGAAATTGGGTTGCACCTAAAACAATATTATGTCTTCTCAATGCAAAAACAACATTCCACCTCTGTGTTACATCTTCTCTGACATCTCCCACTGCATGTCTCATCTTCAGTTAAAATTTAGCATAGAAAAAAACAGCCTCCTTATCTTTTCTCCCACAACCTCTATCCTTCATCAACACAAAATCTTGCTGCTAAAATTATTGTTAACCTCCATGTCACTTCAATTTGTAAGGAGAAGGGGCCATTTTTTACTCTTTCCTCTTTACCTAATACACCTGGGATGTACCCAATTCCTCTTGCTACTTCTAAAATCCAAAATTAACCTTGGAAGGAAAGAACAGTCATATCATCAAACTTGAATCCCAGCCCTCATCATTTCCATCTTAGTTATTACTGCAACCTCCTCATCCAGACTTCAGTCCATACAAAATGCCATTGTCAAGATCATCTTTCTGAAGGAGATTCTACTTGCATTTGGGAAGCCTGCAATCACACCAGACAGTCAGTAGGAGAAGCTTTTCTATGCTGCTTGAATATCTGCTCCTAAATGGTGAAAGAGAGAGGAAGTGTGTATTTCAACAAATTTCAGCAAATAAGTGTATTTTATTAAGGCTCTATTTCTAAAAAAAAAGGCATAGCTCAATATATTTTGATTAATAGCTTCTAGTAATTGAGCTGGATGTTGAGTTGTATTTGATTATGCAAATTTTCCTAAGGGAGGATACTAACATTTCAACTTCTCTTTATCTGCAATGAATAGTTTCATGTTGGCTGTTTCCAAGAGCAGCAACTGGATTTCTGTGGCAATTAGCCAGACCAGCTGAGGTCCCTGATGTGTGTGTTATTAATACACCATTGCTGATTAACATAACATATCTGATACCTAAAAAATTAAGTCCAGAAAGAACTTGTTGTGACAAAAATATATGTTTTAAACGTGACGGAAAGTTATTGAATAGCTAAGCACACATGGCCAAATTTATGATGAAGTCAAGTTCTTGACATGTACTGTTCCTCTGGGATCCAGGCTGATAGGAACCACAAAGAAGCATGAATATGATTTATAATGTCAGCCCTTTCACCTATCTGGAATAGCTATTCTAAATTAAGAATCAAACCATGTTGTGATTACAATCTGTTGAATAACTCAGAATTGAAACTCTTACATTAAGTGAATCTCAGCTTGGGAGATTTTGTAAGTTATGGGTGAAGATTGAAAACCCAAACCCCACAAGTTCTCCCTGATTGCAGAACTGCACAAGTACTGATCACTACTAAAATGGTAAGCAGGGTTACCTGGTCTAATATGGCATAGGGAATCCTACTTATGTTCAATACCTCTGTACTTGGGTCTTAGTAGTATTAGAAGAAATGTACATCAGTGTTTGCCCATTGCATGCACATGTAACCACTTACTGAGAAACATAAAATATGAATACTTGGTTCACTTTTAGGAGATCATTTATACTCTGATATAATCAAACATCACTTAAGTCAGCCAAAGCATTAGAAGTGATAAAGGGCTGGGATGTCTGTAAGCAGAGGTATAACTTATCAATTTGCCTCCCTGGGCAAAACTGCTGGAGTGGGGGGACAAGGTCAGTGAGCCTTTGCTTTATCTGGAGCAACCCTGTGCCCCACATCACACAGCTGTAGGAGCTGGGTGCTGGGACACGGCAGAAGCAGCCCCTTACTGCCCAGCCCTAGAAGCTGAGCTAGAGCAGCTCTGTGCCATTCAGCCATAGGAGGGCTTTTCCTTCCCCAAGGACTCAAAGACTCCTACTGCTCCCACTGTGTCCCTGCACCTGGTTCCTATGTGGGCAGTGCAGGGCTTTTCCAGCTTTAATTCTGTGGCCAGGAGTGCAGGACTGCTCCAAATACAGCAAAGACTCTGGGGGAGGGCAGCATCATTCTGGCACCCCTTCTAAGTGCCCAGAGCTGATACCACCCCCTGCCAACTAGTTACATTTCTGCCTACAAAGGCAGTGCACAAATACCTAAGGTTAAAGTGCTTGGCCCCTAAAGAGCATACTAAACTCAAAGCTACATGATTAGGCTCCCTATACATGGGGAGCAGTACATAGGAAATGCAGGCATTTAAGAAGAGCAATTCTAAAGATCCACACACTGTGAGTAGGGTGATGTCTGGGCCTAATTATTAGGAAATGCTAAGTTCTGGCATGTGTTTGAATTGTCACCCCTCTTTGAACCACAAGAACCTCAGTCAGGGCTACAAGGGAAGTGCCTTCACCCACTCCAGCTCTAACATGCAGAACCTGCTCCTGAGGTTAGGCGATTAAAATTATTTGCTGAAACATCTGAACAGCAATCTCTCTCTTTTTATATAGCTTATGATGGCCCTGCCTGCTTCTTACAGAATAGCCTAATGGTTACAAGGCTGTCCAACAGGTGGCCCACAGGCCAAATGCATCTGGAGGGGAGGTAATTTGTGGCTCTTGGACTCCCATCCAGCCACTGCTCTCCACATCCCTCTGGGTGCAGCAGTAACCAGAGGCTCTGGGTTCCCCCTCCCTCCTCTGGCCTCCACTTCTTGTCCCTGTCCCAAGAAGCAAGGTGGGGAGCCACAGCCTATGGGAGCCAACAGTTCAAGGACCTGAGGGTGAAGCCAGGGTGTGCAGGTGTGTGGAATAGCAGTGGGGCATTGGCATGCATGATGCCACAAATTAAAGGCCAGACACAAATAACAGAAGCAGAGGCAGAAGCAAAGCATTGGGGTCAAGATATGTTATAAGTTCCAACACTCCCTCAAAGAGCTGTTTGGAGCATCGTTTCCAATGATTGGCTGCCATAAAGACGACTAATCTTAGGTGGAGTGGTGATTCATCACATTGTATACCCATGAATCTTGCATTCTTTTCTGTACAGTGATATCTGATGGGAAGGGTGGAGGCTACCCCTACCCAAAATAGCCTGTAGCCTGATCATTAGAGAACTCTCATGAGAGAAGTAGATTTGGATCTCCACTGTCTGCACAGTCTGGAGATTTGGATCTCCACAGAGGAGGATATGGAATCCAACTGTCCTTCTTCTTTGCCAAGTGGTGTGATCACTCAGTTATGATAGAAAAGGTGAGATGTAGCAAGCAGCACCAGTTCATGAATAAATTTTTAAAAGATGGCCGTGATTGTTGTGTTTTATTGAGCTGAATGCTGTCAATGTGCATTAGGCATGCCCTTAGCATACACACTGAATTGGGACCCTCTCCAGATTTAGATACTGCTCTGCTTAATTTCTGGATCAAACTGAGCTTAGGCAGGAGCTAGACATATAGTAGCTCAAACTGGAGCAGTTCTTGGCATGCAGAACTGGAAGTGCTTAATGTGCTGAATGGAGTTTTGGTCTTAGGCAGCTAAAGTCTGGCTAAGTCCTGTTTCAGGTATGCTTCTGTCCCTATTTTTATGTAGTAAGGGCCAAAGCCAGAGAATAACTATGTGATCAGTAATTAAATGGCATTATTGGTTTGTATATTTTTTCATGCTCTTAAAATCAAAACTGTCACCGGATGAGTTCTACTCTGTAAATGCATTTCTACTAATCTGTTTGTAGGATCACAGCAATAAATTAATGGAAATGGAAAACTACAATCAGTTGTAGTCTTTGAAGCAGGACAGAAAAGACACCACTGCAGTATAATTTTCCTTTTGGCATTCCAGTCTGAAACATTGCCAGGGTCACATTTTAGAAAGGGCATTGTAACAAGGTGGCCTGTACTTTAAAGGAGGAACAGTCAGTCCTGTTAGGAAAGCCCAGCTGTGGGGCATCTGAGAAAGTAGGGAGAGTCCTAATGGGAGCTTTAAAAGCTCCCAGAAGAGTAAGCAAAAAAAGGGAAAGCAAGTTTGCTGCAAGAAGGGATCAGTTTGCTTTGCTGGGGTCAGAACAAAAGGGGCTCCCCTCCTAGTGTCTAGGACAAGGCAGAGGGATTTTGTTTGGTGTATTTGTTAACTAAAAAAAACAAACTTTGTTCATGAGGTCTTTAAAGGAAAAAAAAAATTGTGTTTGATGATTCCTGGAAAAATGAAATACTTCTAGTTTTTGTGAAAGCTAGAAACAGCATTACAGATAAAAATGAATACCATATTTCACCATGTACAGGTTGATGTAGAGTATATGTTGACTCCATTTTTTTGATCCAAAAAGTCAAGAATTCCATAGATCCAGTTTATAAGTCAACCTAACTTTTCAGATCAGATATATGGGGTCGACTTATACTAGCCCCTGTGCACCCTAACTGCAGGCTGGGTCCTGGGGGAATGGACATGTTCCACAACAACACTCACAGGGGGTGGGGCCATGATCAGCGCTCAGTTGTCATGGCCCAGACAGTGCCACTCACAGGGGATGGGGATGGGGATGGGGTTGCGCCAGCTGAGCCCAGCTCCATCCCCAATGAGTGGTGTCAGGCTCAGTGCTCAGCCGGTGTAGCCCCATCCCCTGTGAGTGCACTGTGGAGATGCCACTTGGCCAAGCACTGAGCCCTGTCCTGTCCTCTATGAGTGGTATTGCCTGGGCCAAGCCAGCTGAGCACCAAGCCCAATGTCACTTGCAGGGGATAGGGCTGGGCTTAGTGCTCAGCTGGCATGGGCCAGGCAGTGACGCTCACAGGGATGGGGCCGGGATCAGCGCCCCACTGAGCAGTGCACTCACAGGGGACCTGTGACCTGTCACCCAGCCATGATCAGCGCCTGGCCAAGTGGCATCTCCATAGTGACGGCAAGGCCCGCAGGCCTTGATATGGTGTGTAAGTCAAGATTAAATGTTAAGAGTTAAAAATTGGGCTTCAAAACTTGACTTATACACCATGAAATATGGTAATTAAGTATAAGATGGCTTTGCCTTAAAAGAATATAGGGAATACCTTATTCTAGAAGATTGTATTGTACAATGACCAGAAGAGAGAGTAACTGAACAGCAAATAGGATATAGCAATACTGCTGGAAAAGTTGTCATCACTCATGTAAATCTCCTCCTTGTAAAGGCTTTTTAATGTTTAAGAAAAATGTGCTTCGTTATTTTAGATTTATAAGATGTATTAATATAGTAATTGCCTTACTTATATAGGGAGTGTGTGAATATTTGTAAAGGCAGTCTTTGCATTTATTCAATTTAAAGTGATCTCCTCATGTCTGGTTAAAGCTAATGGAGATTGTCAATACCCCCTGTGGAGAATGAAAATACTAGAAGACCTCCAAGAGTAACCAATGAAGTCTCAGCTCAAGAAACCACATCTTGATGTGGACATTCTTGTTGATTGATTGTCTACCCACATCATTTTCCACAACTCTTAAAAATAGTTCAGAAAGCTATAGTAAAGTAAGTCTGCTCAACTTCTGATAGACTAGTTTCAGGTCAAAAGTTAGTACTGTTAGGGTAACAATAATTTGGATTATTAGGGAGCACTGGATTTGCAGCTGAATACAAAGGCTTTACTTGTGGCCTAGCGGAGCTGCTGACCACAAGGCAGAATAATAGCTAAGCCAGCCATTTGCTTATGCTAAGTAACCATCTTAACTGTGTCAACCATTTTCTGAGGAAAAAGCAACAAGTAAATCTGTGTGAGTCTGTGTGCTGTGAACCAGCTATAGTGAGGAATGAGATAAGACACAGGGGCCCAAAAGGGTGGAAGATGGTACAACCTAAGACAGAAAAACAGACTAGAATGTGAAAAACAACACGTAATTGGTAACAGAATCCAAGATAAACATATGCAGAAAGGTGAATGGTGATTGGTGAAGAAGCCTCCAGAAGCTGCCAGGTTTTAGTCAAAGTCTGCCCATTGACCAAGGTAGAGAAGTCAAGGTCTTAGGTATGTGCTCATAGCAAAAGACATGTAAATAAATGTAGCAGCATTTAAAAAATTGACCCACCTGAAAGAATGGAAAGGGCTGCCCGGCAGAGAGACAGAGTTTGTCCCAGTGGGGACACTGTAGGCTCTGAGGGCAAGTGAAGCTGTTTTGGGAGGCAGCCGTCTTGGAAGTGGAAGGGGTGAGGTAACCCCAGCAAAGTTTTGAAAGACAGCAGATAGCAAAAGCCCAGGAAGGACTCTGGGCTGGGATTGTCTGAGAGCCTTGGATAAAAGGGGAGAGCAGTTTTCCCACAAGAGGGAACAAGGGAGAGAGAGAGTGGGATGGAGGGACAGGTGGAGACTGGAGACAGATTCTCAACACAGCAGTTCCTTGGAGAGCCCCTAGGAGTGCCCTGAGGAGCAGCAGAAAAGGCTGCCATGGGAGAGATACAGTATCCAGTTCCTCTCTCCAGCCCAGGAGCCTGCGGAGGCAGGGTCAGAGAGGAGCTGATTGTGTGGAGACTTCAAGTCAGGAAAGACCCGCCTGCAGCCTAGTGAACAGCTGGGTGAGCACAAGAGAGCTGGCAGGGGCGGGGTAGAACTGCTGGAGTCTGCCCTGTTTCCCCTGAGGGGTGAGGGGCTCCAGGGGCAGGAAAAGCCCAGGAAGGGGCTGCATTTGCCAGGCTGTGAGGCAGGAGAGTTGCTACAGCCTGCAGCTCAGACACTGCTCCCTGCTGAGCCATGGAAGGGGGTGAAAGGCAGGGGAAGGCTGTCTTCCAGGGACTGCAGAGGAGGAGCCGCTGCCTGATGCCCAGAGACCCCAGGAGCACGGAGACGGACACCAGCACCAGGGAGCATCCGCAGACCACGTGCAGGGACACAGACAGTTCTGCTCCCTGAGACACCCTGCCAGGGGCACTGCACATGGGATCCCCAGTACACCGTGTGCAAGTGAGAGACTGTGTAAATAATTTCTTGAGGGTTTATTATTTGGTATATCAATGTGTTTATTTAATGGTTGTTATTTTGTAAATAATTAAATCTTGTAAATATTTTGAGAATTGTCCGCGAGGGTGTAAGGGGAGGCTCTCTGCTCAGGGGCACTGCAGCAGCTTCCCAGGGGGGCTGGGCAGGGCTACTGGGTACCCCAGGATCCCACTATTCAGGTGAGGGTGCATGTTGTGTCACACCCAGGGTTACATAAGTAAAATGCATAGGCAATTCCATGCTAATGAAGCAAACAGTAAACCAAAGCAGAGCTTGAGATGGGAGGAGAATTGGGTAGAACAGGAGAAGGGACAGAGGTAGAATGAACGTTAATGAGTATAAACCAAAGTGTATAAATATGGGAAAAACTATTGTTTGTTGAGGCTCCCCATATTCTATCGTGTGGGAGCCAGTCCAAAGCTGTCTCCATTTCAAATAAAGCTGTTGCGAGCAATGTGTGCTGGTGTTTGCTCCCTGCTCTGCTCTGGCTAACGAGTAACAGGATTCACGGGCAATTGGACCGTCGTCTCCCTAGTCTCTGGGCACCACATGGAGTCAGGGCCTAACAAGTACCAAAGGCAATAGTTTTTTTGGTTAGAGATTTCCTTTTACCGTAGAATTAATTCTTTTACTTCCATCATACCTTGTTGCCATTCAGTAAAGGTGGAAAACTGTCCGCACATTTGGCACAAGTGGCATGGGCAGCCTCTGTGTGTGGCACAGAGCAGATTGGAAAGGGGCAGGCAACATAGAAGTGGAAAGGCAGGAAGTAGGAAGCAGAGCAGCACAGCAGATAGGGAACACAGGGCAGGCAGCAGAAAGCACAACAGTAGATCAGGCAGAGGAAAAGAATTCTAGTGGCACTTGGAAAAGCTGTAATTTGTGTCACACCTGCCAAAGAAGGTAGCCCAGACTGTCACTGAGTAAGGCTAGGGACAGACGTTACACATAAACTGGTTTAAGTGATCAGAAACTGGTTTAAACCTTTAACAGAATAGACATTCAGTGCACATAAACCAATTTGAAAATAGCTGAAACCCATTTGAGAGAAACCTGGTTTAATGTAGTATTAGACTTAACTGATTTAGGTCAAACCAGTTTATGCAATGTCTGTCCATTACCCCTTCCTGGTTTAAGTTAAATCAGATTGACCCAGCATCTGGCATGCTCTCTGGGTGGGTCCCCTCCCCTCTGCTCCCTAGCTGGAGCTTGGGCAGAGACTTGCAGGCACAGAAGGGTCTGCCTGGCTTCCCTGTGCCTCCTTATCCTCCCCCACCACCCCACATCCCACCACTCACTGCTTAAGCAGGAATCCCTTCCTCCTCTCTCCCACAGGACAAACTGTAGCCAGCATGTGATATGCTAGCTAATGCTGAGAGGTATCTGTGTACGGCAGACAGAACAGTGTCTCCTTAGGGCTTTTTGGAGCTAATCAACAGGTCAGCTGGTAATATCCCTGCATTCCTTTCTTTAGAAAAAGCTTTTTAAGAAGAGCTTAAAGTAATGAGCAAAGCTTTGTTTTCTGATGGAGTGCTAAATGCTAAGCGTCCTCCCCCATTATGTATCTAGGCCTTCTAACCTGGAGCATTTATCAGCTCTGTTATCAAGGTGGGGAAGAAGAAGGAGTGGGGAACCCCTACCTAAATCACAGCATCCTGCTGGGCCCTGGCCAGGCCCCCCTCAGCTCAGCACTATGGAATGGAAGGGAGGGCTACTCTAGCACCCCCTAGCTTCTATCCTCAGCCACTGCAGGCATGTGCCTGCATTTTTTTCAGTCCAGAGGGGATGTCTTTGTGGTTACAAACTGATTCAGTGTAGGCAGGTTAGACTAACCTGAAAAGACTGAATCAATTCAAACTCAGGGTTTTTGAATGTCTGTCCATTAGCCTATGAGTCTAAGTTGGAAAGGTGAAATCTAGGGTTTGGTGGAATCCCTGGTAAAGAAGACAGAGAATACATCAGCCCCTTTGACTGCAGGAGCAAACCCACCACTTATTTTTAACATGACCATCATACAGGGTTTGTGTCAGATATTAAACTGTTCCTGCACATGTGGACCATAGCTATAGACAGGGTTGCTTTTTGCCATGTTCATGATTTATTTTTTCCTCACAAAAATGTCATTTGAAGCAGTTGTCATTATGATATCATGTGGGGAACATGTTATTGGTGTCTAACCTACATGGAGCTTCCAGAAACTTCAGTTATGGTGAAGAATGTGACTATGTTTTTAGTAAACAAAAATTCTCAATGACAGCATGTTATATAAATATTTCATAGTCTGCATGAGACATCTGTTGGGTTTGGGGTGAAATGTAAGATGTGGCTATTAATCCAGGAGGCCTCAATGACTTGGGACCTTATTACTTTAAACAGACTTATCATAGTGCTAGCAAAGTTGGAATTAACAAAAGTACCCTACATCCTTAGATTAAAAGAGAGAGAACTCATGGTAGTTGTAGGTTGCCTTCTGCTAAGGGCCTCACCAGGACTTTGAAGAGGTTGATAAAAATTGATTTTATTTTGTACCAGCACCCCACTGAAACTGCTATCTTGATATCCAGAGTCTTGGATTTCCCCTTCTTTAAAGCTTTTATGGTTGTGAAGAAAACCTCAAAATGTGACTGTCACAACGCGGGGTCCCCAGGGAAGTCCATGATGTCCCTAGGGCTCCATGACTATGCCAGTTTTGCCCTGAAGGTATCTTCTAATCTTGCCTGCCACATCTTGTTGGTTAAAATAATAACTAGGGAGGCTGCCCAGAAGTTTCTGTGTGGTCACGATCCTGTAGAACCCCACTAGATCCTGCAGGTTCTTGGATCCCTTGCTGGGTCCTGCTCCAAGTCAGTGCCTCATGGGACACCCTAAGCCATATAGATGCATGGTTCCAAAACCTCCCCTTTACCATTCCCCATGCCTCATGGATGGTATATGACTATTGTTCCCTTGGTTGGGGTCTCAGCCTACTAAGCGTCCTCCCCCATTATGTACCTAGGCCTTCTAACCTAGATCCACTGTGTTGGGCCCGGCTTTGGGGCACTAGCTTTTAATCAGTCTCCTCTCGTCACTTGTCCCCTGGCCCTTGTCTGCTCCATCCCTTTGGTGCTGGGCTCTCTGGTGCCTGTATCTGCATGCCTATGGCTCTTCACAATTGTGAGCCCCCTCTCTGGGCATTGAGGCCTTCACCTCTCCTTATAGCCTCATCCCAAAACCACCGGTGCAAATGACAACATAAATATAAGCCCCTGGGCTACAACATAACAATAACAAGGGCCACACTCTGCCCTTTAAAAAGGCAAACTTCTCCCTTAGTATTGTCTGCCTCCTAGCCCTAGGTACCTTATGAGCTCCTGCAGCCCTGTTAGTCTTGCAGGCAGCAGAGCAGGCAACCAAATGTCTCTGGGTAGCTCTTTCACACAGGTGTTCCTTCCCTGGCAGCTGCCAAAGAACTCTGCAATCACATCAGCCAACTCCCTCAGCACACTTGGATGCATCCCATCTGGCCCCACAGACTTGTACACATCCAGCATTTCTAAGTAGTGACTGTGGTGGGCCAGTGGGGGGCACTCCTGCATTGAGCCACCCACCTCACTGCGCCCAACCACCTTCCAGGTGCTGAGTGCCTCCCTAGGGGCACCACACGCCCAACTGACCCCCTTCCTGGAGCACACCTGTAAGCCTGGGGGTAATGCCACCACCACCAAGAGTCTAGGCTGATCTTGGACCTGTGCCCCCTGGGAAACACAGGCCTAGTAGTCCTTGAGGGTACTTGACCCACTGCAAGAACTTGGGGTGCTTCTCTCAGTCTGAAGCACAAATAATGGTCTCCCTTAGTCAGCTGAACCAAGGGGATCCCAAGGCAAAACCTAGACCCTCTCCCACCAAGTCTCCCATGCTAGGTACAGAGAACTTTATTGTTTACAAGGAGTAGGTTTGGAATAGGGTGCGTGGTAGAGCAATATTTGAGAAATACCTTAGAGCAAACTGTGGCATGGTAGCCTTTGATCATGCATCTGAGTTACTGCAAGCTATATAGCTAGTTTGATCTCAAGTAGCTTATTCATAAGTATCATCCAGAGGCAGGTGGAGATTCCCTCTGGAGGCAAGCAGTTCATTGAACATGAGTTTCAAAAGAGAGCCAGTTTCAGATACTCCAGCTTCTCATCATGGCTGCTGCTCCACCTCCTGGGAAGTCCTTAATGTATATAGACCTTATGACCTCATTTACCTGATCCAATAAAGGCCAGCAACTGTTGGCTGCCAGCCAACCATTTTGAAATGCATCACTGGTTGCCAGGTAGACTGACAGGGTCTCTAGCCCCCTCCCACTCATGATGATGTTGCTTGAACAATAGAGAATTTAAGCCCCCACCCAGGTATGTGAGGTCAGTCACGTAGGCAGAAGGAGCAGGTTTCCCCCTCCCTCAGGAATGTATCCAGCTCAGGTTACAACTCAGGGTTACCTAAAGCTGATGGGGCCAGGGGTATCTGCCATCTGCAGTGACCATGGTAACCAAATTGTCAGATTAGGCATCCTCCTGATGGCAGAGTTTGAGGAAAGACAGAAATGGCATTCTGCCAGTCCTTAACCTGTTCCTTCACCACTGAGGGCTGCTCACCTCTTCTCCAAACTGTGCTGTCCAGTGCAGTAGTCTGGGAGCTGCCCTTTCCCATGAAGACAGAGGCAAAAAAGGCATTGAGCACGTCATCATTTTCTGCATCCTCTGTCACAAGGTTGCCTCCCCCATTCAGTAAGGGACCCACACTTTCCCTGATCCTCCTCTTGCTACTGGCATGCTTGTAGAAACCCTTCTTGTTACCCTTTACATCCCTTGCTAGCTGCAACTCCAATTATGCTTTGGCCTTCCTGACTTCATCCCTGCATGCCCGAGCAATACTTTTATTTCCTTCCCTAGTTATTTCTACAAGTTTCTGCTTCTTATAAGATGCCTTTTTGTGATTTAGTTTACTGAAGAGTTCCCTGCTAAGCCAAGCTGGTCTTTTGCCATACTTGCTAGTTTTCCTGCGCATCAGGATGGTTTGTTCCTGCACTCTCACTAAGGCTTCTTTAAAGTAAAACCAGCTCTCTTGGATTCCTCCCTCCCCCAGTCTGGCTTCCCAGGGGATCCTGCCCATGAGCTCCCTGAGTAAGCTGAAGTCTTCTTTCCTGAAGTCCAGGGTCCTTACTCTCCTGCTCTCCATCCTTCCTTTTGTCAGGATCCTGAACTCAATCACCTCGTGATCACTGTTGCCCAAACTGCCATCCACTACTACATTCCCCACCAATTCTTCCCTGTTTGTGAGCACCAGGTCAAGAAGAGCATGGCTCTTAGTTAACTGCTCCGACACTTGCACCAGGAAGTTGTCCACAGCACTCTCCAAAAACTTCCTGGATTGCCTCCGCACTGCTGTATTGTCCTCCCAGCAGATGTCAGTGTGATTGAAGTACCCCCTGAGAACCAGGGACCATGATTGGGAAACTTCTACTATCTATTTGAAGAAATCGTCATCCACCACTTCCTTCTAGTCTGGTGGTCTATAACAGACCCCCACCATGACATCACCCTTATTGCTCTCCCCTCTAATGTTAACCCAGAGACTCTCAACAGGCCTATCTCCAGTTTCATAATGGAGCTCTGAGCAAATCATATGGCTCTTTTATATAAAACTGGTCCTCCTCTTCTCCCCTGCCTGTCCTCCTGAACAGTGTGTACCAATCCATGACAATGCTCTAGTCATGCAAGCTATCCCACCAAGTTAATTAGCATGTATATGTGAGTCCTTAGAAACTCAACAGATAAGCATTGCAAATATCACTCCCTGCAAGGGAAACTCATTTGGGTTTTTACAACACAACAGAAGCTACCAGGCTCAAAGTAACACCTTTCCTAAGTCAAATGTGCCAACATCACCTCACCCTGACTAAGTATCAATTGCACCCATTATCATTTCTTGGAACAGCACTTTAGATAACTGTCAATAGAACTGCAGCAATGTAACAGTGATTAAATAGACTTATTATTACCTCCTAATTACTTCCAAACTTAAACTCACTCATAGTGGGTGCGAATTGGGTCTATTAAGGAGCTGTCAAGTGTATAGACTGTGTATAGCCAGGCCCCCCTGCCACGGTGGTCAATGATCATCTATTACTTCTTAATTTGAACTGAAATTTGATTCAAACTTTGATGTGACTAGTTAACATGCTCTAGAAAACAGTGAGTATGTCTACAAATGGCCTACATGTTTTGCTAGAGCTGATAAGACATAATGTGGTACATGGAGAAAATGTTGACAAATATATAGATTTCATAGATTTCATAGACATTAGGGCTGGAAGGGACCTCGGGAGATCATCGAGTCCAGCCCCCTGCCCAAAGGGGGCAGGTATGTTGACGAAAGAAGACTCTAATCCTACATTCCTTCTTTTCTTTTCCCCCTAAATAATAGCAATGTGAAATCTGTCAGCACTCTTCAAAACAAGGAAGTATTAATGCGAGGTACAAGGAAATCTGTGCCTTTAATTTGGCACACTAGGTATTTCTTTTCCACAAACAGTACTAATTTTGTAAATTTGGCTCCTCAGCAATTTAGTGTGTTCCATTAACCTTTCTTTTACAAAATAGGCTACACAATGTGAGAATTAATCTCTATAAAAATAATTCACGTTTGATAGTTAGCAAGAATATTGCCACAGCTGCTGCTGTCTTCAAACTTTTTTGCACAAGAATCATATGTGGGAATAGAGAGACAGGAGAGGGAAAAATGATGGATCTTACCTGCTGTGTATGCATTTGAAGATAGGCAACTTCTGTAGAAAAGACAAATTAAAATGATGGAAAGGAATGCAGTTGTAAAATCTCCGGGAATCTTTTTTGATGAAATACTATCATAGATCATCATTCACAGGAGGGTGAAGAGACTTGCTCTATAGAGTTTCATTGGTAGTGGTAACAGAACAAATGACCGCCTTTCTTCTGATGAAGGGTATCTTTTGTCTCACAGGATTCACAATAATGCCATTGTTGTGGCATCCTGCCTAAATTATGTCAATGAGTCACTGTATCATTCTGCTGTTATGCTTTTTTTTAAATTCACATTTAGATGTGAATGATGGAGAACACATTCCCTAATAATCAAAAAAAAGGGTTAACTTTTATCCCTAGCTAATACTTGGTACTGTATTATTATTATCCCTATTATTAATGGAATGCTGCCAGCTTTCAAACACACTACATTTTACCCAAGTGCCAGCTCTTCTAAGAGACTTATACAAGTCAAACTTGTGACCTGTGGTCAAACTTAAAGCTGCCCGCTATGTCAGAACCCCACAAAACACTTAGCAGAGGTTCCACTCTCTACCTTCCCTCAGGGCAAATCACCCCTTTGTATACAGAGCCCAAGTCACGGTAAATTGCAGCTCCATATCTCAGCAAGAATTAATCCAACCCACCAGATCCTTAGTGCGGTGGACATAATTTCCTTGTGTTGCCTATGACATTGTTCACCAGGGTTGTCTGCTGAAAGTATATATTTGCTTCCGGTTTATGTTACTGTACCTTTGGTCATTTTATTTTCCTAAAATAAGGGCATGAGGATGTGTAGGTGAACATGCCCTTATACGACAGAATGACCATTGACACTGTCCAGACCAAATTTTGAATGTATGCTGGCAACACAAGAGTTAAGTCTGATCATGCGCAGGCAAGCAGGCAAGGCCTATGCAAAATTCCACAGCCTGCCCAGCATGTGCCCCCTGGGTGACCTGTTGGCTTGTCAATCAAGCGTGACCTACTTTTCCACCATGAGCATGCTCAGTCATATACAGAATCCAATCAGAGGCATACTCAGTTTGGCTAAGAGCATGACTTCATAGAACTAGAAAATTCTTCAGAGCAAGCAACCTGATTGGCCACTTGGTTGCTATAAAGGGCTTGTGAGCCCCCACCTAGGGGGGTTCTGTCTGTCAGTGTGGTGGTGGGTGTGTGAGGGGAGACTGTGCTTGACCTGTAAGCAGAGGCTGCCTTGGCAGGGACTGTGAGACAGGGAGAGATCGATCCACAGAGCAGAGGCTGCGGCTGCAGGGACTGCTCTTCTGGAGGCTTCAGGCCCACCGGTCTCCTCCTCATTGCAAATTGGCTATTCGATTCCCCTTTGTTCTCGTATTGATCTCCTGGCTACCGGACTGATTTTGGCACCGATCCTGACCACGATTCTGATCAACCCGACTCACTTCAACTACAGCTTCATCTCATTGTATCCAGCACTGATCTCAGCATCGTTCTTCACCGTCTTCAACTATTTCTTCCCTTGTCCACTTGGACTGGCGTCACACCATTCTTCACGTTACAGTTCGTTATTCGTTCATCCCATTAATGAGCTGTTGACCAGCCCTGGGACTAGGGAGTGGGCAGCTGCACCTATCCTTCGGGGTAGAAAGCAAGTGCTCACTCAGGAACCCCATGGGCCGACAGTCTTCTTTGTTGTTCGTTCAATTCGATGTAACTGTAACTGAAGCAAGCGTCTCTGCCTACGCTACAGAAGCGTAAGTCAAAATAAAATCCACTTTATTTGAAACCGCATGAGTCCATGTACCACTCAGAACTCCTCGCTGCTAATCCCGCCTGTTCATATCCGATACCACCCTCGGCCCACCGTGACCTTTGGGGCCCAATTCCCCGACAGACAACATCAATCATTTTTAGGGCCATGAACTGAATATTTTTCGGGGCCTGGACTTAATGATCTTGCAAGGTCCCTTCCGGACCCTAACATCTATAATATCTATGAACTGTTCAGACAGTATTTTGCTAACGTGTTATTTTTTTTTAACTCTTCCATCTTTATATTCTCAAGCAGTACTTTGATGTTTCCTTTTTTTCTTCTTTTAAAAGAAATGAATGGGAGTTCATATGCATGCATACACAAAATCCCTTTCATATAAGCAAATCCATTTGCAAAAAGTTATATCTTGTATTTTTCCCTTTATAGTGCAGGAGGTAAGAACAAAAGGGATATGATATGATCTTCTGCAATTTTGTTTTACCCTATGAATCATTTGTGTATGCTGTAAAAATTCATTGAGAGCTTCAATGATGATTTTTCATCAGGTAACCAAGGGTTCTTAATAAATGTATCCATTTCATTGGTCTCTCTTTGAAAGCCCCATCACCAAGCATTCATCTACATTTTGATAACTATGAGAACAACATGAATGCACAGCAAGCTTTACTGCGATGAGTCATACAGCTAGGTTAGGAAAATATATGCGTGGGATGTCTGCTTATTTGCTACTGAGAAATAATGTGTATATGCACAAATAGAATGCTATTCTTTCAATCCCAATTGAATATTTCAGGGCCGGATAAAAATTAGCTACAAAGAAAATAATAGGCTCTGCCAGCTGCACTAAGGAAATTCATGAACTCATAAGGAAAAGATTAGAAACATCTCTCTGATAGCATGTTTATCCTTCTTCTACTCCAAACTGCAAATACATCTACATACAGGAATGTTCCATTTCCATCAGTTCCTACATTAAAGTTGCCCACTTTGCTGTGTTCTGTATCTATCTATACCCTTCAAAGCAGCAAGTTCTCTAAGATACAGAAAAGGAGAGAGGTGAGGTAGGTATGTGGAAGCTGGGAAATTCCTACTAACTTTAATGGAAACTGGATGTGCCTAATTTTTTGGGATGCATCATATCTGTTTGCAGGTTATATGGCTGTTGTTATAACTCTGTTCATTTCCTTCTCAAAATTATTTTAACAAAGTGAGAAATCATTAACATCAGAGTAATGAATGAGGAGAATATCTTGAAAAGTAGGCCGAGTGCACTAAAAGAAAATATCACGCAACAGTGAAGGGTAGCTGCTTTTCCACCCACAAAGCAATTGTACAGAAAGAGACAGTAACAACACTGAGACAAATAACTTGCACACAAAAAGGAACAAAGCACAAAACACTTCATTTAACTAAAACAGTAACAACCAAATTTAACTTAGTCCATCGCCACCCAGAGGGCAACTTAGTCCAGGTTCAATGGAAAATAGCAAAAAAAAGAAGCAGCAAAGTCTCTGTAACAAAATCTCTTTGTGCCCCATGTTTACTTTGGAAAAGAAGTTCCTACCTTATAAATCATAGCCAAAAAGATTACCAGGTGTAGGAATATATGGATGCCAACCACTAAGCATAACTGGGGTGCACTGTTTTAATATATTAACCCTCATGGTTTCTTGGGCCAGGAAATAATAAAACTGGTCTCTTACATCTCTTAGATCAGTGAGGGCCAACCCTTTCCACAGGTGTACCAAAAATTAGCCCCACACCCTCCCAAAGTGCCACTCTGATCCCCTTGCCAGCCTGATCTACTGCTCTGCTTTCTGCTCCCAACCCTATGCTGCCTGCTTGCTCTGCTACTCTGTTTTTTTCCATGTACTGACTCCCTAATTTGCTGTTTTGATTTCTTCTCTCTGCCCTATCTGCCACTTTGATGCCTGTCCCCTTCCCAATCTGCCATGGCCACACAAAGGGGCTGCCCGAGCTGCTTCTGGCAGCCAAGCCACAGGTTGGCCATCATTGTCCTAGAATATCTAAGCCAACTGTTTTCTGTACATACAGACTCCAACTCTAGTATATCATTCTCTTTTCTATAAATAAAGGCAAATCCTGTCCCCATCCTTCATAGTCAGAGATCCTCAAAGCCAGGAAACTAATGTAGTTCTGCTGTGCAAGGAAGGCTCACTTTGTTGAGGAGGTTGAAGAGACTATCAGCATGTATAGGCATTCGCTGTCCCAAAATAAACTCTCCTCAGACTGATTTCACCCTGGTGGTTCCCAGGTTATTTTTCTCCTGGAGCAGTGACTCTCCCAGGAGAAACTGCATATCTGTACAAGGCCTATAACTCCACACAGGTTGTCATTCAGTCCTTGGGAGAATTCTAGTTCAGATCCCAGCTGTTTGACTTCTAGAGTGCTTTCTCCAGAACACTAACTTAATTTTCCTTCAGAAAATCAAAATGTGAACACTAACTTAATTTTCCTGCAGAATATCATTAGTCAATGTCATAAGCTGAGGGGAGTAGTAGATATGCTAGAGATACTCCCAAGATGGCGGGAGTAGTAGATATACTGGAGGGAAGGCCTGAGATTCAGAGTGACCTAGACAAATTGGAGGGTTGGGCCAAAAGAAATCTCATGAGGTTCAACAAGGACAAGTACAAAGTCCTGCATTTAGGACAGAACAATTCCATGCACTGGGGGTTGAATAAACGCACAGCAGCTCGGCAGAAAAGACCCTAAGTGTTACAGTGAACAATAAGCTGACTATGAGCCAGCAGGGTGCCACTGTTGCCCAGAAGGCTAATGATATACTGGGCTGCATTAGTATGAGCATTGCCAGTAGGTCAAGAGAAGTGATTATTCCCCTCTATTCAGCACTTGTGAGGCCACATCTGGAGTACTGTGTTCAGTTTTGGGCCCTCCACTACAGAAAGAATATGGACAAATTGGAGAGACTCCAGCAGAGGGCATTGAAAATGATGAGGGGCTGGATCACATGACTTATGAGAAGAGGCTGAGGGAACTGGGCTTATCTAGTCTGGAGAAGAGAAGACTGAGAGGGGATTAATAGCAACTTTCAGCTACATGAAGTGACGTTCCAAAGAGGATGGAGCTGGATTGTTCTCAGTGGTGACGGATGACAAAACAAGGAGCAACGGTCTCCTTGTTCTAAGTTGCAGCAAATGAAGTTTAGGTTAGATACTGGGAAGTAAAGCAGTGGAACAGGTTACCCAGAGAGGTTGTAGACTCTCCATCCTTGGAGGTTTTTAAGACCCAGCTAGACAAATCCTTGGCTGGGATGATCTATTTGGGGGTGGTCCTATTTTGAGCAGGGGGTTAAACTAGATGACCTGAGTGCTCTTCCTACCCTATTTTTTTTTATGATTCTATAACATTGGAAGGTATTCTTGAGAACATGCATCCTCTGAAAAGTGTGCATGGAAGAGGTTGCCCAAGTGTCATTAAGATTGTAACAGGCCCATCCCAGAGCCATTGACTCACCAAGACATGCATGGTTGGCACAAATGCAAGGCATGGAAAGAGTCTCATCTCCACCAGAGGTATTACGCATGCATTTGGCTCAGGTGGTCGGGCTGTAACCTGACCAACTGGCATCACATCAGCTGGGAGGGAAGCACTGGTTTGCCCAGAGGCCAATGAAGATGGGCTAAAAAGCAAGCCAAAAGGGTGAGAGAGGGGGGCACAGGATGAAACCCTGGAAGCTGAACTGAACATCTCCCCCATGGCCAGAGCACCCAGGAAGGAACCAGACATTCTCCTTACCAATGAAGTCAGATTTCCCTCAGGCCCAGGCACTGTGAGATCTCAACCCTCCCACTAAAGCCCATGTCAGGTAATCCTGGTCAAATGGGGAAGGGAGAGGACAAGTCAGAGGAGCTGGGAAGGGGAACTGCTGGAGAGGCCACAGCAAGATAGCTGCAATGCAATAGGTCCAGTGGGAAGACTTTCAGGCCAGAAGCACTCCAGCGATGGTTGGCCAGAGCTTAAGCCTCGTGCATATGTGGCATGGACTGGTCTAGGGGAGTGTTAGCAGGAAGAGTCAGCACAAGAGAGGCAACCCACCAGAAATCTCCAGGAGCCTGACCAGGAGGGTCAGAAGTGGTGCCCAGAGCACCATACTAAGACCCACAACCCAGGCAAGGGGTAGTTTGCCATGCCAAGGAATTGCTTCCCTACCGAGCCAACAGGCACAAGCTATTTATGACAACTTACCTGTTTTGTTGTGATTCCCAAGATAGAAGCATAAGCACAGCACATGTGGATCTGGTCCTTATTGTATACCTAAAAAAGAAGAGAGGATCACATTGCCTCCCAACTCATCACAAAGGTCCAGTAATAACACCCAAATGGAAAGGTGTGGGGTGTAAGGGAGAAGGAGCCCCACAAAAGGTACATCAACACGATTGAACCAGGGCTACCAGGGAAGTAAAGTTTCCGTTGGAAGAACAACAAAGCTGTGCCGGGTGAGGAAAGCCAAGTGCATTGTGACTGGGTCAGCAGGACACGCCAACAGCCTGTCAGCATCATGTGTGGACCTGTCACAAAAATTCTTCAGTACACTGAAGATTGGTTCTCACTGGCTGGGGAATGGAGGCCGATGGCTTGTACTCCCCTTCAGAGAATGTGGGGGGTGCCAAGAGAAGCTCCAGCTCCTGGGGGACCCCCCACTCTGGTCAGCAATCAGCCACTGGGGGGGGTCAGTGATTGGCTGCTGGGGGACCCCTCCAGTAGGCAATCAGCTGCTGGTGCCTCCCCAGGATCAGGAAGCACCCATAATGGTGAGCCAGGACAGGGTTTTTTTCCTGGCCTGAGGGCAAGACTGAGAGTGATCCTGAGATACTGAAAGACTTCAACTTGGACAGCACATCTATGGAGAGTGGCCACAACTTAATGCAGGGGTGGGCAATTATTTGGGCTCAAAGGCCACAAAGGCTGTTTTCATAAGCTGTTTCATGCCAGGTCAGCACCCCCCCTCCCCTCCATTGTAATAACTCACCAAACCTCCCTATGTGGGATGAGGCCCAGGGCAGCAGTGTTAAGGACTGAGATAGGCAAGGTCACAGGCTGGTGACAGCATGGGGACAGGACCAGGTCAGAGCCATAATCTGCTCCCTGCAAGCTCTTGCAACAGGCATGGATTCCATTGGCAGGAAGCAGATCACACATGAGCCCCACCTTGACCCCATGCTGCCACTGCCCCACAATCCCATGGGCACCTCCATCCCATGCCAGCCTGCAGCTCACCCCAGGATGCCTGTGCAGTGGCAGTAGGCCCCAGCCCTGTCAGTTTGGCTGGGGTGTATTGGCACAGTGATGCAGGGGCAGTAGCAGTGGCAGGAGCCCTAGTGAATGCACTGCATCTGGGGCTGGGAGCTGCTCTCTATGAAGACTGGCACCCAGACCCAGATGCAGCTCCCTGCCCAGCCATGCATGGTCTCCATGGAGACCAGCCCCATGCCTCAGATGCAGCTCCCCACCCAGTCATGCATGGTCTACATGGAGACCAGCGCCCAGCCCCAGCCTAGGATGCAGTGCCCTCACCAGGATTTCTGCCAGTGCTTCTGTCCCTGCACCACTCTGCTCTGCATTGGTATGCCCCATGCTGAGTTGGTAGGGCTGGGGGCTGCCACCACCATGTGAGCACCCCAGGGCAAGATGCAGGCTGGCGTGGGACAGGAGTGCCCCAGCACCACCTGGCAGAGCCAGGGACCCACTGCAGGCTGGGCAAAATCACCCCACAGGTCAAATCCAGCCCCATGATCATATTTTCCCACCCCTGCCTTAATGGAATAGGAGTTCGGTAGTGCGGATCAGAAATAATCCTGCCCTAGAGTGGCATACCTTTGAGCCACATAACATTATCGTATAACCACTATAAAATGTTGAGGGCAATCCACAGGTTAAAAGCTCCAGGAGCCACCCAAAATGAATGGGTAACAAGGCCCTAAAAAAATCAAAGTATCAAATAATCAGTAATTCCCTATGTCCAGCATTAGTTAGTTATCTGCCCAGAGGTAGGCAGGTTGTTTTATTAGCAAAAAGATGAAAAAGCAGCATCCCTGTCCTGAGACGCACATAATTTCAAATTTAACCAAAAACTGAAAACAGATATGGAGGGTATGCAGAGGTCACAGGAAAACTAACCTACTTTTTGTGGGTGTACTTATCCAAAGTGAGAAAGAGACTGACACAGAGTACAGTACAGATTTAAAGTTGGGGAAACACAGGAGATCTGAATTCTGTGTAATTTCTCCCATTATATTTTGATGTGAACTTGGCCAGTTCATTCATGTCTGGATCACAACCTCAGAATGGCCTTGAGAGTGCTCCAAGAAGCACGCCCAAGACAGAGAACCTGTGAGCAGTGCTGGGTTTCACTTTCTAGGCTGCTTCTACCTGACTGCCCTGTCTTATTCCAGGATTTGGCATGCACTGAGAAGGAGTGAGACATGATTTATAGTGGTCATTTTGAGCATGGTGGGGAGGCAATATAAACGACAAAATCCTAAAGCTCCTGTCATCTGAATCACATACTTGATGCAAAGATGGGATTCAGAAACAAATGCACATGTCATCCTGCCCAGAGTCATACTGAATGAAACCTCCTTCCAGCTGCACAGAGTCAAATTTTGCACACTGATATCATTACACAAAAAAATGGGGAGGGTCACAATGCCAGAATAGATGTATTCTATCTTCTCTCAGTGTTTTCAGTTCTGCAATGCTAGCATCTGCTTCCTAAGACTATAGGAAAAGGCATAGCTGATCAGACCCATCTCTGATGGTAGCCAGTACCAGAGACTTTGAAAGAAAGTGTAAAACCCCATACTAGATAACTTTGCAACCTTTCCTATAGAAAAGCTTCTTTTCTTAACCCCAGACAGCTAGTAATCAGTTATAGTTTTCTTGCTTTTAAAAAGCCTTTGTTTATTGTAAGATAAAACTGGCTACTTTGTGTGAGTCTACACAGGTTCAGTTTAGGCAAGATTAGAATTTGTGACTTCTGGAAAAACACATAAATAAACTTTCCTCTTCTGTGCAGTTATTAGGTGACATTCTTTGCTGCAGGTATCTTATACTGGTCTGATCTTGTATGGTAAGTCCTATGTTTCTGTGCAGTGGTAATTTCTGTACTCCTCCCCAGTTTCATCTTGTTAGGCAAAGGGTGTTTCTGAGAACTCTAGCATTCTCCTCACACAGACTAGTGAGACCATATCAATATAAAATACTACTTGCTTAAAAAACTACACACACACTTCACGCCTACTTGTGATCTTATAACAAACCTTATCCCATAGTTGTAACGTGATGTCTCAGTATCCTGGGCAGCTGCAACAGGCAGTGTCACTGGCTACACTGCTGGCAGCGCAGCAGTGGCCAGCCTGACACTGCAAGCACATCTCTTTATTGACTAGGAAAACTTAAATTTCACTTTAGATACCAAAGTGACAGTCTTCTAGCCATGTGTATTTTTGGGACTTCCACACAAGTTTGTGATTCTTTTACCCGGACAGCAGGGATGTGTAAACTCGTGGATTCTATCCAGGACTCTTGCTCCCAGTGGAGCTGAAACTTCCCCCGTGTTGCTTTCCATCTAATTTTATCCAATGAATATTAAATTTAAGATTCAGTTTCAAATCCCTTTGGAGTGATAGAGATCTAGTACCTAGATCTCCTAATTCCTGTGTCCAATGCCCAACCACTCAGATATTGGGGCTAAAATATAGGAAGGGCCCCTCTCTCCACTTCCTCATTCCCCATCGCCCACCCACATACACACGCACTAGTCATGGGTTTTATCAAGTGGAATTTTATGACTTATATCTGCTTAGTATATGTGCCTGCTGAGCCTCATAGTTGCCTGGTGAGTGTGTAGCCTGCTGCACATGCTCAGTAGTCATATAAACACTTGTTCAAATAATAGAAGTGAAACTTGTGCAGACTGTGTTCAAGTGCCAAGAATGTCATTTGGGTAAGTAAAATGAAAAAGATTTCTGCTCATGAAGGAGCATGTTTCTGCCATACAAGAGATGTACTTGTGTGAGATTTTAGAGAAATTGCATTGCTATGGATAAGAGGCCCCTTTTAGAGCAAAGTGAATAATGTTGTAGGGTTCTTTGTTTTTTGGATTTGGTGATTGAACTGAAAAATTGGGAGGAAGGAGGGAAGATTCAGGTTTTAAACAAGGTTTTTTAAATATTTCAGCATAGCCAAAAAATAAAAACCCAGAAACATTTTGCCTGAAATCAACATGAAATGCTTCTCTTAGCTTGAAAATAATTTCACTTTAATGTTAAACCCCTTTAACTTCCCCCCACACCGGCTTTTTAAATTATTTTTTCTCCCTTTTTTAATTCAGGTCAATTTTCAACTAAAAATTGGAATTCGGAATTAAAAAATATATATATTTCATTTTGCAAATCTCGAATGGAAATGTTTTGACTTTTTCAAAATGTCCCCCTCCATCACTTTCACCCACAGGTATTTGCCATATCTGACCTTATTTCAACAAGAGTTCTGCTCCAGCTATAACTCCATTTTTGGCAAGTTTTTTATTCATCAACAAATTTTACCCTGTTCTAATTCCTGAAGAACTGTATAGAGAGCTGAGGATCAGTGCTAGTGCACTGCTACTATAAATATTTTTCCTCCTTTCTTGTTAATATATGTATACAGTCATGACTGGTATTCCTTCTATTAGCCATTCCACAGTCTTAGCCACAGCTTTTCCCAATGCAAAGCTAAGGTCCAATGGCTAAGTGCTGAGCAATGATTTGAGGTTTATATACCAGAAACAAAGACATCAAGAGTTAAGTCAAACAGCAGCCAGATTTGGTAATGCACACTCAGAATCTATATTAACAAATCTTTCCTAGGAAATGATGTCTTTTCCTGCTGCACCATATGTTTACATACCTGAATGGAGATCTCTTATTGACATTTGCATGTATATACTCAACTATTTAGGATATACCGACAATGTGCAATTCAGCAAGCACAAAGGTCTGAAATACTCTTACAATTAGCTGTAGTGGGTTGCATGTAATTTTAGCTGCATGCTTTGCTAGTTACTTGCATCTATAGAAAATGTAAACCAACTGAAACAGTGAATTCCACATTCACAGACTGGCCAATGGAATTAAGGTTAAGGAGGACTTGTACACTCAAATCTATATGTAGATAGAGTATTTGCTGTTATTCACGGTGTTCATAGTGGAAAGGACTAGCAGCAATGGCCTCAGCAGAGGAAATCAGGTTGGAGATAGGGAGAACTTTCTTGCTGTAAAGCAGGGGTGGGCAAAATACAGCCTGTGGGCCAGATCTGGCCCACTTACAGATTCAGTCTGGCCTGCAGATGGATGGCCAGGTCTGGAGGGTTCTGGAAGGATGGGGATGGGGAAAGACACAGAGAAACAAGTGAAACATAGAAAAAGAGAAGAGAAGAGAAGAGAAGAATGGACATGGCCCTCAACAGGTCCCCAAAACTCAGTAAGTGGCCCTCCAGTGGAAATAATTGCCCACCGCTGCTATAAAGGCAGTTAAGCATTGGACCAGGCTATCTAGAAAGTTTGAAAAATCTCCGACCTTGGAAATTTTCAAAAGCAGGTTAGACACTTGTCTGGGATGGTTTAGTCAGGGATGATGCTGCCTGGAGCAGGGGGGCTGGACTAGATAACCTCATGAAGTCTCTTCCAGTCCTATTTTTCTATGTAGGCCCTATGTAATGGAGATTAAGCATATGCAAATCTCTGCTCTTCTACATAGAAGTCTGGCAGAAATGCAGCTGCATCTGGTGCATGATCCCTGACCATCTCTGGACTTTACAGAGTTTTCTTTACTGGTCTCTATATTTACAGAACCTGGTGAAAGAGTGGGCTACAGAAAGTATAAGCCGCTCACGGAGACTCGCATTCTATTTCACGTAAAGCAGTCAAGTGGCATCTCCAGTCACTCAGAAACAGGCTTTGGGGGCTTCTCTGTAGTCACACTTCTGCAATGCGACCTTGGCCTCTTGAAATGAAACCCCCAGAGGTATTAGAGCTAGGGGAGGACTCAGTAGTACAGCCCTTCTGCAGCTGAACAGCCAGGCTTCCTATGCACATGCTCACTCATGTTCTAATTGGAAAGCATTGGAGCAGACCTAATTAATCCAGTCTGCTCCATGTTCTAATGAGCATGCTCACCATCACATGTATTAAGTTTCCACACATTTTAAAATGGCTACAGGGGTGCTTTGTCTAAACCCTGTCGAATGAGCTCTAGATAAATTACCCTGTGGCCATTTTTAAATGTGTGGGGGCTTAATACATATGACAGTGAGCCATTTTAATTAGAGGGGCTGTCCAGGAACTGTTGTGATCAAAATGCACCCCCCCACCCCCCAACCCTTGAGAACATGTATAGGCAGCCACAGAACCAGCATGGAGGCCCAGACCTGAATGCAAATCAGCCTGGCTTCCTACCCTGGATGTTTTGGGTGTGAGAGCTATCCCTGCAGCCTATTGTGTGGGTGAGAAAGGAAGGAAGGCCCATGTGGGAAGGGATGGTTCAAATTAGGGCTGTTGTGCTATTTCCTAATGCTACAGAACTCAAGCTTCCTTTTTTGTGACATTGTTTATATATAATAGTCTAATAATTGCATTTCATAACAAGAAGGTCACTAAAAAATTAACCAGCTTTAACACAGGGACAAATATTGGGAAAATATCCACTTAGCAATCTGATTCCAATGTTAGAAATAAACAAAATCTAGCTCGACTTCCAAAAGCCAATGAAAGAAGAATTATGAAATCAAAGCAAAGCGAAGGGTTTCCTGGTTAATCTAAGGGAATAGTTCATGAGTTCTACAAATCATCCAACAGAGATGTAAGAGAAGGGGACAGATGAAAAGAGTACAGATGAACTTACCCCAAACATATTGTGTTTTTAAGATATCATCATTTTGTCCAAGGTGACTTGGAGAGCATCTCTGGAGCTCTTGAACTTCTTGTATAAAAATATTCTTTTACATCAAGAAATGCGCCCTGTCACTTTGTTGATTTTATGCTTTCACAAGAAGTGCTAATCCAAACAGAACTTTTCCATAATTGTATTTATTTTTAGCTTATGTATTTCAAAAAATAAAATGTTGATTCATTTGTCTTCATAATTAAAAACATGCTGTACATGTTTCCAATTTTAATTTGACTTCATTAGGTATTACAGATTGTCCATTTTAGTGGTTCATGTAGATATTTTGTTGCTGCTGTCCCAGTATCTTTATAGAGACTCTGTAGACTCTGAACAACATGAAACAGTGGTATCATTTGGGGGGGAAAAATCACGAACACATTTAGATAATATATAAACTATTTAGGATGTGATAGATACAGTTCTGATTTTTTCTTTCCTTACATACCACAAGATGGCATCATTTAGTTTAATAGGTTAGAAACCCTCAACTAGCAAATAGGAGCCCCAGCAACACTTTTATAGCCCTCAAACTTAATTCACAATAATTAATTTAAAATTTAAAAAACACATAATTGTCCATGCAAATTCTTGATAAACAAGGGAGTAATTAATTAAAGCAACTGCTCTGAAATCTGGACAAGCAAAATGGTTCTAAAACATAATCACCAGCGTGAACTCAAACCTCTTTAGGATCAGATTGGCTCAAACCCTTAGATTTTATTTCATGAATAAAGTTGATGAACCAAAGCAAATCTCTGGAGTGGAAGACGTTAACAGAAGTGATTACCTATCTGCTGGCATCCCAGTAGAACCCTGAAGTGCTCCTGCAGATGGCTCCAATTGCAGAGTTTGGATGCAGATCCAGATTGCCCCAAAGTTTCAGGAAGGAAAGTATTTGAATACTGAGTTACTGGTTGGAACTGTTTCTGTCATTTGCCTTTCTGGATCATAGGAACACAGGACAGTTGGGCAGGAAGGAACTTCACAAGGTCATCTAATCCAGCCCCTGCTCAAGGCAGGAGCATCCCTGACTAAACCAGTGCCTGTCTAACTTGCTTTTGAAAGTGTCTGCGCCTGAAGAATCTACAGCTTCTCCAGGTAACCTGTTCCAATACTTGATTACTCTCATAGTTAGAAAGTTCCTCCTAATCTCCACCCTAAATGTCCCCTGCTGCAGCTTGAAGCTATTGATCCCAGTCCTGTCCCCTACAACCGCAAGGGAAAAGTCCATCTCCATCCTCTCTATAATAACCCTTTAAGTATTTGAATACTGCTGTCAAATCCCCCACTAAGTCTTCTTTTCTGCAAACTAAATAACCCTCATTCATTCAGGTTTTCTTCGTAAGTCTTGCCTCCCAGACCTCTAAAAATTTTTTTTGCTCTGTCCTAGACTCTTTCCTAACTGTCCGCATCTTTCTTGAAGTATAAGGCCCAGAACTGACACAATACCCCTGAAACTTGCCCTGAAAAAGTTTCAGCACATCTGGAAATCTCAATTTGTTTGAAAATGATATGTCCTACATAGGGTTTTATTCAGGGCAAAGACTGCATACTTTTCAAGCAACTCTGTAATGCAGACTTGGTGGCCCCTGAGTCTGACAAATCTTCTGAGTTAGTAGGCAATACTAGGAAAGGAGGAGGAAGCTTGTTTTTCAGGAGAAAATTAAAGGTGATCACAGGCACTGTTGCTGGAGGTCAGAGTAGAGGAAAAAAGTGGTAACAAAGAAAAGAGGAGATAGGAGAATTGAGGAGGAAACAAAGAAAAAGGAGTAACTGGATGCCTGAGTGTTCTGGGCTGCAACAGCACTTTAACCCTCAGTAACCTTCTCTTAACTAGATATTAGTTTTTGTCCAAAACATCCCAGTTTCTTAGCAAGTACTAATCCTTCTGTGAAAGGGCTTGCTGATTCAGTGATTCAGGGACTTTATTAATCTATCTAAGCATATTGACAATGGGAATTGATTCAATTTACAATTTATAAGCTAGTACGGCTGTGCAAGGCTTCCTTCAGATCAGGAGAAGCTTCGGGGTCCGAAGCAGCACATCCAGGTCAAAGCGCCGCCTTGTTTGGCTTCCCGAAGTGGGTTGGAGCTTTCGAAGAGCTTCAGAGCCACCTCGGAGATCCGGCCATAGGGTATAATGAGGAAACAATAAAATATCTATAACTTTGTTGTTTTTTGTCTGATTTGGATGATATTTTCAGAGATGGTAGACTCTGCAGAGGGAATGAAGCCTGCCAAGTGTCAAGAAAATCAATGCAGGCATTTGGGGGGAACAGCACCCCAAATTTGTGAAAGTAAAACTGCTACGTCTATGTGTTACAACTCGGGGGGTCAAAACTGCAGGGGTGGTAGCTCTTGCTGAGGCCACAAAGTCTGCCAAGTTTCAAGGAGATCAGTGCAGGGGTTAGGAGGAAATTGCCCCTCAAGCTGCAGACAAGCAAAACTGGTGCCATGGATGCTGTGGGACTGACTGTGTCAGTCTTGGGGCGGGGAGGGGAGACACTGCTGCAGGCCTGGCGGCTAAACTACTGTGTTCCCAGTTACCAATCAATCATGATTCACTCAGGGACCAGCTCAATATGCAGGACCTGGCTACTACATAAAGACTTAACCAGCATCCATTAGCACCTACAAAACCAGGACAAGGAGAAGAAGGAATCAGTACAGACAATCAACTGGCCCAAGACAGACACAGTCTTGGCAGGAGTTTTGCCTGTCAGCACCGGGGGTGCAGGGCCCCAGAACCCCTCTGCACCAATCTCCTCCACAGCTGGCAGGCATCATGGCCTTAGCAGGGGCCACCATCCCTGCAGCTGTCACCCCGCTGCGCCTTAACACACGCAGTGTCACTCATGGCACCAGTTTTGCTTGTCCACAGCTTGAGGGGCAGTTCCCCCCAAACCCCTGCACTGATCTCCTTGAAAGTTGGCTTTGTGGCAGGCTTTGTGGCCTCAGCAAGAGCTACCACCCCTGCAGTTTTGACCCCCCTGTGGTGTAACACACAGCCGTGACATGAGTTTGGCTTTCAAGACTTTGGGGTACAGTTCCCCCAAACCACCTGCACCGATCTTCTTGAAACTTGGCAGGTTTCATCCTCTCAGTAGAGGCTACCACCCCAGCAAGATTCATCCAAATAGGGCCAAAAACAACAAAGTTATATATATTTCATTGATTCCCCATTATACCCTATGGCTGGATCTCTGAGGCAGCTCTGAAGCTTCGGAGCCGCTTCGGCTGAATCGAGGTGGAAACCCGGTCCACAGCTCCGGATCGGATCGTGGCCATCTGAAGCGGCCAGATCCGCAGCTGGATCAGATAGCTGCCAACTCACACAGGCTTATAAGCTGGTTTCCCTAGTAAATGGGTTGACATTGGAAAGAGCCATACCCGGAAAGAAGATGTATGTAAACTTTAGCTTACAATTTATTTCTTTGTTAATGTAGATTATCACTAGGTGGACTTCTGGTATATATAATGTGTTATATATTTTTGGAAATGGGTTGTGAAAAGCACTTAGAGATGTTAAATTAGTGCCGATGCTATGGCATGGTAATATATGTGCATAATTGTCATCAGCTGGTCTGCCCAGGGGTGTGTAATGGATTATATTCCTCTATCAGCTATATCAGTGGGCTCATCTACATGAGACGTTTACTGTAGTTGCCTAATTAGCTCCACAGTAAAATCTCAGCGTCTACACATGCGGCCCTATTAAGCACAATAAATTAATAAATGCCACTGTAAGATAGTATTTTTCAACACAGGTACTTTTCTGTAGTGGTGTTATTTACTCTACTGTAATACACATGTAGACACTGATGGGACTGGCTGGGGCATGACAGTGCTTCTGTGCAGGGCTGCCTACCGGCTAGCCCCACACTAAAGCACCCTCGTGCTGCAGCCAGCCCCTCCACCGCACATGGAGCCAGCTTGGAGCAGCCCCGAGCTGGCAGACTTATCCCTACCCAGGCCTGATGCCAGCAGCAGCTACTCTGACCTGATTTAATGTGCTGCAGGCCTGGGCATACATGTAAACGTGGCACTCAGGAGCAATTTATTCATTTGAATTGATAGTGCATGTGGAGGCCTACAGGTTGTAGCCATATTGGTCTACAGGCAAAAGGAATCAGAATTTGTGGTAGAGATGGTATCTTTTATTAAACCAACGATATATTTGCAAAAGAAGTTCTTTATTTGCAAGCTTTTGGGCACACTCACCCTTCTCCAGGCATAGGAGAATGCAAAGATTGTAATATTTCTCCTTGGTGGAAATGAAAATTCATATTTCACAGGACAGCTGAAGATGTTGTAAGGTCTTCTGGTTGGAAGGGTTCATTTTGTGCAAATTAGGCTCAGATAAAAGTTAGAGCAGTCTATTTACCTTGAAGTTGTCTGATGGCGAGGAGGATGTTGAATTATGTTTCTTTCTGGTTATGATGTTTCATATTTTTCAGGAGGATGGAGGGATAGAAGGCTCTCCTGAGGAAGGAATTTCTCTTATGAAGCATCAAAAGGGGTATAAAACTTACTGAGTTAGCCAGAATCAGGATAACAGCTATTTAAATTTAACGTTCTCCAAAGACTAAAGATTTTTCAGAGAAATCTGAGAATTAATCAAGGAAGTATCCCTTGACAGGTTCCCATTATTCATCAGCTTTATTTTCAGAAAGATTTTCAGTGATTCTGAGAGTGAGGGATTTTAGTTTAACCTAAGGTTAAAAGCTTTGATGAGTATCTCCCTGTACTTGTAGCCATGAACTAGCTTCTATATTGGGAAGTTACACATCTTAAATCCAATACTACCTTTTCTTTAGGAATTTACTGATAAAGCTCAGGCAAGGGCCTCAAAATTATAGGTCTACCAAAAACAAAGTGGCTCAGAGGAACCCCTCAAAATTGGATAATCCTGGATAAGATGATCGACTGGCTCATGCTGCAAAAGAGAATATAGTGGCTGATACTTTGAGGAGCTACTGGGAAACAAAAGGCTCAGCATGAGAAACTGGAGAGAATAGTAAATGCCAGGAGACTGTTAGAAGATTCAGAAATCTTCCACTGACTGTGACTAGTTTTACCATGTCATTTTCTGCTAAGCTAATGCACATGTTACCTGCTGCCTACAAGAAGCCTTAGGTACTAAAATAAACAACATAACATTACACTCCTTTAAGCAACTATTACCATACTTGCAAGTATTTATTTGCATGTATTAAAAAAATGTGTTTCTTTAAGCTTTTTGTACCTTTGGCTATATATCTTAAGCATCTGGGGCAATTTTACACGTGGGGAGGAGGAAAGGGGGTGCTTTAGAGTAGCTCTGAGAGCTGCTCTAATTAAAGTGCCACAGTGTCTCATGTATCAGCGTCCCTCCCCGGCACTTCAAAATGGTGGCAGAGGCACTTGAACTAAAAGCTCATTTGGCGAGATTTAGTTCAAGCACCCCTGCCGGCATTTTGAATCATGGGGATGCTAATACACGAGATGCGGAGGCTGGCTGGAGTGCAGTAATTACCACGCTCCAGCAGACTTGATTAAGTGAGTCTGCTCTAAGAGCAGACTTGCAGCACATCTACAGGCACCCCTGGTGAAATGAGCTCTTGCTCACAAAAAGCATCTGATTCAGTTAGTTTATAAGGTTCACCCCTACCCTGACTTCTGTACAACTTTAAAGCAATTTATAGTTGCACCTTGCATTTCTTTCCCCATATAACAATAAGTTACAAAGCAGAAGAAAAAGAGATATAGGCAGAAGATGGTAAATAATACTTGACTTTTACATTCGATTTGCATCTAATTTCTGGTGGGAAAACACTGCATTTCCTTGGACCTAGGCTGACAATTGTCAGTTAATGTGGTCTAGATGTAAAGAAGCTTTCAGATGATTTTACAGGATAATGCTTTGTGAAAAAAGCATTAAGTTACAGCACAATAAGGAAAATTTATATTTGAAATAAGACCATATTTTACTATGTGGGTCAAGCTAGATGCAATGATGCAGTTGTTTTAGATAATGCTATCTCCTTTATCACTGAATCTGTAATAAATATTGTGTTGCTTGGTTGCTTAACATAATAGGAAAATAATTCTCTGTATTTAAAGTCCCAGTGGGAACAAAAAAAGCTAATTGCAATTCTTAAAATAAAATAACTGGTAGAGTGCAATGTTTTTGTTCCATCCAGATAAATAAGATCAATAGACTAATTGTTATTCTTCTGCCAAGACACCATATATTCTCTATTGTAGTATAAAAATGAGCTAAAAATTCAGTTTGAACTGAACTGAATTTTGAGTTCCTTTACATTGGGTTTGATTTCTGTTCCCATTAACATCAGAAGGAATTTTGCCATATCCTACAATAGGAACAGGATTGCATCCATTGCGTCTTAGTGAATTACAATGTGTCCAGAGAGGAGCAGATTGCCGTGTTGATGTGCAGTGGCTGCCGTTTTGAATTACAGAGTCAGTCATGCAGCTCAGCCTGCAAATAAGACAAGCACAGTACTTACCATTAGATTTCATCCAATATTTTAATTAAGAGATAATGTCATTGAAATATAACACTGTCCCTGGATAACAGTCTCCTGTTGCTGAACCGATGCCAAGAAACCATGGCACTTACTGAACATAAACACCAAGGCAAACACTTCTAAGGCTTCCTTCGGATATCATTCTATTTCAACTCTTCTGTTGCTCTTAAAGCTGATGGTTAAAAAATAAAATAGATCAGTGAACACGAATATATCATAGTGACACTTGTTTACCATGGACCAGAAATTCTTCCACATCTGTCTTCTGTAGGAGGGAAATTCTTCCACATTCTTCTTCCATGGGATGAGTTACAGTGTTTGTTCTTTTCTGGCACAATAAACTAGATCATTTGCCCGAAGGCCCCTGTCCTGTCTCCAGGGATCCCTGAAGTTCTGCTCCACTGTCCACCAAGACAGGTACCTATAGATGCTTCCTGAATGATAATCCCAATATGCGAAGGAGGTCCACTAGGGAAACGGCATTGTTTTACTACAGAACCACAGTTCTGTTTCCTGCTGTGTGTCAGATGCTAAACTGTTGATGTCTCTGCTCAACCTCTGCCCTTCTTGTCTCTTCCACTCACTCCTCAGGTCCAATAGTTTAGGAAAATACCTAGGCTGTGCTTAACTTCTAAGCTTTGTTTTTCCATGGAGACATGATAACATGCTTGATAAGATGCTTTGGTTGAGTATGTCCTAGGCAAGAGATGCTAAATCAGGACCAGGATCTTATCCAGGGAAGTGAAGTGAACTTCTAAGGAAGTGAAGAATGATGCCAGTGGGGAGTGTGGACCCCTTTTAATTCCATGAATGAAATGAAATTAAACAGCATAGGGGAAGCAATCCTTCCCATACTAAGAAGCTTCATGCTAACCTGCCTGGAGAGCAGACATATTTTGTGTTGGTAAAGATCCATATTACTTTTTGTTATTAATATTGCCAAACTGCCCAAGAGCCCCGTCATGGACAAGTACCCCATTGTGCTAGATGCTGTGAAAACACAGAGCAAACAGATGGTTCCTTCCCCAAAGAGCTTATAATCTAAGTAAAAATGCATGCTTGGAAAAGTTCAGTGTTTATCTTAACTTAATAGCAATACAAATAAGCCATTATTTAAGTAGCCATACATTTTTATAGCTTCATTTGTATCCACAAATAAGCCAGGGGATTCACCAGTTTTTATGCACTTTTTACACAGTAAACGCCAGCTCAGAAAGGGAGCATTACAGCAGGAGACACTAAAAACAAAAGGACAAAAAAGCCTGCTTGCAGACTTAATCTTAATGGTTTGAATATTCAAAATAGGAGTTAGGGCCCCAGTGGGTGCTGATTCCCATTGATTGAGTGCTTGTATCTATGGGATACCAAGAGAACTGGTCCCTTAGGATTCTTTAGTGATATTTTCCATAGCAGGGCTGTCCAACTGGTGCCCCACAGGCTGCATCTGGTGGCATATGTTCCTCCCTCCCTCCATCCCTTCCCCCCACACTGCTCCTGATGCTGGGGCAGCCGGGTTTTGGAGCAGGGCAGTATGGCAGGAGGAGGCTAGGAGATCCAGCTGTGCTGCCCACGCAGTGGGGGGGGATCCTGGTAAGCCAGAATAGCCGCAGCCCGTGCTGCATGAAACCCAGGGGCCTGAGACCCACAGCAGCCTGTGGCCACCAGCCTCTCAGAAGTCCTGCTTTATAGGACCAGTTGTATAATTGGGAGAGATCTTAGACAAGCTCTTAGGCACAAAGTGACATTCGTCATGTCTGTGAGGAAAGCAGAAATTCCAGCTATAAACTTTAAAGAACATTTCAGCTGTTTACTGGGAATAATTTTCTGATCAAAAGTGGTAGAAGTCTCGTTGCACTGGAGATTAAAAGTTAGACTAGAGACTGTCACACTAAAGTACATTTGTGGAATAATCATGCTTTAGCAGAGTATGATTCTGAAATAATTGGGCGTGGGGTCATACCTTTGATAATCTAAGTCTTTTTCCACTGCAGGTGCTAGGATTTTATTTCTACCAAGTTCTTTAGTTTATAAAGAAGGAAACATTCAGCCTGTTTTCACCATATAACCTTAGTGTAATGACAAAAATAAATGTGTAGCATTCATTACGAGGAAGCAAAAAGATATTTTTAAATGTCTCCGTTTTCATATACCAAAATCCTTCTCTTTAGAGATAATGTTTTAATCTCACAAAGCTCCTTGTATATTGACAGCAAAAGACAGACAGAAGTTGGGAAACAAAAACAAAAAAAAACAATACTAAGAACATCCCTTTACCCCTCATCACCGCTTTCATTGTGATTGCTTTGAAGAACATAAAAAAGACAAATGAAAAAACCCAGCCATGATTTCCATTTGCATAATTGCCATATTATGCTACAATGACACTGAAAAAGAGGAGTAAAATGGGAGTAAGTAAACGGACTGATTTAAAGAGTCCTTATTTTAAATGAAAATCATGTCCACTGAGAAAAACAGAGAAAAATAAACACGGACCAAGAAAAGGGCAGCAGCATATTTTCCTGAAGTGAATTGCTAATGTGATAAGGAAGAGAAGGGACAAATGTGACACTGAGTCAAAGGACAATGCACAGGAGGCGAACTTCGAGCATGAGCCAGGTATCACTGTACCACGGTGATTAGTCTAAGACTGACAAGCCAGATCTAGGCCCCTAGGCCTATTGATTCTACTGCTGCACTTTTTTTGTTACATATTTTTTAGATATTGTTTCTCCTCATTTCACAGAAATCATCAGAATCTTGTTCTCAACCACATCTACAAAAACTCAAACTACTACCCTTGGAGTATTCAACTCACTGAGGCATTAAATGCATTCTTGACTTCATTGTTCAAAAATTGTAACCACACCAGACAATCTTGCAAGAGAAAAAACACATCCTAAATCCAATATGACATTCTTTCCTCTTATGCAAAGGCAAAACACAGAACAAACAGAAAATGTTATTAGTTGCCTGAATATTTCCAGATTTTCGAAAAAAAGTTGCAATTCAAGATAACAGAGAATTTATTACAAATGTTACTAAGATGTGCTGGTAGATAAAATAATGACCAGTGAATGTCCAAAAATCAGAGCCTTGTGGAAATTGACATAGTTTTCAAGAATTTCTCCAGGAATATTACAGAAGCTGGCAGGCACACTAGTTCATTTGTTGCAAATAAATTAGCTGTCTCACTTCTGAATTTGGGCTGTTCTGTTCACTTAAACTGACATGTTTCAAATGCTAGAAGAAACTAGTACTAAATACTTATTAGAGCTAAAATATTCTCAATGGCTGAAAGTGAAACTAAGAATATAAGCTATACCAGTAACACTCAACTATGAACATCAAGATTTATTACCATATGGGTTGTTTGTTTTCTTTCATATGAGTGCATCAAATGCAAAGATACTATATACTTAGTTCATAAGCTCTGGAGGCAGACCTGAAAAACATGATTGAGCTAAGCTTTGTAATGACTTTTTTGAGTAAGTGAATTTTAGAGAAGTACCATCAGAAACTCATCACTATTGCAAGTATATATGGAACACGATTGGCTTGCAATAATATCAAAGACAAAAGATTCAGAAAAGTATATTTATGGAGGTTCCTTAACAAATCCCAAAGTACAGCTACAGTATATTCAAAGGGTGAGTTGTCATTCCATTTCTACCTTTTTTAAGATGACTTGCAAGCTGCCCTTTATCTACAAAAAGAAATTATAGCGGGAGCTTTTCTTTTGGATGCATACCGTTTACATTCTCAAGTAGGCAGATTTTTTTTAAATCTAAATCATCTTTACTCTCTCCTTGGTGAAATTACACTATCTAATAAGCTAGAAGCACAACTCATAATTTTGTTAGGAATAACATGTAAGCCATTCATGCTGTCAAGAATAATATTTGGCAGTATGAAAATAGCTATTAATTTAGTCAAATCAGCACTTAAATGAGTCATGTTTCAGTAGTGCAAATCTTCCCATGCTTAAATAGGTATTTCCTTTTGTATATCTAGAGGATAGAATTTAAGATTAGGATTTAGTTTTGAACAAAACATCTTGGAAGTGATCAGCTCCCAGAACCCCTGACTGCAGATATTTTAAAATGAATTTTGTGTTAGTGAAAGACGTTGGCTTAACTGACCTGATGGGGAAAATTGACAATACCCAGAGAGAGGGTATTGCATGAACCCAATAAATGCAGGAACTGGCTATGCCTTCACGCAAAAAAAACAAACAACCCTGCAGTCAGCGAAGAATACATGGAGAAAGAATCAGGAAGTCTTTAAAAGGTTAAAACAGAAAGAAAAACCTCAAAGACTAGTTACAGTTTATTTGACTTCTGGGGAGCAGATAGAACTTCTCCAAAAAGTATCCACCATAGGAACAGGAATGGTCTTCCACTCAAGATGCCAAGTAGGGGGAAACAACACAAAAGGTAGGGAGAGGGTGCCTATACAAAAGTTTGCCCAACCATAAAATGTCAGAGAGAAAGCTAACCGATAGTCCTGGGAAAGAGATATTCCCCTGGTTAGCCACCCTACAATGGCAGTGCAGAACTTTCACATTAGCTTCTTAGTGAGTTTCAGAGCTACCCTGAAGCCCATCAAAAGTAATGGGAAACTTTGATTGGACCCAAGGAGGAAGTTGAAAGGTATTTTATCCCTCCTGTAATGTAATGAACCATAAACAGCAAGACCCACCATTGTGGTTTAGTGGTAGAATCCTTGTCCCCATGAGGGAGACTTGGGTTTAATTCCTAAATGCATATATAACTACAGTCATTGAGGCACCAAACATCTGGACTTAGCCTGGTCTTTGGATTGTCTCAGTGGTCTAAATGAAGGATGAATGGTCTGAGCAGCTTCCATGTCTCTATAGTCCTGCCTAAGCATGTGCATCAAAGGCCCTGGTGGCCTCTCATGCGTACACCATGATCCAGACGGATCAATTGTTGCCTACTAAACAGCAAGATGGCCAATAAAGATGTCATTTAAAGTTAATTCTTACTGTATTTATATGAACATCTGACCAGTAGGAACTAGACTGATGTCAATTTCTTCTGCAAAGTGTATAGATGTGTATTCAACCCTTGATTACATGTCTTGGGAAGTGAACTATCAGCTCTCTGCGGTGAGCTTGAAAATAAAGTACAGTATTATTGCAGTCAACCCAAACATGAATATGTTCACTGCTGTGATTCTTATCAATGCATTTACATAAGAGAACTCCCTTGTGACACTTCACCTTTCCTATGAACTTCACACTGCTCGCTGGTTACTGAACTGAAAAAAGAACAACCTTCACAAAAGGGAGAAGGCTACATTAATTTTTAGTTCATATTGAGCAATCTACAGATGAAACCACTTAGAAGACATTAATTGTTTCATTGGCACCAGATTGAAGTATCTATCAGAGCCCTTCTCCTCTGAAGCTTGTTAAAGAAAATTTAACATAATGAGTGACAGCATACTCATTAAGAAACAGAGGTGTTTGGAGGATTCAATCCAAATGAATAAAGTTTTTAGCCATTAATGTTTGTGTAGAAAATGTTGCAAAACAAATCCCCACAGGAACCAGAAGATTCAGATGTGTTGTCTCTGCTGGGTTATTAATGAGTTTGTGTGGTTGGTGCAAATGAGTCATGCAGAGCTGAAGCAGATTCCCGTTTTCTTAAATGTCTCATTACAGTATGTGTCAATATGGCAAGGTTAAAACCACGAGACACACAGAGGCACTGACAATCAGACATTAACATCTGAATTTCAGCTCCAGTTGTTGAAGCCCTAAAAATTCAATACACCGAGTGCTTTTTCATTCTCAAATGAAACAGGATCAAAACAACATACTTTATCGTATTTTAACAGTGTGTTTCATTTTGTTAGACCCACTATGTGAGAGATGATTTTTCAGATTATTGTAAATTTGGATTTTTTTTAAGGTTTCCAAAATAAACAGTAACATTATAACAGAGCTGTGATTACTCAGAGAAGCCTCATTTCCCTTGTTTCAAAAAGGTTCTGTTTTCTATAAAAAGCTGGTAGTGTTAAGTGCAGGGCTTTAAAAGGATTGCATTTATTCATTTCCATTATAAAAATCCATAAATTTTTAAATAATCTTTACAATAAAATTGAAATGCATCTGTTTCAAAGAGCCACATTTCAACAGCAGTCATTTTAGAAGGGTAATGTGTTGTAAGCATACAGTATGGAAAATGCTGGACATATGTGCATTGAGATGGTAGAATTAAACAATTTTTAAAAGATGCCAATGGTATTTGATGTGTAAAATATAACCTTTGACAGCTTTCTAGCTTCAGCCACCCTGACAGTTCGTGTGTGTGTGTGTTTATAAGCTGTTCTTTTTATGGAAATAAATCAGGTTATCCAATAACTGTATACTATTTAATAATACCGATAGAATGAAGAGAGAAAAAAATCCTTGTTGTGCTCTCTGGAACCACCTCCCCTCCATAACCAGATGCATTAAATATCCATTTTTAATCCTTTTTAGAAGAGTGAGAACCCCAAGGGATTGCCTGGATGAAACACAAAAATTTGTAGGATCTTTTTCTTTCAATATATACAATTATTTTTTTTTAATCTCTCTTTTAGAAAGGTTAATAGGATAAACTTGACATGGAAGATATGGTCTGATTGCCTTCACAAATGTATCATAATGCTGCAGAGAACACTTGAGGAAATAAACACTAATATTTCATTTGATAAATTTAACATGGGAATTTGAAGATGCAGTAATCTACAAGCACAAGAGTTCAAAGTAAAGAATGAATGAAATGTACCATTTATATTATTTGGAAGCTATAGTTCCACAAGAAATCCAGGAACCAATTTCCCCACATACATTATTTATTAAGTTCAAACTATTGAATCTCACAAGTAAAACTAATAATTAGCCTCGAATAAATGCATTTTTAATGATATTTCAAATATAACTATTTTAACTACGTATAAATCTGAGCCAGAGTAAGGTTTTCTAAATGAATAAAATGTTTCAAAATGCTATGACTTTAAATTAATTTATGTTGAACACAGTGGGTACCAGAGTCAGTTCTCGTTGCCATAGCAACAGACACTGAAAATTTAAACATCCAGTGGCAGGTTGAATTCCCTGCAAAGAGGGCTATTCCACATTAAAATTAAATCTAGTAAAATATTAAACAGATCTACGTGCAATCTATTTTTTTAAAAAATAGATGGCTTAATTACAGCTTATAAAGAATATGACTATTCAGATAGTATGTTTGTTATTTTAACGTATATTTCCCTGAGAATTAGATAGTGAACTGACATCTACTTAGTAACAAGATCAAGAAGCTAATTACCAAAAGGAAAAATAAATATATATTTCTTAAAAATCATGCATTTAAGAAAATACATTCAAACTATCAGTCTATCATATTCACTAGATGAGAGAGGTCCTGAGCCAGGTATTACTCAAATACAAAGTGGAATCTATATGTACAGTAGATAAGACAAATATATATTCCTAATGTGCAGTGAATTTCAAAGCCTGATGATGCATAATGATTTCTCAGAAGGTTCTTTAACAAGCTATAAAATTAGTGGATTTGAGAATGACTGCTCTGCATCTACCCAATACAAATTTTATGTAGCCAAGGCTCATCTATTCCTCCAAATATGTATCGCCATTGTTCTCGGACAGGAAAATACAAGTAATGTGTATAAAACAAATGGAGGGGGGAAATACTTTAGTAGAGACCAGTAAAATTTGCAATATATATGAGTAGCTGAGGTATAAAAAATACATGGTTACTACCTACGTTTGACAGGCTGAGAATAATCCTTCCACCACCTATGGAGTGGGAGATACTGCTCTAGAAGTGGCAGCTAGATTCTTTAGTCATTATAACAGCATGGATTAAGACTTTTTTCATTAAAAGGCTCACATTAGTGCAGGTCATTCCCACAAAGCTGTGCCTGTTTATACATAATAACAGCACAGTAATAGCAAAAGCCAAAGAGGATTTAATTAATTCCTTTCACTTCATGGTATATTTAGGGCATCAAGTCATTATATGAAAATATTGTCTTGTTTTATTTTTTCCTATTTAGTATTTCTCTTTCTCAATTTTGACACCTGCTTCAGCTTCCTGTCTTTCTCATTTGTAGGGCTGGGGCCTAATGTAAACTAACCGCATTACTACTTTTCACTTCCCTTGTTTTCCTAAGGAGATTTCCAAGCTGTTAAAAAATTAAACGAATTAACCTTCATAACACCAATGTATGTGGCAGTACATACACAATCCCCTTGTGTAAACTCAGACAGTCTTTATTTAGGTAAGATGCTTTGGCAGAGGATAGTAGCTGCATAGTCTGTGCATTTGAATTCTCACATCTACAAAGTCCCACAGTCCCTTGGTTCCTAAAAGAGGAGACACCAGTTATAATTTTACCCAGAGCTGGTTTGTGCAGCAGTCCAAAGGAGAAGTAATGAAGCATAAGTAATAATGTCAACCCAAAGTGTTATAAAATCATGAGTCAGGACCCCCAAAATGATGAAGTTAAATATTTCATAGATTTCATAGACATTAGAGCTGGAAGGGACCTCGGGAGATCATTGAGTCCAGCCCCCCACCCAAAGGCCGGGAAGTCAGCTGGGGTCATAGGATCCCAGCAAGATAAGCTTCCAATTTCCTCCTGAAGGTGTTCAATGTAGGTGCTTGAACCACCTCCGATGACAGGCTGTTCCTGACCTTGGGGGCTTGGACAGTAAAGAAATTCTTCCTTATGTCCAGCCTGAAATGGTCTCGCAGTAGTTTATGACCGTTCAACCTCGTCATCC
>NW_017728909.1:68076850-68086622 GCF_001723895.1 Crocodylus porosus
GCCAGTCCATTAAGGATGGCCTCTTTAATAAACTTTTCTAAGATCTTCCCCAGGATAGAAGTCAGGCTAATGGGCCTATAGTTAGCCAGATCCACATTGGGGTTTCTTTTATTTGCTTTCATTTTAAAATAAGCATATTGGGTATTCAAGTTTTGTCTGCAACCAGGAGGGATAGGAACTTACTATTTTAAAAAAATGAAAATTGACATTGTCACATAATCATAAGGTTCCAAGCACTGAGCAAAACAAGAGCTTGAGCATCAACTAAAACTCTAGATATCATTGGACTCCCAATAACATTATGAGAGTTCATAACATTACATAAGCCTCCATTCTCCACAGTGATGACTATCTGGATTTTGGGTATCAGTGAAGGGTTACGAACAGTCTTCACCAAGTTGCTGTGTTGCCATGTTCCTATGCCAGGCATCATCTGTTGTCACCAGGGCACACTGGCTCACTAGGAAGCAGAGATAGATTGCAACTCTAAGGCTATGCTATTATGGTAAACTTACTGTCCCCAGGCATTACATTTAGATTGACCTAATCTGCCCACTCATGCAAGCATTTAGAGGGTTTAATTCAACTAAAAAAATGGCGGGCTCATCTAAGTTAGTGCTAAATTTGCTGGGAAGCTCAGTTGCTCATCCCAGACCCAGGGCTGTGCTATTCCCGCTGCCTGACCAGGCTAAACCTAGACCAGGTGTGGGGAATGGTTGCTCACACCCATAGGAACACAGTATTCCTTCTCTCAATAAATAATCACACTGTAATGATAACAAGTGTTTAAGGGAAGCAAATATTGTTGTGAGATATCTTTTAGTGGACCAAATGCATAGTTGAAATAAAGTTAGGCAAACTTTTGAATGCCAGGCACTCTTAATGAAGTCTGAAGAAAGAAGCAGCCACAGCAATAGTAGGGCTGTGAGACTGGGGAGGGAAAAATCCCCAGGGATAGCAGATAAACAGCTAGCAGAAGAAAAGAAACTTGAATGATGACCGATTAAGACATATCAAAAGAGAGGAGGGTCGTTATCACCTGTAGTGTGAAGAAAGAATTACAAGAATCCGGCAGATTTTAACATGCCATAAAGTCAATATCAATGCCCAGTCCTTGGTTCTCAGTGTTTTAAACATGTATTCCTAATTTTATACATGAAGAAACTGGGTGAGATTTTCAAACATGCCCCAATAAGTTGGAAGTTAATGTCTTTTAATGAAATGTGCAAGCTTGTCTCTGACCAGTTATTTTAAAATCTCACTCACAGGACATTACAGATGAGAAGCACAAAGATTAGATTGTAAGCTTGTTGTCATGTTTGTGCAGTTTCTACCTCAATGGGATGTGGGTTTCTATGGGCTGCCACCATCTCAATAAATAGTAGTAATTAACAATTGTAAAATCAAGAATTTACACTTGGTTACACAGCAAAGTAGAGGTGGGGACAGAACTCAGATGTCTCATCATTTCATTCAGTGGTTTAACCCAAAGGGAAATTTGGAAAGGATTTTGAAATAGTCAAATATTCCCTACTTATAGTAGACATTGGTCATGCTTGGAAGATAAAATCAGCGTACAAAATTCTGTGTTAAAAGAACCAGCATCCGTCAACAGCAGACACGACAGCAGGACATTAATATCGTGGTATGTGCCAGCCTAATTGTACTCCTTCAGCCTTTCCTCTTCACTGCTGAGGGGAAGACCTGAAATGCTGCCATTATGTCTACATCTATGTCTACCCACTGTGTGAGTAGAAGTCTTAATGGCAAGACATCTCACTCTACTTTGTGACACAGTTTCTGCCTAGGTTCCAATCCATCAGCCACTCCACTGACCACTCTCATGTATTTAAATTGCTTTAAGGATGATCTATGTTGCTTAAATTACTAAAACTGTTTCTATATTTGGGTATCAAACATTTTTCTGGGTCAGGAGTGTCAAACTCATTGGCTCCTTGTTCTGGATTGAGTGGGCACATGTGGCATGGTCCTGCTTTTGCCATTCTGGAGCTGTGTTCCATGGCCCCAGAGATGCTGCAGTGCATCCGTAGTGCACGGTGGCAGAGCAGCAGAGTGGTCACCCTGGGTAAAATGGCCCTGGAGCAGCAATTGGCCATTGTGAGGCTGTGCTGCATGTGGCAGCTGTTCTACCACTCCAGGACATGAGCTGCAGCTGGTGCCGTGTGCGGTGCATGGGGCCATCCAGAGCACCTTACATACTGCCTGGGGGCAATCTGAGACCTGCAAACAGCACTGGGGGCCAGATGATATGGCTTAGCGGGCTGGATCTGACTCTTAGGCTATATCTTTGACACCTCTGTCTTACATCATTAATGAATAAGTTGGAACTTTCATCATTAGTGCTGCAAATAATTGAAAATATAGGATACACCTACAATTTAATTCATGTCTTAATTTGCCAAAAGTTCATTCTGCCAACGCTTTTCTGTTTTTTTCCTAATTATTATAGGTAGGGCTGCACAACCTTATTGATAGCTAAAGGTGTGGATCTGATCAGCACAGTGCAAACCAACTTTCCTCTCTCCCTCCCCCACCTGCTCACACATTCCTGTCTCTAAATAAAAATACATTTTAACAGGCCAGTAAATTAATTTTGCCTCCTCCCCCTTCAGATTATGAACAAGCCTGCTCTTTGCCGTGACATCTTTTATGACATGAAATACCTTGTGACAAAGTTAAGTGGCATATAGAGAGCAGCAAAGGAGAGTTTTAATTAAGATGGGATGAAGAGAAGTGTGTAATGCAATAGTAAAACTTGTATTTCAGGAAACTAGGCTTCCATCAGTCACTCTTGTTGTATGTTTTCAAGGCTGCTGCACTTGTAGGAACACTAAAGCTTCTAAATCCTCTCCTGCGATAAATAAATTACCCTTGAAGGTTCTGAGAGATCTCTGGGGTTTTCTAACTAATGCACTCACCCAAACTTTCTGCTTTACCTGCTCCAAAAATAACGTATATCTTAGTATTCCTGCAGTTACAACACAGATATCTATAAAACGCTCCTTTCTGTACTAGGGGACTCTTAATTCTTAAATTCAGAACACACTCAAAGTGATCAAGTAATACCAGATATATAGTACCTTAATCATTGTAACACTACATATTTCTCCAACTTCCTGGAAGTGCTCTGTATTTTACTTAGACCAGTAAAGAAACACATCCACTCGATGACTAAGAGACAAAACATCAACCCTAGTGATTCAGCTGAACTCCAGAATGAGCTTGTGCTGAATTGGCCCGCATCAGAGTACAAGTAATAATAGCCACAGCTGCTATTATGTCTCTCCTAGTGAACTGGCACATCTACACATGTGCATTTACTGCACAGCAACTGAAATTACTGCACAGTATGGGCAGATGTCTATATATTCATGCCCAATCTGAAGTTTAACCTGTTCTTTCCTATTCTAAATTGATAATCATCATCTTCCCTATTCTTACCACTTGTAAGTTAAAGAAAGAAAATAACTTTGGTTTCCACAGAAGAGTATAAATGAGTAAATATGGCAACTTATGCTAACTTGAGTGTAAATTTGATACCTGCATCATTCAGGTATCAAATTTATGCCTGATCAGTTACTGTGCAGTAACACACATGTAAACACACTACTGTGTAGTAACCCCAAGGGCCTCCCTGCTGGGTCCACCCAACCACTAGGGGGCCAGCGTGAACCCAGCCCCAGGGATCCTGACTGGTCACCTCTCCTGGCTTCAGCTTGGAACTAAAGTTAGTCCCAAGTGCCAGCAGCTGGATCTGTCTTCAATTTGGGACTAAAGTTAGTTCCAAGGGCTGGCAGTCAAGTAGCCAGATGCTGGAGCTCTCCCAGGCAGCCACAGGGACACATGGCAGGATGCTCTGACCAGGGACTAAATTTAGTCCCAGGTCTCCTGCACACGTAGATTTCAGCCTATTCCCATTTCCTGTGCGGTAATCTATGGCACAGTAAATTTAAGCCAGTGTAAATGTACATGTAGACACACCCAGTGAATCCAAAATATACAACGTAGCGATCCCCAAACATCGCTGAAATGCTGCCATTTTAAAAGGTAGAACATGATCGCTTTTCTGTACCTTTTTAGTCCTAACCAGTAGCATAACTAGGGGTGAATGAGTAGGGCACCAACTGGGGAGCCTGTACAGCGGCAGCAGGGAGCACCTTGTGTCACGTAAGATTCTCTAGCAGTCATCTCAACCTCCTCCTTGCTCTCCAGGCTCTCTGACCAGGGTGCAAATATTGCTTCTTATGCCGCTGCTGCTAGGCATTGCATGTCAATATCTTTTTTTTTTAATGCTCTTTTTGATGAAAAACAATTGCAAATACCAATGGAAATGGGGACAGGCAAATTGTTGCTGAGTTAAAAAAAAAGTTATTGTCATAATTGTCTTATTTTTCTGACTAGGAAGATCATTGCAGAAATTCCCCAAGGTTGTGTACACATAAAATAAGATGTTTTCTCAAAATCAAATATTTGATGATAGTGGGGATGGGAGGAGTGCCTCTCCATATTTATGTTGGAGTAAAGGATGGTTCCCTCTTTTTTTCATCTGTTAGGGTCTTGTTACACCTTGCACTGGAAGCTGCACAAATGTTGATGGGTGTTCACGTTAGCTCGAGCTTGGAGCAGTCACACTTTGGGCCCATTCTGGGCTTCCCTCTGCCTCCTGGCTCCCCTCACCCCCAGAGCTCCCCACCCTGTTCCTCAGGGTTCCCTCCTGCCTCCCCCCACCCTCTGGGGCATCATTTACTTATGGCCACCAACCATCTTTCAGGGGAGCCACAGATGTCCATCTGTCTATTAATCTGCCTGCCCAGCTGCCAGTGCTGCCAGGCTACTGCTCTTCTGGCCCAGAGAGTAACGGCAGTAGCAGCTGGGTAGGCAGTTTAACCCTTCCCTGCTTGCTTCCCTTGGACAGATAGCATGAGCAGCCACAAGTAAGTGGGGAGAAGGGGCAGTGATCAAAGATCTGGGGTATTGGAGAGGTGGGGCAATGGCCCAATCCCAGCCAGAAGAGAATGGGGAGGGAGAAGGTGGGGGAAGGGTGGTGTTTACACTAAGGTGTAGCCTAGAGTGGCTGCGCTTTAGTGTAACATGAGCTGGGTAACACCATAACATAAGTTTGGTTTCCACAGAAGAGTATAAATGAGTAAATATGGCAACTTATGCTAACTTGAGTGTAAATTTGATACCTGCATCATTCAGGTATCAAATTTATGCCTGATCAGTTACTGTGCAGTAACACACATGTAAACACACTACTGTGTAGTAACCCCAAGGGCCTCCCTGCTGGGTCCACCCAACCACTAGGGGGCCAGCGTGAACCCAGCCCCAGGGATCCTGACTGATAATCAGAGATAATCCTGCCCTTGAGTGCAGTAACTGATGAGGGCTTAAAGCCAGTTTCAGGTGTTAATGAGCAGGGGTTAAGAGCTCCAGAAGCTGCCCATAATTACCATGTAACAAGGCCTTTATTCAATGTGGCCCCGCAATATCTTGTGCACCCTGCCAATGTCTAGCAGAAAGTAGGCTAAAGAAAGGTCCTGCAGCAGCAGGGTAAAGGAGTTCACTGGTTTAAGACATGGAAGCTATTATCATCTGCTAAGCTGCTGAATGATGAAACTGTTAAATAAAAGCACATCGCTGGAACCTGGAACTCCCTGGTGAGGGACATAAGTTGCACATAAACTGACATAAGTGGTTGGAAGCTGGTTTAAACCTGTAACAGAACAGAAGTTCGGTGCACATAGAGTAGCATCAAAATGGCTGAACCCAGTTTAAGATAGACTTGGTTGAACATAGTATCAGATTGAATCGCATTTGATTAAAATGGTCTATTGAACTTTTGTCCTAGATCCCCTCCCAAAACAAATTACATCTCAGTCCCCCACCATCAAGGATGCTTTGTGCCCAGGCTAGTCTTGGCCATGCTGTCTGCTTCAGCTGAGCCAAGCAAGCCCCACCCCTAGGCTATCATCACAGAGCAAAGCCCGAGTCACTCCCTGGCCTGAGTCCTGTCTGCACCCGTCAGCCCGATTTCCCCCCAAGCCCTGGTGTCCCCTGCTGCAGGAGCCTGGGGGATCTCCACCCCAACCTCCCTTGTGCATGGTTGGGCCTACCCTGGGCTTACCCTGCCACTGCAGGTGGAAAGAGGGAAGCATGGAAAACCCCATGAGTCAAGTGGCTCTCCCCAGCATCATAGATTCATAGACACTAGGGCCAGAAAGGACCTCAGAAGATCATCAAGCCCAGCCCCCTGCCCCAGGGGAAGGAAGTCAGCAGGGATCATAGGATCCCGGAAAGATAAAAATCCAAAAGTATCTTGAAGGTGTTCAAAGTAGGTGCTTGAACCACCTCTGGCAGCAGTCTGTTCCAGGCTTTGGGGGCTTGGACAGCAAAGAAGTTCTTCCTTCTATCCAGCCTGAAACAGTCATGGGGGAGTTTTTGGCCATTCGACCTTGTCATCCCTTGGGGCACGCTGGTGAACAAACATTCCTCCAGATCTGGGTAAGCACTCCTGCTAAACTTATAGGTGGCCACTAGATCACCCCTGAGCCTGTGCTTTTCTAGGCTGAAGAGTCCCATGGCTCTTGGCCTCTCTTCATAAGGTCTGTTTTCCTGACCTCTGATCATGTGCATGGCTCTCCTCTGTACTCTCTCAAGCTTCTCCACATCCTTTTTGAATAGTGGAGCCCAAAATTGGACACAGTACTCCAGCTTCAGCCTCACCAAGGCCAAGTACAACGGGAGAATCACCTCCTGGGATTTGCCTGAGAAGTATGTATGGATGCAAGCCACCATTTTGCTTGCTTTGCTAGCCACAGCATCATCGTAAAGGCTCATGTTCATCTTGTGGTCAATCATGACCCTCAAGTCTCTTTCGTCCGTAGTGCTAGCCAGCATAACACTGCTGAGCCTATAAGCATGCTGCAGGTTTTTCCTCCCAAGGTGGAGAACCTTGCATTTTTCAGGGTTAAACACCATCAGGTTCTCATCCGCCCATTTCATGAGCCTGTCAAGGTCTGCCTGGGTCACCCCCCTGTCCTCAGGTATGGATGCTTTACCCCACAGTTTGGTTTCATTGGCAAACTTGGCCAGTCTGCTTCTGACAACAATGTCCACATCATTAATAAAGATGTTAGACAGTATAGGCCCTAGGACAGAGCCTTGAGGGACCCCTCTGGTCACAGTGTACCATGACAATTGACTTCCATCAACCACCAACCTCTGGGTCCTACTGCAGAGCCAATTCCCCAGGCAACGGATCATGGCCACAGTTAGCCAGTTTTGCCAAGAGGTGATCATGAGATACCAGATCGAAGGCATTTTTGAAGTCAAGATATATGACATCAATCTCCTCTCACTTGTCCAGGTGATGGGTCACCTGACTGTAAAAGGAAATAAGATAGGTCAAGCAAGACCTACCTGCAACAAACCCATGCTGGCTTTCCCTCAGGCTGTTGCCGTCAGCCAATCTGTTAAGAATGGCCTCCTTGATGATCAGTTCTACAACCTTCCCCAAAATAGAGGTCAGGCTGATGGGCCTGTAGTTTGCTGGATGTACTTTCCTCCATTTCTTGAAGATTGGCACCACACTGGCCTTCTTCAAATCTTCAGGCACTTCACCAGAGCACCAGGAGTTCTCAGAGATCTGTGCCAGGGGCTGGGCTATGATGCTAGCCAGCTCCTTGAGTACCCTGGGGTGTAAAGTGTCAGGGCCGGCTGACTTGAAGGTATCCAGCCTCTCAAGGTGTTCCTTCATGAGGTCAGCATTGATGAGGTAAGGAATCTCTCTCACCTGGGCCTCCCTGTCCCATACTGGGCAGGGGCGTCCCATGGGACTGGTGAAAAACTGACGGAATGTACCCATTTAGCAAGCTGGCTTTTTCCTGGGCATTGGTTGTCAGTTGTCCCATCTGGTTCAGCAGGGGTCCAATGTTGCCCTTGCTTTTTCTTTGGCTCCCCACATATCAAAAAAAGGACTTTTTATTGTCCTTGATATTTGTAGCTACTTGGTGTTCCATCGCAGCCTTGGGTTTCCTGGTTTGCTCCCTGCAGGTCTGGACCAGTGCAGAGTATTCCTCCTTGGGGGTGGATCCAGTCCTCCATCCTTTGTAGGTCTTTTTTTTAAGATACAAGAGGTCTGCTAGTTCCCTGGAGAGCCAAGGGAGCCGTTGTGCCCTTTGGCTGCCTTTCTTTCAAGATGAGATAGACTTTGCTTGCGCTTCCAGGATTGCTCCCTTGAGGAGCAACCACTTGTCCTGAATTCCTCTCCCCTTTGGGTTGTGGCCCTCGCGGGCCTCACTGACAAGCCTCCTTAGCCTGTTGAAGTCAGCTTTCCTGAAGTTGAGGATTTCTGTATTACTGACCAACTAGCCAGCTTTATGGCAGATGGTGAAGGTGATCAGCTCATGGTCACTGTCACCCAGCTTCACTTCGATCGTTAGGTCACTGATTAGGTCATCCCTGGCTGCCAGTACCAGGTTGAGCACCGCTTTACCTCTCATCGGCCCATAGACTTACAGCGTCAGATAAAGCTTGTCCACACATGAGAGAAAGCTTTGCGACTGCTCCGATTTGGCCCAGCGCTCTTCCCACGAGATATCTCCCATGTTGGGAATTGAAGTCTCCCATGACAACCATGCACCAGGAGCGTGTAGCCTCAGTCAATTCCCTGGTGAACTCCTGGTCAAGGTCTTGATCCTGGGTAGAGGGTCTGCAGTAGACTCCCACCATAGTGTCCATGTGTCGTGTTCCCCACGGATTTTAACCCAGAGGGTCTCTAGTCATCACATCCTTTCCCCACCCCTGGGTGCCAATGTCGGCTTTCGAGGACACAAAGCTTTCCTTGACATAAAGAGCTAGACCCCAACCCCTTTTGTCCACTCGATCTCTCCTGTACAGGGTATAGCCATCTATACCCACGGCCCAGTCATGGGTGGGGTCCCACTAGGTCTCCGTTATCCCTATGACATCATAATTACTTGTGTTTAGCAGGAGGACAAGTTCCTCCTGTTTATTCCCCAAGCTCCTAGCATTTGTGTATAGGCATGCAAGTGTCCCTTTTGGGGACCCTGCCTTGCTTACAGTTCATTCCAGGGCTGGGGCAGGGGTGAGCTCCTTAGAGTGCCTTGGCCTGCTGGCTTTGCAAGGGTTGCTTAGTGGGCCAGCAGTAGCAGTACTCCCCCCATTCCCCCGTGGGCTTAGTTTAAAGTCTGGTGGAGCAGGTCAGCAAGTCTGGCTGAGAAGAGCCTCCTCCCCAGCAGAGAGAGGTGGAGGCCATCTCTTCCCAGCAGCTCACTGCCTCTCTCACCAAAAAACAGACTGTGGTCATGGAAGCCAAAGCCCTTCTGATGACACCAGTGCCACAGTCTTTGGTTCACTACCTCCATCCTCCTCCCCCTTTTTAGATGCCTGCTTGGGGCTGGCCTGGCCCCAGGGACTGCTTCCCTCCTTTCCCTCACATCAGTGATTCACACTGGCCCAGCCATCAGAGGGAGGAGAATTAACCTTCCCAGCCCCCCCATCAGACCAGGACTCAGGAGGAAACTGGGCTGGGTGGGGCTCCCCCACATTGGCAGATACCAAGCTGCAGGGGCCATCACTGGGACAGGGGCTCCTTCCTTCACACAGGGGGACAGAAGGAGGTTGGGGGCAGTCCGGGGGAGGGAGATCCCCTGCCCTCCATTAATGCTGACCTCGTGAAGGAACACCTTGAGAAGCTGGATACCTTCAAGTCAGCTGGCCCTGACAA